>NW_012114711.1:2395803-2665775 GCF_000951035.1 Colobus angolensis palliatus
ATACATATGTAACAAACCTGCACGTTATGCACATGTACCCTAGAACTTAAAGTATAATAAAAAAAAAAAAAAAGTTTTCAAAAGAGTCATTTATGCATATTGTTTACAATTATGCTAGTCAATTCCCTCTTTAACTCAGTCTAGCCAGGCTTTGATCTTCTCAACTCCCCTGTCCTCACCAAGGTCCTCATAACCCTCCTGCTGATGTATCAAAAGGTATTTCACATCATGAATCTCTCTGCTCAAAACCTTGCAGCCGCTCCACTTTTCAATCCAACTGAAATAAACTCCTCAGAAGGTCTACAAACTGCTTGCATAATTATCACTTAGAAATCTGTTAATTGACACATTCAACTCTATGAAATCTTTGTCCAAGTATCTCCTTCTCAGTGAGGTTCATTCTGATCAACCTGTTGCTAATGCTCTAACTTACCTCTGCCACCATGTGCCTCTTTCTTGTTTACAATTTTTGCCTTCTAATAATTTTCTTCTTTTTTATTCCTACTGTTATTTTCTTTCTCCTTTTATAGAAGGTAAGATTCATGAGGACAGTATTAGTGATAATGTGCTCAGGATACAGCCCAAGCAACTGGCAGAGTAGGTGCTCCAATTTTTCATGAATGGATAAATGAACAAAATATATCCACAACTTTAAGCAATTCTTATTTATATCCTGTTATTTCCTGGACTTGAACATCTCCAGAAAGAAATCAACTATAATGAAAAAGACAAAGTGTATCCAAAAGACCTGAAGACCTATTTTAAATAATAGAATTTTATTTAAAAATAAAATAGAATGAGGTCATCGACATACGCTATTTGTAACTCTTATTGCCTATCATCCCAGCACAGTAAGTAATGTGTTCCCTGGTGCACATTGTGCTGTGCTAAGGAAATATTGTTCCCTTGACTTTCACCTGCGAAAAATAACATAAGTGCAAATACAGGTTCTACCTTCATAGTGTACTGAATATTGTGAAAAACATAGTTAATTTCATCATAATAATATATCTTATAGTGAATCCATATGTAAAGCAATATTTAAGAAATGGACCTACCTGTAACAACCAAATGTGTTGTACCATTTGCTTTCCCAAACTGGTTTTCTGCCATGCAGGTATAAGTTCCAGTATCAGCTTTAGTCACATTGGCTATTTTGAGTCCTCCATCTTTTAATAGAGAAATTCTAAAGAAAAGACAAATAAGATAAAAATGTATAATAGCCATTTTTTTCCAAATGAATATATATATTTTTACAGAACGTGTTGCCTTAAGCTAGTATTTTTAAGGCATGATCGACCAGTCCTTAGCTTTTTGGGAATACAAAAAATTAAAAGAAAATTGACCCCTCACTCACATGCATAAACACACACACAGCATTGGATGACAAAAGATGCTCCACCAATTTGAACTTTGTTCAATAGTTTTACTCAGCATTACTTATTACACCTAAATTGAGAGGATGTACACATCATATAAGTATGAATTTTTTTCAAAAAAAAATTAATATATGTTGTGGTAGATTATTCACGGAGTTAGCTTAATCAATTTAAAAGAAATACAAAGTAGGCAGAACACTATTTCCCTTAAATTTGAAATAGTATATGAGAAACGAGAAGCTGCACGTCTTTTATTATGAACTGAGAGAGTCACATTGCCCCAGTAAAAACTCAAATTTTCCAGAAGAACATTTGGGTGGTCCCCTGTGAGCTAGTGAAAAGAGCCTGGGCAAATCCAATAAACCTTACCTTAGAGTTTCTGAGTATACACTTAGAGTACTTAAAGCTTTGGCATCTGACTAATTAATTAAGGAAATATAAGTGAGTGCTTTATATACAGTTGGCACTATAAGAGAACCTGGGATTATGGGGTGAGCAAGACAAAAAGTCTTCACCTTCACGGAGATAATAATCCAGTGAGTAGCATAGACAACTGTATTATTCTGTTTTCATGTTGTTGCTAAAGATATACCTGAGACTGCATAATTTATAATGAAAAGGAGACTTAATAGACTCACAGTTCCATGTGGCTGGGGAGGCCTCACAATCGTGGTATAAGGTGAAAGTCACGTCTTACATGGTAGCAGGCAAAGAGGAAATGAGAACCAAGGGAAAGGGGTTCTCCTTATCATGAGACTTATTAACTACCACAAGAGCAGTATGGGAGAAACTGCCCCCAAGATTAAATTATCTTCCACCAGATCCCTCCCACAACATGTGGGAATTATGGAAGCTACAATTTAAGATGAGATTTGGGTGGGGATAGAGCCAAACCATATCAACAACAAATAATTAAATAAGTAAAAATAAGAAGTTCTGATTTTTGAGAAGTACTCTGAAGGAGACAGAGAGGATGATACAATAGAGAGTAATTACTTTAGGAGGAAGGGTTTCCAGGATAGGGTGCATTAGAAAAGCCTCTCAGAAGTGGTGTCGTTTGAATTAAGAAATAAAATGAGATGGGATTAACCTGTCATTAGTCTGATCACTGTATATTTATTGCCCTAATTTGTCTCCTCATAATTATATTCCCTTTCTTTGAATTCCTAAAATAATTACTATCCACATAATGCATTTAACACTTGAGTGTCTTTATCTTTTATGGCTCCTATTTTTGATACATGAGTGAAAATGGATGGTAAACTTCTTAAAAATATTTGCAACTCCAGTATCAGCATGGCATCATATATGCAAACTGTGGTAACTAAATGCCTCCAAATTCTGGGCCATTCAGTTGAGTAAATAGGAAAAATACTGAGGACATTAGACTAGAATGAAGGATCTCAATCTGTAAAAATGTTTATTGCAAAATTTTAGGTGTGTCTCAAAAATGTTACTACAAGAGTTTCTGTATAAAAAATGTACAAGATATAGATTTTCTGTTTTATGTATATATGCATGTGTGTGTATATATACATGTGTATATGTATATATATCCACAATATTTTTCTCCTCCAGTAGACTACAGGAGACTGCCACCTAACACTTTATGTATATATTCCTTCATAGTCTATTTTTCACTTTCACTTTCATCCTGGTTATACTTTCTTCAGTGAGAAAATCATGGTGGAATTAGAGCTAGCACACAGGTTCATGATCCTGGGTAGAGCTATCTATTGCAGTTTGTTGTGCATATGATTTTTTTAAAAACTGTGTTAAGGTATATTTAAAATAAAAAGGTTTTGAGGCAATGACCTAGAAAGCTCATCAGGGACCCATGGCACTGCATGCCAACTTGAGGAACTACAGAGAAAGGTCAAAAATTCCAAGAACTTTCCTAGGAACTAAAAACAAAACAAAAAGGGACATATCTGATTCTCCTCATGGGACCCTGAGGGTTGTAATGCATTTTTTTGGGTGTGAAATGCCTCCCATAACTTTGCTGGAAGAGATAATCAAATAACTTAAAAACATCTCTTTATATCTTAGCCTATCTGACAACGAAGATTTTCCCAATGAGTATGTAATAATAACTTGAAGAAGAAACCCTGCAGAGAAGTAAAAATAAATGAAAATTTAGGATATGAAGACTGGAAGTTTTAAGGAACCTGGAGAAAAAACTTAAAGACATGTCAATCTGATCACGTGATCCTGCCCTCCTCCCTCCACTTGTCCAGGCAAACCTTGCTTAGAACCCACTCTTTGGTGTCACATTGCCTGGGAGATACAGACTATATCCTAAGCCTGAACCATATCCTCACATCAGGACCTCTGCTTCTCTCTAACTTCATATGGCTTCATGAATTCTTTCCCTTGCTTGCTTTTCTCCGATCACACAAGCCTTCTTTTAATGGCTTTTATGCTTCTTTTTGTCTCAAGGTCTTCATAAAAACTATTTCCTCCCTCTGGTTGATCTGTACTCATCCTGCAGACTTCACTTACTTTCCTGAAACCATGAGTTGGATTTGGTTTTCCTGTCTTTGATCAAAACATTATCTGTGCTTTCTTCATAGCACCCATCAACTGTCCAACTATATATTTGTGTGCTTATTTGACTAATATTTTTCTCCTCCAGTAGACTGTGTGCTCTCTGGAGGCAAGGACAATACCTAGCTCACTCACCACTAAATTTGTAGACCCCTGAAAAGTGCCTAGCACAGAGTAGACATTCAAAAATAAAACTTGTTTAATGAATAAATGACGGTATGCTGTTAGAGAGTCACTGTAGAGGAGTTCGGGTTAGTGAAGCTGGGTTGTAAGGCACTGACACCTTATAAATAATAAGGAAATAGATTCAGAAAGTGTGCAGACTAATGCAAACACACACACACATATGTGTGAACTAATTGGATATTTATATATATATAAAAAAACACACAAAACACACACACACACACACACATATATATATATATAGCTAGCCCTCCATATCTGTCGGTTCTGCATCTGCAGATTCAGTAGATTCAATCAACCAGAGACAGAATATATTTGAAAATAAACAGATAACAATACAGCAATAAAAATGTACAAATGACAGAAAAATACGGTATAACAACTGTTTATACAGCACTTACATAGTAGTAGGTATTAAGACTATTTAAAGTATATGGGAGGATATGCATAGGTTGTATGCAAATGCCAAGCTACTTCGTGTAAGGGGCTTGAGTATCCATGGGGCTCTGGTGGATACCAAGGAAATACTATGTACACATATGTAGACACATTGTTTACATATATGTAGCAAAAAAGATAAGGCAATAGAAGACTGAATAAAGAGAATTTAGAAATGCCTTTCCCAGGATAAGAGAATTGAGAATATGCTTGCACTTGTTAGAGAATAAGTCAATAGACAGCAAGAGACTGAAGATAATGGGATGGAAAAAAAGAGTGAGAGAGGAATCTGTCAGAGAAATCTTGGAGGAAACAGAGAGCATGATCAAGACCCATGCTCCCAACCCACCTGATTGCTAATCCCATCAGTAAAATTTTGGGGCCATGACACCCAAAGAGAATGATACTTGATCTGTAGTGTTGCTCAATAAATTTTACCTATGATTGTTATCAAAAAGAAAATGCAGATGTGATGGAGAATTTTAATATGCAAAGACCAGAAGCTGGCAGATTACATCAAAAAGGTTGGGAAGATATTTAAACAATAAGGCAAATTAATCTGCCCTAAATTATAGGTTAGAGACAGAATGGGAAGCTTCAAGAAGTTGGGGATCTACCACTTCTATGATTAGTGAGCCTTAAAACAAAGTAAAAATGCTTCTTGTTAACTGAACATTATTGAACTTAAATTGAGAGTTTCTGATTTGGAAACTACAAAACAGAGGTAGGTAATTTCAGGTATCTTCTACTATGCAATGAATTAGTTTAACAGCTAACTTTCCACTACAAATACAGAAGTGCTAGGAACAGAGGAAGAACTAGAAATCCTTGTGTATTAGGTTTAGTAACTTTCATCTAGCAAACTTCAAGTCAAGCAAATCATGCCCATGTTAAATGATAATGTTTCAAAGGCAAAACCTAACACCTTTAGAATCACAGACAGACTTCAAAGCAAACATATGGACTCTCAAAGAATGCAAACTCTGTGTATATTGTAAAAATTTGAACTAATTGGATATTTTCTTCCTAAATTGGTTCTTCCAGTAAGTTCTATGAGGCCCACAGGGCATTCACACAGCATAAAAATAAACAATATTCAGTAAATGAATGGAGTAATTGTTTCTCAACAGAAAACCTTCAATAACCCATGCTTCCCTACAGAGATTCAAAGTGAAAATTTTATACCACTTCACTATAAACGAAATTGCATTCTAAGTTTTCTGAGAACAGGTTTATCTGCAAATAGGTAGAGCTGAAAATGTAGATAACGAAGAGTGACTCTTGTCTTGGCACAAAATGTTAAATAACAATTTATGAAATTAACATTCAGGAATGCAGTACTCCAGTTTGCTTAGGGAAATGTGCAATTTAAATCACTGCAGCATTTTAACTCCTTGATCAGTTTTAATAATACATCTTTATGTGTACCTTTTTATTGGTCCTTCCTTTTGTAGTAGGAGGTTAATTATTTCATTTAACTTTGTGCAATCTATGGTTAGCTTGGCATAAGTAAATGTAATTGCTCTAAGCTGCTCTAATGGTTCATGCCGTAATTCAGTGATGGCATTAAACTTATGACTGTTAAAAAAACCTTGTTTATTCATAAAGTATACTGTTGTCTAGGCAACACTGACCTGTACTTTATGATGACATTTAAGCATCCATAATAATGCCGTGTTTTAGAATGGAGAAAGTATGAAGTATTATGGAAGTCAAAGCAGGATTTCTGAAAATATTGTTTTTCCCTGCCTATATTCTTCTGATCATTACGGTAATTTATTCAACTTGAATTTTAACAAACACATGGCAACTCTACATTTTCTGAGGAAGCATATCTCAGGGGAGATGCGATCACATGAGATTATAATGATTAAACTGCTGCATAGAAAATAACAAGGCTATTTTATATGGTACTTTCTGAGTACATATTATAAGAGATGGAAGCTTACAATTAGATGTAAGACAAAAGTACTCACAATGCATGCATTACAGGATAAATAATGACAGTTAAGAAAAGTAAATATACATTGATGGAAATGTATGAGAAAATAAACGAGAGAAAAAGAGCATACAGTATATGTTCTCATTACAACTGTGTATGTTCTCATTTACAACTGCTCTCACCCCCACATTATCGATGAAATAACTACTCCCCCTTGAGTTCAAAGACAACCTGCAAACAGTATTTAGGAAAATAGTATTAGCGTTTTTATTCTTCTACCTATCCTATTTTGGGCTTTCGTGTTATAAATTCAACAGTGTTAGTATAGTGAATTATTGGATAGGAAATTTCCAAGGAAAGGAGTAGCAGAACGGAGGAGATCAGCAGTTAATTATCCTAACTTTGAGTAAGTACCAGGCTAATAACAAGCAGCTCTGTGATTTTGTTGAACATACACACTCTATGGAACAGACACCTAGAGAAGATGGACCTTGGCTCCACTCTAGAACCTAGAGAAAGATAATGAATTCATATCATTTAACAGGTCCACATATTCATAAGTGGAAAGTCAATAATAAAGGAACATTTGCACTTTTATAAAATGTTTCTAAATGCATATTAACATGACAAGTATATTTAGAGCTAAAATCACTTTTATGACAATGACCGAATAGTTTTTCCTACTAAAATGGACTCAAACCTATAGAAGAAAAGACCCCTTTAAGGGGATTTCCAGTCTAAATGATTATATACAACTATCATCTAAGTAATTCATAAGGCCCGGGCAATACTCCCATCTGAAACATTTGCATTCTTATTCAAAGGAGTCTTTGGAAAAATTAGAAATACTCAGATGCATGAAGTAGTAACACAAACAAAGGAAAACAGACAAATGAGACAAATGATTATTTGATGTCTTATGTATTAAAAGAAAATTTCAAAGAGGATAATCATTAAGGTTCAAAGGTCCCTGATACTTGGCACTATTCTTCTACGCCTCAGAGAGAGATATATGAGTCTAATCAGGGAAAATAAAAATGTTGGCTTTATTAGTTGTATTACAGATAAAGCTGATACAAAACTGCTCAGATGAGCAACAATGGTTTCCTGATATTTCACTCCAGAATTAGGCAGGCTTAACCTATTTCACTCCAGAATTAGGCAGGTTTAACCTTCCTGGCCCAGGCAGACAACCTCAGGCCCTCCCCGTAAGGGCAAGCACCATTATTGCATGGTAAAGAGAACAGCAAAATACATCCACTCTCTATGTGCAGCAAACACCATAGAGAAAGAAGGGGAAAAGTTGAGCTAGAGTGTCAGGGTCTTCTACAGAAATTTAGGAGACAGACACTTTCTCTGGGGAGTCATTACAGAAAGATCCAAATGTTACTCCAATGATTGTCCTTCTACTTAGAGACTTAGAAGTCCTGGAATGGAAGTCATTCCACACTAATGTCAAAGTGCAAGATACCTGCATTTTATGCATAAGGGGAAGTTCATCACCTCAAGGTATGTAGAGGGTGCTGAATATTTTTTGGCTGTCCAGAATGGATTCCTCATTCTTTGGCAGCTAACACTGATTTTCCTTGAGGAATTCTCTGCCCCTATTGAATGCAGTCTTGGTAGGGCTATGAATCATGGTGCTTTGTCCTGTCCTAGCCATGGGCTAGACATATAAGTCAGTATTTTTCAAACTTTACTGTGTACCAGTTATCTAGCGGGCCCACCATCAGATTAGGTGTGGGATGGGGCGTAAGGATTTGCATTTTTAACACACTCTCAGGTGATACTGGTGCTGCTGATATAGGGACTGCACTTTGAGAGAAAATGTTCTAAGCTATGTCCACTGGACTCTCCCTCTTCAGACTCTGATTTACAACAAAAAGACAAAACTAATCGTTAGTTCACTCAGCCCAGCACTTGCCCCAACAAGATGGTACAATGCTTGCTGCCAAGATTTCTGGAGCCAGTTTCCTATACATTCCTAAGTCAGGTTGTGCATCTTAGCTAATAACTGTTTGTAATATCCTTAACTTAATTCTCAGCTAGAGTTCACAAACCCTTAAAGGATACAAATTATGAAATGTTGGTGCTTTGTACATAGTAGTTTTTTTCGATAAATATTTGTTGTCTCAACAAATATGCAGAGTTCAGAAATAATATTCTATGTAGAGAGGACAAGGTTTTATCACAGATCAAGAGTGGTCCAACTAACACCCTGCCCTGCTACTGAGTTCTTGCAAGATATAACAGTTTTGCCCTTTTATCCCAATTCCAAAGTCATCCGCTTTTATTAATATCCACCAATATTTAAGTGGTTCATTTACAACTTTACACAGTGGTTTTTTTTTTTTTTTTGAGACGGAGTCTTGCTCTGTCCCCCAGGCTAGAGTGCAGTGGCACAATCTTGGCTCACCTCAAGCTCTGCCTCCTGGGTTCACGCCATTCTCCTTCCTCAGTCTCCCGAGTAGCTGGGACTACAGGAGCCCGACACCACACCTACCTATTTTTTTTTGTATTTTTAGTACAGACGGGGTTTCACTGTGTTAGCTAGGATAGTCTCGATCTCCTGACCTCGTGATCCGCCCGCCTCGGCCTCCCAAAGTGCAGGGATTACAGGCGTGAGCCACCGCACCCGGCCATTACACAGTGTTTTTAACCTTTCTAGAACACAAGGTTCTTTGAGTACTTGAAAAATCTGGGAAACCTCTCTGTAGAACATATGTATACACACACACAAAAACAAAACAAAACAAAACAAAACAAAACAACAGGTTTCACACAACTGAGGAGGGGATCAGATCATCTAAGATACATGGCCTCAGGTTAAGAACCTCTGCTAGCAATTTGATTCATCCAATGACGCAGAAGTAGGTTTGCAACCTCTTTGTCTTAGCAGCTTCAGTGCTAGCCTTTCTAGAAATGCTTCATTGACGTTTTCTTTTATGATGACCATGTACATTTGATGATGGGTTCCTTACAAATTATCTAGCAGTAAAACAAAACGATAATGTTGCTCAAGAACCTGGGTCTTGAGTCACACATTTGTTCATACAATAGAGAGGGCTTCAATTTGCTTTCCCAGTAACATCTCAGTCCTGACAACCTGAACATTCTTGTCCCTCCTCCAAACAGACAGTTTATCACCAACTAGTCAAGTGCAGGTTCTGGTGGGCCAACACACCTTTCATAAGGTAACAAAACTTTAGTGCTAGTTCAACGGACTCATTTAAGCATCTGACTCTTCATTTGTACTGCAGCACCTTCTCTGTATCTCAGGTTCTTGATTCTGAGCATAACCTTGAAATAACATCTACTCCAAACTTCTACAAACATACGTGAGAAATAATGAGATATGGTGAGAAATAATATTCATGGAAAGTTAGCTAAAAGAAATGTGGCCTATGCATTCCTCAAGAGTCTTGAGTGTTAATATTCAAAGTTACCTTTAAGTTGTGAACAGTAAAAGAATTAACCTTTAAAATTGATTGTATTTTACTTTAAGTACGAGGAGTATAAGTACTGCATTACTCAGTGTTCTCTCTGTGGGAATCCACTGGATTTGGACACGCAGATAACATTTCTTGGCTAGGAAGAGTTGTGTATCTCCTTATCAAATGGTTTTATTTCATCTTACAGATGCTGTGGATTGTTAATTAACAGTATTTTTCTCTGTTCATTTGTTACCACAAAGCTCTCAGCGAAAATTGTGGATCTCAACTAAGTTGGTATATATTTTGTAAACTAATTTCATACATTCATTCCACAAATGTTTATTAAATTTACAACACAGACCTGGCTCTGTCATAAGCAGTAAAGATTCCCTGGTGAGGATTTATGCTGTTCTTAAGAAACTTACATTCTAGGCAACTGGAACACTGGCATATTTTTTCTCCTCAGCGTTCACTTTGTGTATTACTTGATAAACTGTCTCAAATTCTTTGTGAAATATGACATGATATAAGTAAATGAAATAGACTAGAAGATATAAAGTTATTAAAAGTAGGCTAGAGTAATAAAGAAATAAAAAATACAATAAAGTATAAGTTTATAAAATTATCTAAACTAAAAAAAACAAGATTTTACTAAACTTTGAAATACTATTGTTTTCTCAAGTAAATTCATAAATACTAGGAAAAAATGTGTTTAAAATAATCTTTAAGCTAAAGGTGTTTCTTTCTTTAGTATTTGAATGTAAAAGGTTAGAAAATAATCTATTTTCCAAAACAGAATATTTATATATTCCACCTCAATTATACACACTTTTTAGAATTTCAGACTCAAAAAGGTTGAGATACTCTCATCTTCCCATAAATACTACTCTAGCAATGAAATCTGCATTAAGACAGAATTGTAAAATACACAAATAAGATCACGAAGTGGAAAATAGGTCAAAATAAAAAATGAATTGTTCTGAGAGAGGCAGAAAAATTCACCTCAGTGTAATAATTCTATAGACTTTGTATAACAGATCATAAATTATGAGTAAGTCCTCTTCAGGGATCAGAATACAGGAGGCAGAAATCATCATTACCAATCTGCATTTTCATTTCTCTTTCACAGAAGTGTAAGGGAAACGGTGCTTCACTGGACATCTCATTTGACATCCATCCATCCATCTATCATCCATCCATCCACTCACCTGTTTCCATGAAGGGCTTCGGGGAGGGGGAAGAACATACTAAAATACAGCACACTCCATATTTTTTAATAGAAAGCCTCAAGTAGAAATCTATAAAAAAATCAATTTTTTACATTTCTAAGAAATAGTTGCAATAAATTAAATTGGAAAATTATAAGTACTTTTAAGACATGGGAAGCTGTCCAAGAAAGAGTGAAATGCACTTCAACAAATATTTGTGGAGTACTTAAAATGCAGTAAGTGTTTTGGAAAATACAAGTATGAGTAAGAATTATTCCTAATCCTTTAGACACAGTCTAAAGGTCAAGTTGGGAGCTGTATAATCCATGTACAACAAACATAAAATGTGATCATTAGGTAGGAAATATTATGTCATAAGTACAAATTCATCCAGATCTACCTCAAGAATACACAGTCTTTTTTTCTCAGTTTCCACTACTGTGACCCTAAACCAAATCTCCACCTCGTTCTGTCATCCAGATTGGAGTGCAGCAGCATGATCACAGCGCACTGCAACCTCCAATTATGGGTTCAAGCCATCCTTCTGCCTCAGCCTCCTAAATAGCTGAAACCACCAGTGTGCACCACCATGCCTGGGTAATTTTTTACACTTTTTGCAAAATGAGTCTCACTCTGTTGCCCAAGCTGGCCTTGAACTCCTGGCCTCAAGTGATCCTCCTGCCTTGGTCTCCCAAAGTGCTAGGATTATAGATGTGAGCCACTGAGCCCACCCCACAAGGCCTTTCTTGAAATGTACCATATAATGATACTTTATTTTCTTTATGGCGAAAAAAAATTTATCTTTTCCACTTATTTATATTCTTTCTGTTCCTTATGCAAGCTCCATGAAGAAGAGACCATGTCTGTCTTAATTCACTGTGGTATCGTCAGAGTCTTACACATGGCAGGGCATGTGGTAGGTGTTCCAGATTGCATTTCCAAAAGGTGAACACAGTATTTCTCAACCCTCTTGCTCCACTAAATCCTTGCCACTCTCCCATTAAAAGGTTCACTGATGGATGACTAAAGAAAATGTGGTACATATGTAAACAGAATATTATTCAGCCTTACAAAAGAAGGAGATTCTGCTATTTGTCACAACATAGACGAACCTAGAGGACATTATGTGAAATGAAGTAAACCAGACATAGAAAGGAAAATACTGTATGATCTCACTTATATGTGGAATGTTTTACAGTTGAAAAAAAATAATGTACAATGGTGATTGCTTGGAGCTGGAGGATGGGGGAGATGGAGAAATGCTGCTCAAAGGACAAAGGTTCCATTATGCAGACTGAGTAAGCTCTGGAGCTCTAGTATACAGCATGGGAATTATAGTTAATTGCACTATATTATGTACTTGAAATTGCTAAGAGTGCTGAGCTTAAGTATTCTCAACACACACACACACACACAAATGGTAACTATGTGGGGTGATAGATATGATACGTTAATTAGGTTGATTGTGGTACTGACTTCATAGTGTACACATATATCAAAATATTACCTTGTGCTCCTTAAATATATGTAATTTTTACTTGTCAAGTATACCTTAATAAAATCGAGGGGAAAAAAGTAAAGTCTAACTTCTCGCCCTTTGAATTTGGATAGCTTGTGACTCACTGGTCACCAGTGGAATGCAGGGACAGTGATGGTGTCTTCAGAGCCTAGGCAATTCAGC
This sequence comes from Colobus angolensis palliatus, assembly GCF_000951035.1. Taxonomy (NCBI): domain Eukaryota; kingdom Metazoa; phylum Chordata; class Mammalia; order Primates; family Cercopithecidae; genus Colobus; species Colobus angolensis. Next base: position 2,408,619 of record NW_012114711.1, read on the forward strand.
TTCCACCTTTCTAGCTTGAACATTCACTCTTAATGCCTTTAGCTGCCCTAGGTAGGCATTATGACTCTTGCTGAGGCCATGATAGCATAGGAAGCCCATACTCGCCCATGTGGAGAGACCACAAGCAGAGGCCTTGAGCTTTATGAGAGGAGAGAAGTGTAATGTACACCTATCTTCCAGCTGCTATCTCCAGCCCCCATCCCACTGCAGCCACAGGAGACACACCGAGCAAATACTGCCTTGTTAACCAATCTCTGCCGGAATGTCTGACCCATGGAAACCTTGAGAGATGATAAAATGATTGTTGCTTTACACCATTACAATGTTTTAGCAGGGCACATGGTGCCTCATGCCTGTAATCCTAGAACTTTAGGAGGCAGAAGTAGGAGGAGTGCTTGGGGCCAGGAGTTTAAGACTAGCCTGGGTAACACACTGAGACCCCATCTCTAAAAAATATATATATATATAAATTAGCAAGGTGTGGTGGCGCATGCCTGTAGTCCCAGCCACTCTGGAGGCTGAGGCAGGAGACACACGTGAGCCCAGGAGTTGGAGGCTGCAATGAGTTATGATCATGCATGCCATTGTACTCCAGTCTGGATGACACAGTGAGATCCTGTCTCTCTCAAAAAAAAAAAAAAAGTTTTAGAGTGATTTGTTATGCAGCAAAAGTTAATGGGAACAGAAGATGTTAAATAAATATTTGATGAATAAATGAAAGTTGAAATGAACAAAGATGTACAGAGCAGAGGCTGAGGGTACAAAGAGTGATAAGGTGAAGGCTTTGCAAGAATACAGGTGAGATGGTCTTCTACACAAACAGACATAATACACTGTGTTAAGTGATACTATTGAATATATAAAGAAACCAAAAGGGTAAAACAGAAGAAAGAGCAATTATCTTGCCTATTCAGCTCCAGAAAGGCTTCCCATAGCAAGTAACAATAAAGCTGGATCTTGACTGATACGTAAGGGTTTTCTAGGTTGAGAAGAAAAGATATTCCAGCCAGAGAAAACTGCAAGACTACAAATACAGAATGCAAGGAGAATTCTGCTTCTTTCTCTTCTCCTTTCTTTTCAATATTATTCAAAAGGTAATGACATCTGAACTCTTGTAGTGCATCTTGATTTTGTTAAAACAGTCAATATTCTTACTTCTAGAGAAAGCTCCTTTTTCCCCCATCTTAAAAATATTAGAAGAAAAAATGCAAAAGTACCATGTAATGATATCGGGCATTTCTATGATTGTGTCAATATTTTTCTCTTTGAATTTCAAGTGAGAGCAGGGAAACAGAATAGAGATTGGTCTATGGTTAAATGCATGTGGGATTTTTGGGCCTGAGTGAGAAATGCTGTATGACCAAAAGAATATGGTATAGGTAGTTACTTCCTGTAAATAAAACATTTATATTGGGCAAGGATATGAACTATTTATCCAGTTCTAACAATGAACTGGCTTGAAGTAGATTCAAATCCCCAGCACATTCAGATTCATTAACCTACATTCCCCTATCAAAATCACAACACTGACAAAATAGATTTTAAGGTGACCTTAACTTCTATAATCCATAAAGACCAAATTTGAAATATGGATCTAAGAACTGCAGGGTTATCTGCAAAATTTAGTTGATATGATTTTAGAGACCATGTGTCAGCAATCTGTTTAAAATAATATTTGGGTGGAATTTACTTAAGAAGGTTTAAATAATGTGGAATTCAGTTGATTGTTCTAAAAAAGAAAGGTCTGTACTTACCTTTCTTCTCAGTTCAGACTTATTACTCTTAAGGCATCTGAGTAACATGATGAAAACAGTTAAGAATAATAAAGAAGACATACTAGCAGCAAACAAACATGAAAAAATGCTCAACATCACTAATTCTCAGAGAAATTAAAATTAAAACCACAATGAGATATCATCTCACACCAGTCAGAATGGCTATATTAGAAAGTCAAGACATAACAGACGTTGGCGAGGGTACACAGAAAAGGGAACACATATACTGTTAGTGGGAATGTAAATTAGTCCAATTCTTATGGAAAGCAGCATGGAGAATTTTCAAAGAACTAACAACATAACTACCATCCAACTCAGCAATCCCACTTCTGGGTATCTACCCAATGGAAAATAAATCATTCTAATAAAAAACCACCTGTACTCCTATGTTTATCACAGCACTATTCCCAAGAGTAAAGTCATGGAATCAAGCTAGTTGCCCATGAACAGTGTATTGGATAAAGAAAATACGGTACATATACAGAATGGAATATTATGCAGTCATAAAACAGAATGAAATCATGTCATTTGCAGCCACAAGGATGCAGATGGAGGCCATTATTGTAAGTAAATTAACGTAGAAACACAAAAATCAAAAACCACACGTTGACCCTTATAAAGTGGGAGCTAAACAGTGGGTACACACGGACATAAATATGGAAACAACAGATCTTGGGAACTCCAGAAGTGGGGAGGAAAGCAGGGAGACCAGGATTGAAAAACCATGCTTTCATAGGGCACCATGTTCACTATATTTGGGTGATACGTTCAACAGAGGCCGAAACCCCAGCACTACACACTGTGCCCTTGTAAAAAACCTGCACATTTGCCCTCTGAACCTACAATTAAGTAAGTAAATACATAAGTAGATAAATAAATACATGAAAGTCATATTAACAGCATCAGAAACCTTTTTCTGAGCATCTACAGAGAAGTCATTATAGCAGATAATTTACACACATTATTTCAATCTTTGCAATCCACTGAGATTTTAAAAAGGGGGTCCCCCAGAATGTGAGAGAAATGAGGCAGGGACAAAGTTGGAAATAATTTGTCCACAGGAAACCTTGGGTTTCTATGCCTATCAGGGAAACCAATTTCTTTAACTCATCCCTCACTAAGAGCGTGTGCCACACAAATGCCACCTACGAGGCTGACTAACTCTGTTTAAGGATTCCTGGCCTCATTTTCCAGTAAGGAAGCCAAGGCTCAGGAATTATGTAACTTGTCTAACACCCCATAGGTGGCAAGTGACACAGCCAAGATCTGACCCACATCTTTCTGACTTCTATGCTTTGCCCTTTCCATATGCTAAAATTAAAGGAGCAAATAAAACATACATTTAACTTCACCTGACACAGTGAATAATGCACACACAATTCGTATACTGCATGCCAATTAGGCATAAATAATTCATGTAAATAATGATACAAATACCCATACAGAAACGGAAGCTGTCTGGTGGTTATAGGGGAAGATTTGTAGGTATGTGCTGGTGGTGGAGGGTAGGGTATTGGAGAGAGGAGGTGCTTATCACACCATGAGCCCCATCCCTAACCCAAACTCTGGGATTTCATTGACTCATCTCCTGATTATCTTTGCTCTGAAATCAGCTTAATCTTCTCACAGAGTATGGGGGTTATTGGCAAAGGACCTCATTCCTTTTCTTTTTCCAGCTGAAAGCATATGAGAAATGGAGGTATGGGTTGGGGAAGCCAGGTCAGGAAGACAGCTGCTCTCTACTGTCTAGAACTCTTGCTTATTTACCCAGACATCTCAATCATCCCTTTAAGAGAAGAGATCTACCTCCAATGTTCACCTCCTTTGAAGAAGAGGAATGGTTTTCCATCTGTGAAAGAACTCAAGTCGGGTTTTCTTATTTTCATGATCATATGTGAACTTTGCCACTGACACAACTGGAATAAAGGAATAAATACCCAGTTTTGCTTCTTGCCTGTGCAATCCTTTCTGTTTGGACAGCATGTTCCCCACTCTTTTGCTTTGCTGCATTTTACATCCCTTCCTTTGAGATGTCTGCACTCATGGAGCTGCTCTTCTGCTTCCCAGGGCTGAGACAGCATCTCTTCTCTGTGATTCTTACTGGTTTAAAAGACCAGTTGGCAACAGTCTCTATAAACACCTTAACTAGAGGCAGGATGGCAATGTCCAGTATGCTCAGCCAATCCTAGTTTACGTGTGTTGTCTTGGAGGTCATTACTAACAGTGCCCCCTTTCCCTTCTAAAATGTCCCAGTTTCTAGAAAAACTTCCATGGTCACCTTAATCATATAGTCTATTCCACTGTAAATGATGGTTTAGTTATCCACATTCTCAACAGACTGTGGGCTTTTTGATGGCTCCTTGATGTCTCTTATTCATCTATGTATTCCCAGAGATGGACATAATACCCAGTGAAAAATAGCAATATGATAAATTAGTAAACAACATGGAGTACCTTCCTTCCAGGCAGGAGGCGGGGACATCAATCTATCTGGTTGTTAAAAGTGATGGCATCCACATATGAAATAAAATTCTCCCTGTGCTTCAAGGTTCAACAGTTAGAGATTAAAGTAAGATACAGGAGCCAAAGACTCACTGAGATCTCAGCTCTGTATCTGAGGGTAGATTCACTGAAACTCACTGAGCTTGCACACCTACCTGGCAGTTGTGAGGGAACAACTGTTTTGATGGGTAGACCACGGATGAAGGGGAAGATTAAAATAAAGTCAGGCTTTTTGGATGAAGGGGACAGTGGAAGGCTGAGAGAGATGGGAGCAGCATTTTGAACAGTATGAAGAAAAGTGGACTACACTGTGAGGAGAGGAGCCAGGTAGTATAAGGGAAGGGGGAAGAGATGGAGACAGACACATTCCTTTGGCAAAGGAATCCCTGTTCTTCATTTAAAAGCTTGAGCCAAGGGGAAGTGCCACCTAAAACAGATCTGTTGGATAGTGACCGCATTTCTAGACACATCTTTATCAAAGTGAGGCTGTGGCCACTAGGAGTGGCAATGACAGAAATGCTAAGAGGTCTTGGCTCTGAAAGAATCATCCTGGTTATTTGCAAAAGTTTAGATTCTGTTTGTAAATACCATCATCACATGACTCTGTATTTCATAAGGCAAAGGTGATCAGTTAAGAGCATTTCTTGAGCTTTTAAACTCCTATATGGAACTACCTGATCAGGGTGGAGATGAATGTAAAACTGCATATAGCTTTTACAATTAAGGCATAATTTAAATACAGTATGATACGCCTTGTTGGGAGTAGGCTCCCCAAGATCTGGCCATAAACTGGTCCCAAAACTGGCCATAAACAAAATCTCTGCAGCACTGTAACATGTTCATAATGGCCCTAACGGCCAAGATGGAAGGTTGTGGGTTTAAGGGTATGAGGGCAAGGAACACCTGGCCTGCCCAGGGGGAAAAACCGCTTAAAGGCATTCTTAAGCCACAAACAATAGCATGAGCGATCTGTGCCTTAGGGACATGCTCCTGCTGCAGTTAACTAGCCCAACCTATTCCTTTAATTCCGCCCATCCCTTCGTTTCCCATAAGGGATACTTTTAGTTAATCATATATCTACAGCAACAATGCTAATGACTGGTTTGCTGTTAACGAATACGTTGGTAAATCTCTGTTCGGGGCTCTCAGCTCTGAAGGCTGTGAGACCCCTGATATTTCCCACTTCATACCTCTATGTTTCTGTGTATGTGTCTTTAATTCCTCTAGCGCTGCAGGGTTAGTGTCTCCCCGACCAAGCTGGTCCCGGCAACACCTTTTTCAGATGCATAGTTCTGTGCATTTTAACAGATGACTGTAGTCATGTCATCTCTCACAATCATGGGCTACAGCAGGTCCCTCACCCCAAAAATCCTTCTATGTCCCCGAGAGTCAACCTCTATACCCACTCCCAGCCTCTGGCATGCAGTGATCACTATTTTTTTCTCTAAAACTGCTCCTTTTTCAAAAATGTCATATAAATTGAATAATAGAGCATATAATGCTTACTGCATTTTAATGCCAGCTTTTATCTATGTGCAGGAAATACATTAAGATTGGGTAATACCTTTGAAAAACATTGCCCAGATTATAGTTATTCAAGTTTGGAAAAAAAAAAAAACTTTACTCTTTCTCTAAAAGGCATTTAATTTTTGATAGTATTAAATGTTGCATAAAACATCTGAAATAATTTTAATGTATTAATTAGAAGCAATGAGCCATTCTTTTACTTTCTTCTGACTGGGGTTATTACAATAAAATATTTACTATTATAAGCAATAGCATTCAAATGAAGGACTCCATTTAAAAAACTAATTAGCTACTATGTTTTAAATACCACTAAGTGATAGAGATAAGTTAAACAATTTTTAAAATATGCCAACTGGCTCTTTCTCACAAACCATGCCTGTTCACATTCTCAAGGGTCTTTTTCATTGTTAGTTTCCTTAAAAGAGACAAAACATACAGTTTTGATTTGTCTTTTCTGGAAATAGGTGGATTTAAGTGAATGAATGAATGAAACAGCAAAAAACATTGACACCTGGTGAAATACTATTGAATACTGGAAAAGGGCAGGAAATTTTTGTTTATTCAAAAATGTTTCTTGCTGCAGGGAGAAAAAAAGCAGAATAACTTTACCCAATATTGGATTGGATAATACCAATATATAACAAACAAAAAAAGTCAAAATAAGAAAAAGAAAAACCTTTACTCAATACTGAATGCCAGTAATTATGATGTTTAGAATAGTTGAGCACCAGGTGACTTGACACTTACTTAATAAATCAATCACTAAATCACTAACTGAGACTGTAACACAGTTCTCTCTACTCATAACTTGTATGTACAAGAGTTTCAGAGGCAGGCTGTACAGCCTCTACCATTTAATGGCATCTACGCTTCCTAGAAAATTGTATCCACTACAATGGCTCAGCTACCATCTCCAAGCTCATGACACATAAATTGCTATTCTATAACCTGAGTCTTTCTCCTAAGTTCCAGATTCAGTTAACCTTTGTATGCACAGATACATCCAGCTGGTTTTTCAGCAGGTACTTCAAACTTAACCAATCCCAAACTGAACTTATCCTATTTGCCCTCATTTCTGCCATTTCTATAAGGTTCCCTGTCACACTGAATGGGTCTGCCATGCTCCCTGATTCCTAACCCGGAAATCTAGGATTTATCCTTGACTCCTGTCTTCTCTTCAAATCATGCCTCTAATCAACAGGTCTTGTTGACGGAACATTTTCTCAAACTCCTCAAGGCTTCCCTTCATTCCCACTGTCATTTCTTTAGTTCAGGCTGTAATACTCTTTTGCTCAGATTGGTGGATTGCTGCTAATGAGGGATCTTGCCTTCAGTCTTGGTACCACTTCAACCCATCTGCTGGTACCAGTGGGTTTTTTTTTTCTTGTTTGTTTTGAGACAGGTTCTCGCTCTGTTGCCCAGGCTGGAGTGCAGTGGCAAGGTCTCAGTTCACTGCAACATCCACCTCCTGGGTTCAAGCAATTCTCATGCCTCAGTCTCTCCAGTAACTGTGATTACAGAAGTGTGCCACCATGCCCAGCTAATTTTTGTGTTTTTAGTAGAGATGGGGTTTCACCATGTTGGCCAGGCTGATTTCAAACTCCTGGCCTCAGGTGATCCACTTGCCTTGGCCTCCCAAAGTGCTGCGATTACAAGCGTGAGCCACTACACCCTGCTGGTCCTCTTTTTTAAACAGAAATTTAATCCTGCATGTCTTCTCCTTTGATTTTATTTTGTTGCCTCCCACTGCTTGTGGAATAGACCCCAAACTCCTTAATTCAGGTACACTGTCATTGACAGTAAGACCCCTACTTACTTCTACTGCCCAATTCTCTGCCCATTCTCTGTCATGGCACCTTAAAATGGAGGTCCACTGAAAAATAAGTTAATCAAGTACCTGCTATGATCTGAATATGTCCCTCCAAAATCCATGGTGAAACCTCATGCTCATTGTGATGGTATTAAGAAGAGGGGGCTTTGGGAAATGATTCAGACATAGGGGCATAAGGTCAGTACCCTTGCAAAAGAGGTTGAATGGAGCTGTCTTGCTCCTTCTACCATATGAGGATGCAGCAACAAGGCCCCATTGATGCAGCAGAGAGTGAGCCCTCACCAGACTGGTGCCTTGTTCTTAGACTTCCCAGCCTCCAGAACTGTAAGCAATAAACTTCCATTATTTATAAATTACCCAATCTAGTATTTTGTTATAGCAGCCTGAATGAAATAAGACAGTACCCAAACCATGACTGGCCTCTGTACCTTTGCACATGCTGTCCCTTCTGCCTGGAACACTTTTCTCCAACAAAAACCCCGGTCATCTTTCAAGTCCTGCTGCAGATACCACCCTCTCCAGGGAGCTTGCCCTGATCCCTAATTTGGAAAGAGAGCCTTCCCAGGTGATCCCTGAACATCCTGTACTTTGCCAATTGAGTTTTATTGTACCTGTCCTGTTACCTGTCTGTGTACCCTGAAAAGCTAAAAACAATGGCATAGACTTATCTGATGAATAACAAATACTTAGTGCCTAGCATATAGTAGGTACTCAAGGTATTTTCAAACGTGAACTTAATTGTGAGAGCCCAGGAATCACTTTTTGCAGGATAAGCCTTTGTTATCTACTCAGAGCAGCTTTTTGAAGACCACTGTTGGGCAGTAATACATTTACTGCTCTAGCTTGAAATGCTCTCCATCCTTGAAAGAAACAACTCTCATTTCTTCAAAGCAATTCTGTAATTTAGGTGCCTCACTGATTTAGATCCACATTATCACCGCTGATTCATAATCGCAAAGCTGTTATTGTGCTGATATTTTGAGGCGGAGTGTCACTCTGTTGCCCAGACTGGAGTCTCGGCTCACTGCAAGGTCTGCCTCCCAGGTTCACATCATTCTCCCGCCTCAGCATCCTGAGTAGCTGGGACTACAGGTACCCGCCACCATGTCCAGCTAATTTTTTTTGTATTTCTTAGTAGAGGTGGGGTTTCACTGTGTTAGCCAGAATGGTCATCATCTCCTGACCTCGTGATCCACCCTCCTCAGCCTCCCAAAGCGCTGCGATTACCGGCATGAGCCACCGCGCCTGGTCGATTATTCAAACATATTAGTATATGATTTACATAGAAGGCACATTTATCAGTTTATCCAATCCTTTTTTTTTTGGAAGGAGGAGTTTCCCTCTTGTTGCCCAGGCTGGAGTGCAGTGGCACGATCTCGGCTCAACGTAACCTCTGCCTCCCAGGTTCAAGCCTCCCAAGTAGCTGGGATTATAGGCATGTAACATCACGTCCAGCTAATTTTGTATTTTTAGTAGAGGCAGTGTTTCTCCATGTTGGTTGGGCTGGTCTCGAACTCCTGACCTCAGGTGATCCACCCACCTTGGCCTCCCAAAGTGCTGGGGTTACAGGGATGAGCCACTACCCAGCCTCAGTTTATTCAGTGCTTAAGAAAATTATTTAATCCTTTGTTTGTTTTCTGATTTAGACCTTGAATGACACATATACAGTATATTAGCTTAATCAAAATGTATTTGCTGCCAGTGGCCTTTAGGTTAGGCTAGAGAAAGCTTTCATCTTTATCGTAAGTTTCTTATTCATCGACAAGTCTAAATTAGCCTCTTAAAAAAACTAAAAATCAAATACATTTCAAATTTTGTCACAAATATCCCAACAAAAAATTGTCTTATATGCTTGAATGCACCAATGAATTCATTTCTCCTTCAAATAAGATTGAATCCGCATTTTAAAAGTTGTAACAGTCCATGATCTAACAACCACAATAAATCTACCATTTAACATGTTTTTCTGATTTGGCTGAAGCCTGCAGACCAAGTCAAGAGGGAAAGATCCGGGGCTTTCATTACCAAGTAATGGCTGTGGCCACTCTGATTTCCCATGGACTTGGAGGAGATTCAAGTCCGCAACTTGTTCCATAATTGCTTCTAGCAGGCTTCTCCCTAAGTATCAAGGCCCTGGCTCATCAGTGATTTTTGCTGTTCAAAATGATAAAAACAAAATTCAAACCACAGATCTAAGGAGGATTGGAACACTATGGACCCTCTTTTAAATATGTTCCCTCTTTTTACAGGTATCTTCATATACGAAAGCTTATGATCTGTAGGGGAGATATTAGAAATACAAAGCAGAGTGTCAGGAGGCTTGAAAGGGAGAGAGAACTAACTATTATTACCATGAGACACTGCTGGGTTAGCAATTATTTTCCTTTCTCTCCTTAAAAACACACTTTCAATTTTTTTATTGGGTGCATTCCCATCCAGAAAACAAACAAAAGCAATAACAAAAACAAAAACAAAACCACCTGTATTTCTCAGTTTCTCTTGGAGTTAAATGTGACCAGGGAATGAATTTCTGATTAGTATGGTATAAGGAAGAGTGTTGTATAGGACTTCTGGGAAGACTCTTAAACAGAAGGAAGTGCATTCTTACTTCTTCCTTTCTCCTTGATGTTGCCTGGGATGTCACTGGGAGGCTGGCGCTAAAACAGTGGTTTTGTTTCACGAGTTGAGAGTGATGGGACAGCAAGACAGCAGCGCCTGCATTCCTTTTGAATGGAGAGTCCAAGTAGCCTTGATTGTCAGCCTTCACAGTGACTAACTAACCAATGAACAGCCAACCAACAAACAAAAAAATTCTTTTTCAGCCACTTTTACTTTCAAAATTTTATTTACAACATGATCTCATTCTTAGAGATCAGTATATGTATATGTACAAATATCAGGCTAAATCCTGATTTTACGGTGACTATGTAAGGAAGGATATATTATCTCTATATTATGGAAGAGGAAACGAAGGTTCAGAGGTATTACATAGCTGATCTAATGACACTAAATTGTGTTAAAAAATCTTTGAACACAAAAATGTCAGCAGTTATAAAGGAAGAGTTAACTTCCAGCATAGTCAAAATTAAATAGCTTGTGCCACAAATCTGTACTTGTATTGAGTATAGGTTAAAGTATTAAGTGGCTAAATCAGAAATTCCAGGTTAGATCCTGGAACTTATACATTTTTACCAGCACCATCACTATACAATGTGGATATAAATCTCTCCTTGTGTATCTCTAGCTAAATCTCTTAATCCTTTGATCCCCTTTAAAAATTAAGATTAAAAGCCTCTACCTACTATATTTGCTACTGTGCGACAAGTTGATTTAGTATTGTACAAAGCATTGATGTCCACGGGAAATAATCTCTATTTAATTCATGTATATTATTGAATCAATTAAAAAATTTTTGAAAACAAAAATGTCAGCAGTTCCATATGAAGAGTTAACTTCCAGCATAGCCAAAATTAACTAGTTTGTGCCATAAGCCCATAGTTGTTTAAACTGGCTTACAAAATTAAACTGCAAATCACTAATTAACCTCCTGTTCCAGAAATCTATTCTGTGCAGCCTAGCATTTGGCTGGATTGTGTCAAACCACTCAGTTCACAATTTTATCTTGTCATCCTGCTGTGTCTGCCTTTTAATGAAGGTATCTTTGGTTAAATACTGGAGGAACTACAGATTGTGCTGTTGTAACCAACTTGTCTAAATATACCTTTGGTCCTATAATCTAAAAGCCGTTCAACCTGGTCATGTGCCATCTGATGCTGTGATTTTAGAAAAGCAAATCCACATTTCTTGGCCTAAGGTTTTATTGTTTGTTTGTTTTCCTTTCATTTCCAAAGTAATAATTTGGACTCTATGACTTCAATGGCTGAGACCACCTCAAAGATTCTGGGCTCCCAGTAGCTCTGATAAAGCTTAGTGGTTATGTCCTAGAGTCAAACAGAATGGCTCCCAATCCTGGCTATGTGACTTCAGACAAATTAATTCCACTAAGTTTCCATTTTCTCATTACCTGCAGAAATATTTCAAGGTGATAATTCACGCAGTGTTCTGTGTTAAGTTTCCTACTGCTGTTATAAATGACCATAAACCTGATGGCTAAAACAACATCAATTGGTTCTCTTACAGTTCTGGAGGTCAGAAGTCCAGTATATGCCTCACTGTGCTAAAATCAAGATTCAGAAGGGCTGTGTTCCTTCTGAATCTGGAATCATTTTGTGCTCATTCAGGTTGCTGGTGGAATTCAGCCTCTTGTGGTCATGGAACTGAAGTCCCTGTTTTCTTTACTGATGGCCCCTTCCCCCATCTTCACAGCCAGCGACACTCATCAGGGTCTTTCTCAGACTTCAGGTCTCTCCTGCCCCTTCTGTGATTATGACAGCTCTCTGACCAATCCTTCCACCTTCCTCTTCCTCTCTTAAGGGCTCAGGTGACTACTTTGGGCCCACCCAGATACTCCAGGATAATCTCCTTATTTTAAAGTCAACTGATATGACTTCAGTTCCATCCTTAATTCTACCTGCAAATTTAATTACCTTTTGCCATGTAATATAACATAGTAACAGTTTTCCAGGATAAGGAGAGGGATGCTTTGGGGCCAATTATTCTGCTTATCACAAGCTCTGAGCATAATCCCTGGCAATAAATACTCAATAAATTGTAATAATAAATAACAAATAAATAAATAGTAAATTTATAATAGATAAGCAGCAGTAATAACCAATACATATGCTTACTTTCTGGCAGGTGTTTACCTAAGTGCTTTATTAATATTTATATACTTCATCCACATAACAATTCTTGACATTAGGCATGAACTGTTATCATTCCCACTAACAAATAAGGGAATGAGGCACAGTAAGATTAGGTCACAGCACTGAGCAAGTAAAGGCAAAAATGAAGATTTGAAACCAGGTGGTCTAGCTCCAGAATCTGTGCTTTTCACTAAGCTCATCCTGCTTCTTCATCTCAATGTTATAATTATAACCAGGAAACCAGGGATGCCTTTGCTTAAACTAAATACCAGTAGTGCAAAACTATTTGAGTACAGGATAACAGCAATATTTGTATTTCTTTGGCATGTGCTGTTATTATATATCCTTCTCTTCTTTGTCCTGGGATGTGGGTCTGCTTCTGGGACTGACATTCCTTCATCATTCTGATTGAGTCTTCCCAGTGATTCAGGAAGAAAATTCTTGTTAAAAGGAAGTATTCTGCGTGGGAAGAACTTAGATATATTTTCTGTGTTTAGATTTCAAAAAACTGAATACTCTTACAAAGGTATCAAAGAACAAAAATACCACTATTTTAATTCTTAAAGATCTCACATGCTACTGAAATGCTATTTTGTTTCATTTCATATTTAAAACCTATGTTGACATCAGCATGGAAAGTGAGAGGAAAGTAAATGACCACTTTTCTGGACATCAGAATACCTTTCATGCTCCTGCACGCTCACGTCCCCCTTCTTCCAGGAAGAGCGTGCCCTTGGGGAGGCTCTGGGTTTACAATCCAAGCTGACCAGGCTGCCCACCTGCACCTGAACCAACTTCTTCATTGGATTCTTTGAAAAATCCGGAGCAGAAGCTGAGAAGTGAGAAAGGAGAGAAGGAGAAGTGGATCATTTACAAAATTTCTTGTCAATTTTAAAGGCCCATTTTTACAGTTTTAAAAGTTTTCTTTACATTCGGGGTGTCGGTGCTTGATTTACTTGGCTTACTGTGTGCCACACACAGGATAATTCATGCTATTATGTTTTCTAGCAAGTCTAAATCATGAGACAATTAGTTTATACAGAAATTTTTAGTTTATGGTGAAGATTTAAAGTAGCTCAGTCATGCGTTTATTAAATAGAAGGAAAACATTTGGTATAGAATGTTTTTAAATGTTAGCTCCACGAAGACAGGAATGGGGTTGTCTCTCTTGCTAACCTTTAGGACATAGCACTTAGTACAGTCCCTAGCATTCAACAAAGCTCAGCAAAAGCTTTGAGAACAGAGGCTAAGCACTGCATTAATATTCTCATACATATGCATGTATCAAGTGCTATGATAAAATGTTCAAACTGTTAGGTTGAACTTCCAAACTGGGAAAACATAATATTATGCACATATTATTTTAAATGCTATAATATTGCATGAAATATAATAATGTGCAGAAAATACTACATTTGCTAATAATTCATGGGATGTTAATCCTGAAACAGCATTTGAACATTTAAGATACATAATATTGTATCATTTGAATGAAAGGGTATGTTAATTTAAAAAAATCACTCTTCCTTTTACTGTAAATGTGAAAAACGTTAAAAACCTAGTGCATTTCCCAAATAGCTAACGCTGTGTCTTTTGGCAAATCCCAGTGAATATAATTTATTTATTTGATCAGTGGAAATCTTAGAGTGAATCATATTATGTAATTATATATTTGATTGTGGTGAAGAAAACATGGCATCCAGAGGTTGCTGGCCTTAAAAATTAAAATCCTAAAAGAGTGACTTTTGTTAAAACAGAAACTTGTTTATATTTGAATACAATCTTTTGTTTACGCACCTTGTATTTTTTCACACACAACAATCCCACACAGTACATTGAGTAGGGTTCCACCCAATTTAAAGACTGATAAACTACGGCTCATTAGGTTAATTTATTACAATAGAATTGCAGTCTTTCAAGTTAAGACTTATATGCAAACTCCTCCCTCTTTTTGTCATAATATACTACTTCTCTGTCATGGATAACAGCAGCCAGATTTTCAGTTGATCATCCCTCCAGGCATCAGTCCTCCTGGTACAGATGATACATTTCTAACTGCCAGGCACTAGAGATGAGAGAGTTACTTCCCATTAAACCAGGGTTTTTCAATCACTCTTGACATATAACATTTTGGGCTGGATAATTATTTTTTGTGAGAAGCTACTTTGTGCACTGTAGGATATTTAGCAGCCTATCTGTCCTTCAGCCACAAGATGCGAATACCACATACTGGTCCTCTACCTCCCACACCAACCAAAAATATCTCCAGACATTTCTAAATTTCCCTCAGGGCAAAATTGTCCCTGGTTGAGAAACACTGACTTAAATCATGCAGGGCCTTATCACTTGCTGACCATATGGATTGGTTCAGAAACAAGTATTAACCCAAATCAGGCTATATGGGGCCAATGGCATGCAACACTTTGACTTCCCTTTGAGCAATTAAGACAGTCGTCTTTCTTCCACTGGAATGACTGTGGTAATAAATTCAATTTGTTGGGAAACATCATATAGAACCTGATAATGGTGATGATATTTGAACGCTGGACCAAATTATGCTGAAATCCAAATCCTCCATTTTAATAACATGGACAGATGAACAAGCCCTCCTGTTCCTCCTCCCTTCCTCCCTTCCTTCCATTCATTTGTGCTATGCTATACTATGCTATGGCGTTTTGCTTGGATTTTCAATCATTTGCAATGTAAATGTTCTTCTGGACAATTGCTTTAAACATGACAGAAAATTTTCTTTTTCTCCTATACCTAAAGTACAAGAAGAAGATCATCTATGATTTCAAGCAGTGGACCTTGGACAATGAAAGCCTCAATGTGCCCAATGTGTCACGCTTCTAACAGAGTCACTAAAGGCAAAGGCAACTCTTTTTGAATCAAATATGATTGACTCAGATTTTGGTATTTGCTATTAGGGACCGGCAACAGAGAACAGCAAAATCACTTATTCTCCTAAAAGGCTTTGCTTAGTTGGTAATACTGGAGGTGGATAAGGATATCTTATGCCAATATTTGATTCCTACTGTAGATTTACTTAACCCTTGGTCCTCAATTCTGGCCATAATTGCTGCTTTTCCTTAGAAACTGTTAAAAGGTATGCCTTGATTAGAAACTGAATGATCATGCTGTAATACTGTAGATATTATTAGATGTAAGAACCTAATGTGAAAAGTAAACATTACTGCTTCTGGAAACAATCAAGGATTTAAGACAAAAAATTAAGAGGAGAACAGAGAAAATCAGTCTTACCAACAACTTTGAGCTCAGCACTGGAATAGACAAGGCCATGTTTGTTTTCTGCTATGCATTGGAACATGCCAGAATCAGTCACACTTAGGTTTGATATTGTAAGGGCACCGTTTTCTATCTGTATTCTCTCCTAGATGATAATAAAAATGTCTTTCATATAAACAAACGTATCACTTTAGAATAAAAATGAACTATCATTTCACTCATACACAAACTTCCTACATTTTTCTGAGAATATTAGACAGGCTGGCTTGAAATTTAACCTTTTCCTTATTTTAAATGTGAAAGACTAATTTACATAATAGTCACACAGTAGAAGTACGAATTAACATCCTTCAGTCCAAAAGTATACCATAAAATAGATAACAAAGCAAGAGGTAAAATATGAAACCATTTTACTTTTTCCCCTACAGTTAAAGTTTCTTAAAAATGTACCGTGACTTTAAAAAATGTTTTATGAGGTTGATTTTTATCCCATCAGTTGGAAATGTTTTTACTATGTTTTTTCAAATCATGCAAGTTAAAAACATTATAAAATCTGTGGATTAGAAAGGTTTCTGGGAAACACATATATTTACCAGAGTTTCTAGGTAGTATGAAAGGTTAGGTATGGAAATTGAAAGAACATAATTGACTTAGTATACAAAAAAAGGGCAAAAATTACATGGCTTGAGAATGAGAGTGATGGAGAAAATAAGTACTTATGTAACAAGGTAACCAAGTAATAGATACATTCATTCTCCAGAGGCCACACCAAGTTGTCAAACAGGAAAAGGAAATTATATCCTAAATTTGATTAAAGTAAGGCCTTCTCTAATTTCAATACCAAAAAACAGTAGATTACTTTACAGACTAAATTCACACCAGGACTCTTTCCCAGTGAAATGCCATGCTGAAACGCTCTCCTCACTGGCAGACTGGGTACTTGATTTGATATTTTTCCTCCTCTACCACTGCTTAGAAGTAAAGGAAAGTATGTAAACTCAACAGTTTATTTTGGTACTAGGGACTAAAGAAAGCATCTACTAAACACAAAGTGAGGAAATGGTGGATTTACCAGGCCTCTAAATCCATTTTCGATCCATGTTACCTTACCTCTAGCACTAAGGCTGCTCCATTTTTCAGCCATCGGTAGGAGGGCTTGGGCTTGCCACTCGCCCTACATTCCCAATAAAGACTGTCCTCCACGGCTGTTTCCACATCCTTTATGAGTTGAACCCAATGGGGCTTTGCTTCAATGAAAGAAAAAGAAGAAAATAAATTTTAAAACACCCGGCAAATAAAGTGTATTTATTATTTTATTATCTTATCTGGATTAACAGAAATGGACATGACTATGAGTAACAGATTGAAGTGAGAACAGAGGCTAGAATTATATTTCATTCACTAAGTATCTACTCAGTGAATGTATGAAACATTTCTACATTTGAGGATGGATGTTGTAATCTGTTATTTCCTAAGGCAAATTAATTATATGCTTTCTCTATTATCAAAATTCTGAGCACTGTATTATATTATTTAGACATCTATTAGTAGACAGTAATATAGGTACACAAAACTGATTTTGCTTTCCAAGTGTAGCTTTGAATCATGAGATCACAACTGATGATAACTTAATAAGTGAATAACAGCATACATTGTTCTTAATTATGAACTAAAAATTAACATCCATAGGAGAGAAACTTCTATAGCTGAGGAAAAAATATTTTCCACAAGTTAGAAATAACTTTATTAAATACAAACCAGTGAGTATCTTAAGAACCTCTGAGTGAATTAAGATCAAAGCAGGAAAAGATGGATAAGTTGGTTCAACTTGAGTCATGTGATTTTTTGCCAGAAAAAGAAGTAACTGACGCAACTTTAAATTATGTATGCAAATAAGTTCCATCAAGTGGATTTATCATTTTCAACTTATGCTTTAGAGGGTATTTGGAAAATTCATTTTACAGATGAAAGCATTGTACTACTTACAATGAAAGTCACTTACTATACGCAGTATATCCAGCCAAGTCTCAGCTTGTGTTTTAAATCCAAAACTGGGAGGTGAGATGTCTTACTGGTTTCACATTGCATTATGTATGTGATGTGTACTGTGGGATTCACATTTGCATCCTCCATATGGAGAAACAGTTTATCTATTTCCATTTAATTGCAACCATGGGAAGATTTGTCTTTCCATTTCTAGCTCATAAAATTGCTTTTTTTATAAATGAAATTGAAATGAAACTGTGGCTATTTAGCTTTTACAGAAAATGTATAGGTCTAACTTTTCTCTTTTGTGTGTATGTGTATATACATACAACTTGCTCAGTATGAAGTGTAGTTCAGTACCAAATCACTTCCCTCTATATTAAAACACATTTTCTTTTTCTTTCAGGAATGATCAGCCTGAGAGGGAATATGACTGTGAACAGACTCACACATCAGCCTCTTATAGAGACCCAAGTTTCTAAAAAAAAAAAAAAAAAAAAATCCCACAAACTTCCCATAGTAATACTCTTCTTCCCCAAACGGGAGGATAATTTGCTGGACTAAAAAATCCTGAAATCATAACTGCCACATCAATTCTGATTTCTCTCCTTATTCCATCATATGAGATGCAAACATTCTATAGACTATTTTTCACATGAAATATTAGAGCAGATAACCAGAGAACTGCATGGCATCTACTTAATATACTAATGTTAAACAGAAATTGCAAGGCAACTTTCATGAAATGCTTTATGGCATTAATTTCTGATTTATATTTTAGGTATGTATCATATTACCTACACAATGGACTAAAGCAATAGTCTACCTCTTTTACTAAGTACAGCAGACACTGTTGGTTTTCTATTGTGCATTCATTTCCTCTCTTCCTTATTCCTAAAATAACCCCAATTGTTCATTCAATTGTCCAGTCTTCCATCACCTCACATCGTCTGTAGAAACATGACATTTTTCTCTGTTCCAAGTGAAGCACTTAATTGTCTAATCTAATTTCTCCTTGGCAGTGACTGGTTTAGGAATGAAAATGTAGCCAGTGAGGTTTGAGCAGGGGACTTCTAGATATTTCGGAGAAAGGAAGGATGAGTAACAACTGATATGCTAGTCACTGCTGGCAGCCATTTTGTGATCATAATGGAAACTAACATGCAGAAAAAGGAAAAAAAAATAGACAAGGGCAGAAAAACTGATCACAAAGAAACTGGGTTGTGGCCCGATAAGGTAATTAAATGACAATTTAGCTTTGGATTTCCTTATCATATGAAGCATACAATTGTTTATTATGTATACAGGGTTTCTGTTATATACAGCTAAAAATATTTTTACTGAAACATTAATACAGTTGGAATATCCTGTGTGTTCCCATAATGGTCATCTTCTTATCCTAGATCACATGGTGGTTGCGCAGAAAGAAGGAACTAAGCTAGAGTATGAGAAATGCTTACTTGGCTTTGTCAGGGCCTTAGAGCTGGATAGCCACATGGGTTAAGTGCTTGCTCACCTATTTCCATAGAATCCTAGGAACCCAAAGACCTTGAAACCTGGGTAAGTTCTGTGCTATACATTCTAAACTAATCATGCAACCAGATGGGAGAGTTACAAAACAGAATGACAGATGCTACCAAACAATGCCTCCATTTTGTTTCTGACAGATCCTAAAATCTTACAATATAATAACAAGTGTTAATCATGCCAGAAGTAATGCACTGGTAGACTTCATATTTTTCAAGGCAGGAGGGATCCTAAGACCTATAATTTCAATATTTCCATTTGCAAACTTTTCTTCCTTGCAACATGCACATATGCTATCCAAGGATGTATTGCAAGATGTTTCAATTTCCAGTTTCTAAAATAAATAGAAATAATGCAATTTACCTTTCACAAGAGTGGTCAATTCCCACTAGTTTTACAATGTTTCTAATTATTAAAGGGCAAATATATATTCACTGAGCTGAATATATATGTCTCCATATATTTTATAAGTCCATTTTGTAAAATTATATATTTATTCTTTCTAAGCCATGTTTTCATCAAAAACTCAGTTTTCTTAAAATAAGAGGTTTGAAAACAAATTTCATATAAAGGCAACCCAATTTGTCTAAATAAAGGTGACATTATTATTATTTCCTTACCCAAATTGAGCAGTACATAAAAAAAAAAGTGATTAGAAATTAAAGGCGGCAAACAGAGTACAGATACATTTTTGGAAGGGATAGAGTAACACTGAAGAACTCAACAGGAGCCAGAGTTCATGTGGTTTGTTTAATACAGTAATTTCAACTTTTCCCAAAGGGCAGATTTTTTTTTTCTCTTTACTAGAGGTAACAAAAAAGATACAAAACCTGTTTTCTAGAGGAGAAGACAGACAGAAGAGAGATCTCTCTCCAATGTGTTTAAGTGTGTGAGAGGTTATTCTTAGGAAAAAAATATGAAACATTTCATCTTTGCATGAATCACCTTAAAATGCAAAATGAGTATACATTCAACTTCATTACAAAAATTTATTTCTTTTTAATACCCCCCTATGATAAATGTTTATCAACAGTTAACAAAATGTTGAACAAAATGTTTAATCAACAAGTTGAACATTGGGATTCTGCTATAATCTCTCACCCCTAAACAACAATATTTTATAGATGAGAAAGTAAAAGCTAAAACTCCAATTTGTCCAAAGCAGATGCTCACCATAGTAAGTGAGACGCCCTCTAGCAACATTTTTTCCTCGTGAATTCTCAGCAATGCATTCATAGGAACCTGCATCTTCCTGTTGGAAGTTGGGGATTTCAAGCACACCATTGAACTTCCTTAATTTAATTTTGCTGGAAAATGGCAGTCCATCACTTCTTCTCCAATTAATCTGAGGTATGGGACTAAGAAGAAAATTGTCAAGTTTGTTTGCTGTTGTCTGGAAGCCTTTTCGACTTGAGAAAATAAAGCTTTTAAGATGGAACAAGAAGGCACAGGATTTTAAATGCAGAAAACCACTTCCAACGGTCAATTATATAAACCGGATAAAAGGATTTAACTTAAGTCTTTAAGTTGATATTTTAATAAAATACCCTTCATTTTTCTTGAGTCAATTCATGATTTCGAGAAAAAAGCCTAATACAGACCCACTATATTAGATTACAGCAAATGAATAAGGAAAAAAAAAATCCACCAATTTATTTTATGAAATTAGGCAGGCAGAGTAATTCTCTTCAAATCGACTTTAAATATTAAAGTTTCAAACTAAATTTTATATATGCATTTCCCCTGCATTTTATTTTTCCTTTGCCTCAAAATGAAAGTAAATTTTAGAAAATAAAAAAGAAGAGTCTTTCAAAAACCATCCTGATTTCTTATAGCAACCTAATATTTCAGCACATAGGAGTAAATGTTATAAAACTTACTTTCCAAGGGCAAAACATTCCAATTTCACAGTCGAACCTTTTGCTGCTGGAAGAGTTTCTGGAAACTGAACTTCTATTTTAGGTTCATATTCACCCATCACACCTATAAATCCACAATATAAAGTTAATCATTTCAACATTTCCTTTGGAATTGCCTCGTTTTCCTTAAATAAAACTTTCTTTTGCTCCATTTTGAACCAGGTCTTCTAGTGATTTCAATTAAATAAAATTTAGTCTATGCAGCTCAGATTCCCTTTTAAACAGCCATCAAGTTGTTGATGAAACAGATTTTTTTCTTTAATGATTTTTTTAGTGGTGCTTTTTAGCCTATAACAAAATATCCAGAGCTTTAAAAAACCTGAACTAACTTGGGTCAAACATGCAATATTAATAAACATTTAAGAACTTTGGATTTGCTGATTCATAGGTTACCACGTACAGAGCAGTTCCAAGAAAACCACTAAGTCTTTTACATTACACAAAATGGGAGGCTTGGAAATTGTGTATTCAATTTTGACATTGCTAGTCAAACTGAAATATATAATATATTATTGCTTCCTGAAATTTCCCTAAAGAACAAAAATTATGGCAGGGAATTTACTTAATGATACCCTGGTAGCAGAGATACCAATCTTAAACTTATTAAATGGCTCTCTGGAGTTAAGAAACAATGACTTAATAAATGGGAAGGGTCAAATTCAATTATAGCTGACTGGAAAAAGTGCTTCAATGCTTTGTGATCACAGCATTATGCTGTAGCAGATATGGTTTTGTGTAAGTGGGTCAACTACCCAGGCTTATGGATCTGCTTCCTCGGCAGCTCATAGACTCCCCTTAAACAGCCATCAAGGTGTTGATGAAACAGATTTTTTTCTTTAATGGTTTTTTTAGTGATGCTTTTTAGCCTATAGCAAAATATCCAGAGCTTTAAAAACCTCAAGCTGGCAAAGGTCAGGATAGGTGACTTCATGGGAGTCAACCTGAGCCCTGGGCTCAGAAGGGTCTCATGCTTGGTTTAATAGTTTGCCATTGCTGTCTTAAAATTCTTAATGACTTCTGAACAAGGGGCCACTTATTTTTATTTTGCACTGGTCCCTGCAAATTATGAAGCTTGCCCTGGGTAAGAATTATGCATAAGGACGTATGATTTATCAAATCATTTTTGTAATTATACTCATAAAATAATCTTTGTGCCAAAAAACATGAAGTGATAATTCTTCTCGATGTACTTTATACATTTTCCCAATTGCTTTTGTTTGCAGCCTCAGCACCATTTGCACTCAGAATTGCACTTGGAGAAGTTTCATTACCATCAGAACGTAGCACCAAAGGAGTTGGAGAGCCCAGCACTCGGGCATTTGTCACCATACTTGTCACCACACATGTGTAATTTCCCACATCCGACGGCTCCACCTTAGATATGTAGAGGTGTCCTGTCTCCTGAGACACAAATCTCCGACTATCTTCTTCAACAAACGATGGGTATTCATTGAAGATCCAAGCATATGACAGTTCTAATAAAATTGTTGAAGAGAGAAAGAAATTCCATCAAGGACAGTTTTCCATTGTGTCCTTAATGTATCTATACAAACATCAACTTTACTTCCAAGTAGTGCTGAGTGTTTTTGTTGCAGGCCATGAGGAGAAGCAGTTAAGTGAAATAACTCTCCATGTATTCTTTATTATTATGGAGGATACCGTTGATTAGCATCCTGGCGGGGCATTTACTGTCATCATATCTCTGCTTCAGACACCTTCTAACAAGCTTCTCTGGTCTTGCTCAGTTTTAATTCACATCTCCATCCTGCCTGTAGCATGATATTTCAAAATTAACAATCTAATCATGTCAATTCCTGACATCAAACTTTGCAAAGTTCTTTAACCTCTCAGGCATAATGCAAAATTGCTTAACCTGAATATGAGGTCCTTCATGGTTGAGGTCCTTCATGGTTAAGTTCCTGCTCAAAACCTTAGCCTCTGAGAATCCCCATGCTCTCTTTGGTCCCTGAGTCTTTTGCACATGCTGCTTCTGGGGCCTACAACTCCTGTTGTCTCTGTCCTGTCTTTGGCTTTCTGACTTTCAACACCAACTGCAATCTTTGAGATAACCTTCAAATGGTTTTCAAAGCTTGGTTCCAACATCAGCAATCACCTCCTCAAGCGAACTCTTCCTTAATCCTCCTTCTCTGGGTTGATGCTCCTATACAGAGTAATTCTAAGCTTATTTCAACTAAAGCACTTATCAGTATGTAACATTCTACTTACTTGTCTGTTCTCTTATCACTTGCTAAACAAGAGATGTTAGTTTTTATTTCACCTGCCCTTCTCCCTCCTCCAAATTAGCAAAATGAAACACCCAAAGGCATTTAGTAGGTCCTCAATAAAGATTCATTCAGTTAGTTAAGGATACAATTATGCTACTGACTAACATCTATGTAAAGTACAGTATGAGAGTTTTCTTGAACTTTATGGCCAAGGTGAATCAACTTTCTGCAAATGAACCATTGTTCTTTTTTTGTGTGTGTGTGTAATAATGAGGACTAGATAATAATACGCCGCTTTGTTCTGGAGGCCCAGGTTGTTCAGCGCCAAGCTGAGATTTAAGCACAGTTACCGTGGTTGGTTTATTGGCTTCCTGCTTTCCTGAGCCCTATTATCTCTTAGTTGCATTAACTCTACTGTATTGATTCATTACTGTAGTGCTTTCCCAAGAGTTTTTTTAAAAAAAAAAAAAACTTTTGGAAAACACGGAATCAAAATAAATTTAATGAATAACAAGTTCAAATATATTTAAGAGATAATTCCAATGGTGAAGGTCTTTCTTTTTGGTAAAGGGAATAGTAAATCAATATGCAAATAACAATGAGATAAGGAGAAGGGTTAGATGAGAGCTCCCATGAGTTTCAGAGGAAGGAAAGGTGCCATTCTTTCATGGCTGAAGAACAGGCCTTCAAGGACAGAAGAACACCCCAACAAGAAGGGATAAAAGCACTCCAAGTAGAGTGAAGAACATGGGAAAAGGCCAGAAGAGAAGAGAACGTGCTAAGGACCTAGAAGAAATAAAACATGATGACTGATTCCCAATCACAATGCAAATGCAAATGCTTGATGTTTCCAAAAAGTAGCAAGCCAACTGCAAATTACACAGACATCCAGAAACACTGGTTTTAACCTCACACTGATCTTTAAATCATGCTGTCATATTGGTATAATGGTTCATGAAATTTCAGTCAGTCATGTGGTAAGTTGTGAGCTCTAAAATCACTTATTGGGTTGTATGACACAAATGTATCTCAAACATTAACCCTATGGTTATTCTCATGCCTACCCTGATGATGCTTTTCTCTTGCAATAGTATTGAATAAACCATAGAGGAAAATAATACTAGCAAGGTAAGTTGAATTTGCTCTGCAGTTGTTAAAACTGGCAGCTGTAGTAGCAAGAGCCCTTCAGGGTCTTCCTGTTGCTCTTAAGCATCCATTTCCACCCCAACATTCCCCAACTCCTGCAACCTCACTTTGCAGTAAAGGAGGGAAAGCAATCTTTCTCTGCTTTCCAAAGTGTTCTACACATGAAACTAACAAGGTTGTCCTTCTCCCTTTTATCCAGCCAGATATCAACTGCTCTCCAACACAGTAGGCCTTAGCAGGGCATTAGGGATAAAAAGTCAATCCTATTAACCCAGTTTATACTAAAACAAAGGTTTATAAAAAGAAGTCCGATTCAGAGTCAGAAAACCTAAAATCTGGTGAATTCATGTAAGATAATATTATACAGTAATGAGAATGTATGAACAATAACTCCATGCAACACTTGGAAAAAAATCACAAATATAATTCTGATTGAAAATGTTCAACTCAAAATATTTGCATAACTCCCTTTATAATGTGTATTTTAATCCAAAGGTTAATATTATTGATACTTAAAACATTATTATATTGTTATAGAGATAGTGTGGTGGCTTTGCCTGTATGACACAATAACTGATTGGTAGAAGGAAGGAAGCCAAAATTAAAATCATTTTAATGCTGCTCCCAAAATGAGCATGAAGTAGATATGTACAAATCAAGGTGTAGACTGGTGTAGACATGGAGGTTCCTCCTTAGGTTTCACTTCAAGAGAACCTGTGGCACAGAATACAGTTGACTGATGGCCTCTACTTGCTACCCCAGGAGGACTGTGGCCACACAGCTCCCTGTGCTGCTCCTAGTACTGAACTGGGTGGAGGTGCTAATGCTGGCTCCTTCCTGCCCCATGAAGGATTTCTCTAATGGGCAACTTTGACTCAACATTTTCACAGCTTCATTCCCCATTTTCACTGTTACAGCATCCTCAGAACTGTGCTGTAGTCTGACACTCTTCCTAAACAAGTTTTTCTCCCCAGTCTTTGTTCACCGACATGGGACCTGACTTGCAGTCTGAGGCTCTCTGCCCATTTCCGCTCCTTCACCTTTTTTCCTTTACGGACACTTCTCCAGTATTTTTCAATAAGTCTGATCCTTTAGTCCCATCTTGGTGTATGTGTCTCAGGGAATCTGAACATGGGGTTTCTGAAATTGAGTAACAGTCTCTACTCTGCATTTAAAATTGCTCCTCCCCCTTGAATTCTGAGAGAATGCCCATTTTCTTTGACTTCCTTTCCTAGGGAAAACTGTCCCTCTTCCCAGTTTCCATCGAGATAATCCCCTCATGTCACTCCCATTCTTCAAATATGCAAACTGACTCCTGATTGATTCTTGGTACCTGTCCTCCAGACAAGTGAAGGCAAGACAGTATCCCAGAGAAAAACAGTGTGAGGCTACTCTGAGATCCCCACTGAAGAAAATTCGCCATTTACAAATTTCACCAACAAAGAAGAAAATATTTCACCTTCTCCATTGGTCAAAATGCTGTGCAGCCATAAACCTTCATATAAAATTTGAAAACAAATGGCAAGAAGCTTCTCTTTTGCAGAAGTTAGGATTTTTGCATTCTTTGTTTAGGAATTAGTGTAACTGGGCAAATTAGGAGGTCTATCTCAGAGTGGTATACTAATATCCCTTGAATTACACTGGGCTTACATTCTTAAACAACCACCCAATGCAAAATTTCAGTGATCCGAATAAAACTGTCCAGAAAATACACATCCTATATACTTCATAATATTGAAAGCCATTTTAAAAAATGGTTTTATAAACACTCCCTTTCTCTTTGTATCTCAGCAGCACAGTATGCATAATTTTATATTAAAAGCACAATGGTCTACCTATTGAAATAATATGTAAATGAATAATCCAATGATCTTCCTTCACCAATTCTCCCAAACACAACCCCAGAAAATCAAGAGAGTAAAGATCCTTGACGAACAATGAAGAAAAACTAACTCTAAGGTTTTGAGCTTGGAAAAATGGAAGAAATAGGAAAACTAGGAGAAGCCACTCTGGGGCTAGAAAAAGGTATAGTAAAAATAGTCTTTGAGACTCAGACAGAGGATCTAGACACAAGTGTTCAATGAGTGGCTGGGAGATTCAAAGGTAAGCTTAAGAGAGAGTCTCGGCCTAATACTGGTGGGGTAGGCAGAATAACTGTCCCCAGAAAAAGTCTACATTCTAATTCCTGAAACCTGAAAATATGTTACTTGACATGACAAGGGGGAATCCACAGACATGATTAAGTTAAAGATTATTTGACAGGAACAAACTTGGATTATCCAGATGGGCCTAATGTAAACCCAAGAGTCCTTGTAAGAGAGAGGTAGGAGGGTCACAGTAAGGGAAAAGGAAACGTGACCACAGAACCAGGTGTCGTAGTCACAGAATAACATTTCAATATGCTGTGCTCTTGGTTTGAAGATGGAGAAAGAGACCATGACTTAAGGAGTGCAGGTGGCCACTAGAAGCCAGAAAAGGCAGAAAAACAGATTGTCCCCTTGAAACTCCATATGCAACACAGGCCTGTCAATTTCTTGATTTTTGGCCAAGTGAAATTGATTTTGGACTTTGGACCTCCAGAACTGTAAGAGAATAAATTTGTGTTGTAGTAATTTGTTTCAAGAGCAATAGGGAAGTAATGTACATGGCAAAGGTGATTAAATTAGATAAATCTTGCTGGGAATTAAGGTAGGTCCACTGTAATCACTGGGGTCCTTAGAAGGGAAAGAGAGGGGCAGGAGAGTCAGAGAAGGAGGTATGACTACACAAACAGAGACCTGAGCCATATAATCACTTGCTAGTGACCAAGAGCAAAGGAACATGGGCAGTCTCTAGAAGCTGCTGCAAAAGGGAAGGAAATGGATTCTCCCCTATAGCCCCAAGGAATAAAGCCCTGCTGACACCTTGATGTTAGCCCAATGAGACTTGTGTTGGACTTCTAATCTACAGAACTGTAAGGGAACAAACGTGTGTTGTTTAAAGTAGGGGCGCCTAACCCCCTGGTTCATGGACCAGTACTGGTCTGTGGCCTGTTAGGAACCGGGCCACACAGCAGGAGGTGAGCAGTGAGCAAGCAAGCAAAGCTTCATCTGTATTTACAGCTGCTCCCCATTGCTCACGTTACCTCCCGAGCTCTGCCTCCTGTCAGATCAGCAGCAGCATTAGATTCTCATAGCAGCACAAACCCTACCGTGAACTGCACATAGGAGGGATCTGGGTTGTGTGCTCCTTATGACAATCTAATGCCTGATGATCTGTCACTGTCTCCCATCAGCCCCAGATGGGGCCATCTAGTTGCAGGAAGACAAGCTCAGGGCTCCTACTGATTCTACATTATAGTGAGTTGTAGAATTATTTCATTATATATTACAATGTAATAATAACAGAAATAAAGTACCCAATAGATAAATGTAACATGCTTGAATAATCCCCAAACTCTCCCCGACACCCACACCAGTCCACGGAAAAAAAATTCTTCCACAAAACAGATCCCTGGTGCCAAAAAGTTTGGGGACTGCTGGTTTAAAGCCACTAAGTTTGTAGTAATTTGTTATATTGGCAATAGGAAATTAACATAAATAATGATGATAGCTAACAATGATCAAGTGTTTATTATATGCCAGGTATAGTGCTAAGTGCTTTGGCTAGAATTTTCTAAAACAACAACAACAACAACAACAAACAGATGAACAGAGACAGAAAAAAAAAAAAGTAAAGAAAGGCTGTAATTGGAAAGTCTAAAGAAGAATCAGATTGTATTTAATACGATTATAAGATCAATATAATGTTGAGGTATTCTAAAAGAGGAATCAAACTACAACCCCCAAACAAATAAATTAGTGATTGATTACTTTTTACGAAGATTCAGACCCTTGAAGACATAGAAAAAAATCAAATCTGCATTTAATAGTTGTACACTGACATGAGAGGTATGCAGAAATTTGTAGCACCTATCTTTGTTTATAGACTTTCTCTTTGAGATGGAATGAAACATAACTTTTATGTCTTAGAGAGAAGAGCTACACTGACTTTTCATTTATTGCCTCCATGGCTATGTTTATATATATATGTACGTATTTATCATTCTGACTGAAAATATTTGAGAATAATGTGATTTATGCATTCTCAATACAGTTAAAAAATCTACTATAATACTATTAGAGTTTACTTATCATAAAAATCTGCATTTGCAATAAATGTTAATTATATCAAAGCAAAATCCATATCAAGTCAGCATTCTTTGGAGATTTCTCAAAATCATTTTATGTACTATGATAAATAAAAAGCTGTAATAAAAATGATAATTTGATCTATTCAAACAAGCTAGACTTTACAAAACCTTTCACAACCTCCTGTGTAAATCACAAGCACATTATGCCAAACGATTTGGCCAGTGGGCTTTCTATTAACAATTCTAAGTGAATACTAGGAATATGAATTTTTTTTAATTCAAAAGCCAAGAAATTTTACCAATCAAAGCTATAAATTTAAAAAATGAAGTCCTGAAACTCTGCTTCTAAAAAGTAATATGTGATGAATGACATTCTGCCTCTAGCTACATTCCTTCCCTGGTCACTTAAGTATAAGACCAGTCAATTTAACATGAAATATGTCACTCTGGTGTTTACCTGGAGATACATTAATACATATAATACTGACATTTAAGTTTTATTTGTAGTTCCATTGTAAAATTCTATTATGAAGCAGATTTAATCCTTCTATAGCCACTTTCTAGAAGAAATTCTGTCAAACAAAATTGCTGTTAGGCAAAATTGTAAAAGTAACTTGGGCCATTTTCTGTGATGCCAACTGGGAAGTCTGACCTACTTTAAAACAAAGCATATTTAAAAGTGTGTGAAAGCTTACTTGATGTCATTCAAGATTTTTATCACCAATTCATACAATCAGGAAGAGAATTTTGCTCTGATGCTTACAAATCGCATCACTTTGGTGGAAAGTCTGGGATGCAGTATATACTCAATGATCTAAAACAATGTAGAAAACTTAGGATAATTTAAGGTTCAAATAACACATAGTCAATGGTTAGGATTGAAGAGTCTGTACTGTAACGCAAAAGACATCTATCAGCATGTTTAACATTTTGCTGCATTATCTTTTCAAAGCTGTATTTTAAGTTGTTGCTTTATGGATGACACTATTATATATTGTCTGTTTCCTTGTTTAGACTATAAATGTCTACCAAGTCTGACTTGTAAAGGTCCTAAGATAAGGAGAACAATGACCAAGGAGGAAAAACACTAAAAATGCTATTTCCTTTTTCCCCTCATATTTTAGGGCTGGTTCTAGGCCAGAGGTTAGTGAACTATGACTTGCCTGCTTTGTTAACTAAATATATTGGAACACAATCACACTCATTCAATTACTATTGTCTGTGGCTGCTTTTATGCTATTAGAGAAGAGTTAAGTAGATGTAAAAGAGACTGTATGGTTCATAAAGCTTAAAATGTTTATCTGACCTTTTAAGAAAAGGTTTGTTGAACCTTGTCCTAGGTCAGTGATATCTAGACATCAAGTTATGAGCTTGACAATCCCTTAACTGTCTTATTTTATTTTTTTCCCCTCTTGCCTTTGTAGGGTTGTCATGGTGTCCTAACTCCTACACGAAGCTTCACAAAGTTCATGCTAGGCCCCTAATACTTTGGTACTCACTATTTCCTTTTTCTCTCTCTTGTTTTAGTCTCTGCCTTTAGTTGAGCATATACGAGCCATTTCCACTGGGTAACTGAGATAATAGTTATCCAAGAGATAACAGTTTCCTGAGATACTATTCCACTATATTCAGTTCTACCACACTTTCTTTCAGGAACTGACACCAGTGGGTACCAGCATCTTTCATCATATTGTGACTCCACAATGTATTGCCACCCCTTATCTTCACTTTTGTTTTTCTTTGAGACAGAGTCTTGGTCTATTGCCCAGGCTGGAGTGCAGTGGCATGATCTCAGCTCACGACAGCCTCTGCCTCGTAGGTTCAAGTGATTCTCCTGCTTCAGCGTCCCAAGTAGCTGGGATTACAGGTGTCCACCACCATGTCCAGCTAATTCTTGTAGTTTTAGTAGAGATGGGGTTTCGCCATGTTGGTCAGGCTGGTCTTGAACTCCTGACCTCAGGTGAACCACCTGCCTCATTGTCTTCATTTTTAATGCTTCTGCCAGGGAAGCATCTTTCCTATCAAATATCTCTTTCCTGGTACCATGGCTGCTGCTATTGATATAGCAGTGTTCTTCAAGCGCCCAACTACAGTGCTTACCTTCATATCTGTAAATGCAAAAAATGTGAAGAGCAACTCTGGAAGCTATTTGGTATTTTTGCTTGCATGCTGTATCCTTTCTTTTTCTCATGAGGAATTTTTTTAAAGAGAACATCCCCTCTCCCATCTTTAGCTGAAGTTCTTTCGGTGGGACTGACTATCCTTCACTCCTTGCTCCAGAGACATCTCAAGATGAAGAAGTGTAATGATAGGACCAAATTCAGTGACACTCGAAACAGGATGCCCAGCAATGGCTTGGGTAGGACTGAAGAGAACTAGCAACAGCACTGGCAAGACATTTATTGACCTCCTTCCTTTGGCAAGGCTGCTAAAGAAGCATGGCATTGCTAAAGAAAGGAGTTTAAATTTTCACAGCAGAGAATGTGACATCGTGAGAGCTGGATAGAGTTATTGCAATATTTTATGAAGCTCAGACAATGCCCTCATGCCACAGTCTCAAGCTTGCAGTTCCTGCAATCTCCAGCTTGTACCTGGACTTTCTGGTACAGTGATGAGACTCAAGAAATGATTCCCAAAATGACAGCACTGGCACTTCAGATAGAACGAACTAGGAAATATAAAGCACTTCTTCTCTGCTTCCTCATTTTTAGTATCAAAATGCACCTTCTCCAAAGAGTTCAGAGCCCCTGAAAATGTTAGAAAGCAATCTTTAGATTAGCTCCAAACCAAAATGCTGTCAACACTAGATGTTTCATTGCCAAGATCTGCTTTGTGTGCTGAAAGAAAGTGCTTTGTAATAGCACATTTTGCACATAGCCATGCTTGATACAATGTGCATTTTGGTGTGCAGATCTTAAATTTATGCCAAAGCCCTGTTGCCAGACTGGCACTTTCCTCATTGCTTATACTGAATAGCAAGCATTTTCTATGACTTCAGTGACAGTAAATAACAATTTCTTTTTCAGTTCAGTCTCGGAGACGATAAAGAAGCCTACAGCTCATGGGAGTGCTAATTGTAGACAATTATGATTTGATTGACCTGCCTTGCTATTAAAATGATATGCAAAATTTACACTGCCCTTGCAAAATGGAAATTCTCTTTAGTACAACCTAACTATGGAAAACCCATCCTTTAATGAATCCAAAGGTAGTGCTTCTGGTTTATCATTCCCACACCAACTCTCAGAAGCTAATTCCAGAGAGGGGCTTCATCAGGTTGCAAATGATACAAAAGAACCATACAGACAGGGAAAATGTGCAATAAAATATCTGAAATAATTAAGGGCTAGTGAATAAAGGTGCTGCATCACAATAACACTGTCCATTCCACATTACATCTCATTTTCTTTTATCAAAATTTAAACTCTTTCCTTTAAGGAATGTCATGGGGGCTTTATTGTTCTCTTCTTGCATTATGGGTGATTTTTAAAAGCTTAATGAAATGTCCACTTTCACTGGTAAACAGAAATGAGGTCATTAGTAGAAGATGAAGTCGCCCTGCCAAATCACAAGGGTCTTCTTACCAGGGACAATGAATGACTCCTTAGAAAGCTGGAGAAATCGTTTTCTCTCTCTCTCTCTCTCACACACACACACACACACACGCACACGTGCACACGCATGCACAGTACTACTATTGACCATTAGTAGCACATCAAACTATTCACCAAATAGAGTTAAAAACCATTTAAAAATCTTATTTTAAAAGGAATCTTTTACACTTTCTGAATGATACTTTTTCTGAATCAGTTAAAATAAGTGATGGCTTCATTATAAATTGCACTATTAAAATATTACAGAGCCACCTGACATTTAAGAAATAGTGTCTATATAAGTACTTGATTATGAAAGGATATGCAATTATGTCTGGATATGCAAAATAAACATGAAAAAAATGCCCCTAGAAATCAATAATCAAAAGTAATCCCAGTCTGTTTTTCAAATCAGTAGGGCTCTATAAATGCTAATTTCTTTAGGCACAAAAGGATATGCTGGAGACTTCACAGCTGTCTCAGGTTCAAGTCAAATATAGATAGTAGTTTTACAGGCTTTGAGAAAAGTGATAGAAAAGAGTAATAAAAATAGTGTTTGTACTATCTCAGTAATAAATATATATATTTACACATACATTTCTTCCTAACCCCCTACACTATCTTTCCAATCCTTGTCTATCTTGGCTATGGAGATATGTCCAGGAAAAAAAATCTATCACTCTGTAACTCTGTAGAAATGTCTTTCTAAGCCTGAAAAAAGAACTGCAACAGTCTTTCTGCAATTTTAATAATTTAGCTAAAAAAAGCCCTCCTGATGTTACAGAGAAATATGCATGAAGAAATATAAGGTTACTACTCAAATTCAGATTTCAGTTAAAATTCTCATTTGTTTAATGTTTGAGTCTTAAAAAACTTTAAAATAGTATTTATCGGGTGGGAGCGGTGGCTCATGCCTGTAATCCCAGCACTTGGGGAGTGCTGGCGGATCACCTGGAGTCAGGAGTTTGAGATCAGGCCGACCAACATGGAGAAAACACATTTCTACCAAAAATAAAAAATTAGCCGGCTGTGATGGAACATGCCTGTAATCCCAGCTAACTGAGAGTCTGAGGCAGGAGAATCGCTTGAACCCGGAAGGCAGAGGTTGAGGTGAGCTGAGATCCTGCTATTGAACTCAGCCTGGGCAACAAGAGCAAAATTCCATCTCAAAAAAAAAAATAAGAATAATGTTTATCTAGAATTGACAAATTATAATTACATATTTTTATGGGGTACAGTGTGATGTTTTGGTATATATATACAATGCAAAATGCTTAAATCAAGTTAATTAACATATCAACTAGCTCACATACTCACCCTTATTTTGTGGTGAAATATACTCTTAGCAGTTTTGAATTATATAACACATTATCAATAACTATAGTCACTATGCTGTTCCACAGATCTCAAAAACATGTCCCTCCTATCTAACTGAAATTTCAGACCCTTTGACCAACATTTTCCAATTCCCGCCCCCCAACTCCCCCCACCACCAGCCTATGGTAACCACCATTGTACTCTCTGTTTCTAAAAGCTTGACTTTTCTAGATGCCAAGTGTAAGTGAGGTCATGTGATATTTGTCTTTTTGTGCCTGGCTTTATTTCACTCAGCACAGTATCTTCCAGGTTCATTCACGTTGTCACAAACGACAGAATTTCCTCCTTTGTAAAGGCTTGATAATATTCCACTGTGTATATATACAACACTTTCTTTATCCATTCACCTATTGATGGACACTTAGGCTGAGTCCATATCTTGACTATTGTGAACAGTGCTGCAATGAAAATGGGAGGGCAGATATCTCTTCAGAAATGGTCTCTTTCTGTCTTTGATTGTAAGTAGTTTTTATGTTGACCAATTGGCTTATTTATCAAATCCTCCATTGTCATTATTTTACATTTGATACTTTCCTGTCAGTTGTTCCTTCTTTACAGTATACATCAATGCAATGAATAATTTCTGATCAATTAAAGACTTACCCCTGAATAAATAGGTGAATGCCCCTAATTCAGAGTCTGTTTCACAATTTCCACTAATTGGGAGTAAGGAGCAGTTAGACAGTGAGAAGTGAAAATTAGCAAGAAAATAAAACTTGCTCTTATTCTTTTCACACCCTGTTCTTATGAGCCTCCCAGAAATGATGCTGTTTATGTCATTTACATGATAGAAAAACATTTCAAGCTAAAAATAATTTCTAGTAGTAGCCATACTCTTCTTATTTAAATGGGTTTTCTTTATCCCTATTACATTTTTCAACACTCCACCTATTTATTTACCAGCACACCATTTTAAGTAACAGATGTGTGTTGAATTGGTCAATAAAGGTAGAGATGTAAGAACAGATGAGAGGCATCCTGATGTACCACATGTCAAAGGCAAAAATTTAACCAAGGAATTCTATAATACTGTATTTCAGTGCTATGCAGATCTCAGATTTTTTCTCTCCTTTTCTTTTCTTTTTTGAGACAGGGTCTCTCTCTGTTGCCCAGGCAGGAGTGTGGTAGCAGGATCATGGCTGACTGCAGTCTTGGCCTCCGGGGCTCAGGTGCCTCCCACCTCAGCCACCTGAATAGCTGGGACCACAGATGCATGCCATGATGCCTGGCTAATTTTCTAATCTTCTGTGGAGACAGGGTCTCACCATGCTGCCCAGGCTGGTGTCAAACTCCTGAGCTCAAGCGATCCGCTCACTTTGGTCTCCCAAAGTGCTGGGATTATAGGTATGAGCCACCACACCTGGGCCTTTTCATTTTTAAGGAGACAGTTATTCTAATTTGATTCTTGCTTTAATATAAAAATACTGAATTGATTGAATATTGGCTTTACTGTGATTTTCAAAATTACAGAACAGGAGTTCACTGAGGCAGATAGAGTTACAGAAATAAAAGCAAACGTGTCCTAATTCGACTTCAAAGCAGTGGCTCAGCTCATTTTTGCCTGAGGCAGAAAGCTTTCAAAGCTCATGCCATAGTCCTCAACTGGTAGAAAGGGTACTGGCCTTTCAAACCAAACAATATTTAACATAAACTAAATATGATGGTTCTATTTACAGTTATCCCTAAGCTGTAGTAAAGTTTACATTTACTACTTAAATAATTTTCTTTCTGTTTATATTTTTCAAAAAAGAAACAACTATAATAGAAGTTATAAGAGCACTGTCCCCCGACATTTTTTAGTTCCAACTATATTTACTGAACAATACAAGGAAATGCAGTGCAACCACCTGATCCCTCTTCCACACATTTTTGTAAAAAGCAATTCTAATAAAGGAAACGGGTCTCCTTGTGAAAAGAAAAAGCAGCAATCATGTGAGTATTCTTCCGCCAACATGATAAAAAGCTTTTCTTTCCAAGAAGCAAATATGTAGATCTGCAGTAAAAGAGCATTAGATTCTGCCTTGATCAAAGTCGAGAAAAAACTTACCTAGGAATTCTAATCCGTTTGACACAAATGCTCATTGATTCTCTTTCAGCTGGAGAAATACTGAACTTTATTTCTTCAACTAGTGATATAATATTATATTTTCCATTTATTCTCCCTAACAGTATTAAATTATTTTCCAAATAAATTCCTATTAAACAAGTTGTCCTGATGATTTACCTTGGTTTTTGACAATTCGTTTTCTCAATATTAACTGAGGTGATATAAAGATCTTTTCTGTCATTTACATTTTGGCACTTCATATTCTGTTACAAGTAAAAGCAACACATCTATTTTGGTTACTCTGTGGGACTTGAGTCCTCTGTTTCTAGACACTTTTTCTGTCTTTTCTCAGACCATATGCTGTATAGGGCTCTGGGAATTACTGAACTGCTCATATTTGTTTTGTACCACATTTTATCTCAACAACATATCTTCTGGGATATTTATAAGTATGTTTATTTCTTTCATCCCTTTATTTTATTAATTCAATTAGTTGATCTTCGGCTGGCATGTATTGAGGGGCCTTTCTAGTTTCTGATTTGAATGTGTTAAATCACAGGCTATTTAGAGTGCCATGTTTTAGATCAAGCCACCTCATAGCTATATTTTATTTCTGTCACTCATAGACACTTAACTTACTTGGGCTCTGATAAAAATAATAAATTTTATCACTTCTCGTTAGAGAAGGATTTTCAAATGCAAATAAGCGAATTTTCTTTTGCACCATTTGGTCTCCAGAGGAAATGTAAAAAAAGGCAGTGAGAACAGTCTTAGCAATAAGGATTTGGCCATCATCCCCTAGGGGGCCGGATGACCTTTAATGGTGGCTGGTAGACAGAACATAGAACATCTCTCTAAATTTCCTTTTGTCCTCTTATATATTAATATATGAAGGGAAGTTTCTCTGTCACTTAACAAGGAGAAACAACAAAGCTAATGTAGAGAACAGAAATTCAGAGTACAAAATACTGTTTAAGGACACAAAAGTGCTTGACTATTGCTATCTCTGATTGTTAAAGTAACCTGAAACGAGCTTTTTGGGTACTTTTGGAAAGAGGACAGACCTCTGCATTGGAGTCATAGGATTTGAGGTTTACACTTGTCTTTGTCCTTTAGGTACGTGCCCTTTGATAAATTCATTTAAACTCTCTGGTCTCAGCTTTTTCTCTTACCTGAAAAATGAGAGGGTTGCACGAGACAGCTCTGGTTGCCAACCTGTGGGATGGGAGTTCTTTGGGGTCTGTGGAATTTCCACAAGGATTAGGTAATCGATATGCATGCTGTGGTTGATGGAGAGACTGAACTAATTCCATGTTATAAAATACATATGCAGGTCCTGCTTTTTAAAAAGTGTGAGCAATACTGTGATTAACAAAAATATACTTCAGCTAAACAGTGTTCCTGAATTCATCATAACTTTTGGGTATCACATAGTTTCTCTTTCAAAAATATGAAAACAAATAAAGGCAGATAAGTTGACTTCTCACTGTGAGCCAAATTACTGATCTTGGCAACTTGTATATATTAACTTATTTATTCCTCAAAAAAGTATAGGAGGAAAGTGCTATTATCATCCTGTTTTACAGATGAGGCAGCTAAGATAATGGAGGAAGCCGCACGTAATGTAGTTGGAAGGATCTGAATCCAGGGAGTGTGAGTCAGAGCCTGAACCACTACACAAAGCTGTCCTCTCTATGTAGCTTCTCAATCATGTGAGCAGCAGTAACATTTTGACTGTTAAAATGTCTCCAATAATTAAAAAGGGTTGGGGAAGGCAGGTGTTTAAGGCCTCTTCTAACCCTTAAAATCTTAAATCTCCTCTACAGCTTTCATTTTGTATAAAAAAAAGTCTAGGGTAGTGGTTACAAACATGAGCATATGGCTGGGCGGTGACTCATGCCTGGAATCCCAGCACTTTGGGAAGCTGAAGAAGGTGGACGGCTTGATCCCAGAGTTCGAGACCAGCCTGGACAACATGGTGAAAATCTGTCTCTACAAAAATTAGCTGGGCATAGTGGTGTGTGTCTGTAGTCCCAATTACTCAGGAGGCTGAGATGGGAGGATTGCTTGAGTCTGGGAGGGCAAGGCTGCAGTGAACCGTTATTGCACCACTGCACTCCAGCCTGGATGACAAAGTGAGACCCTGTCACAAAAAAAACAAAACAAAACAGAAAACACATACACAAAAGACAAACAAAGCAAATTTAAAGCAACAGTTAAAACACATGACTAAGTTCCAACCCTGGTTCTGGTATCTGCTAGCTCTGTAAGCCAGGGTAAGATTCTTTTCCTCTCTATTCTTCAGTTTCCTTGTTTGTAAAATTAAGATGATAACCTTACAGGTGTGTCAGGTGGATTAAATAAGATAATGCATACCAAGTCCATACAGGAATGCATAACAAATGATGAGTGTTAAAAAAATGTTTGTGGTTAGTGTTCTTGTTTTTGTTGCCATTTTGGTCTTGCTTGATTGTCCTCTGAGGGTATCCTACAAAGGAGGATCAAAATGTAGGTTCCGTGGGTGAAGCAGAGAGCCAGGGCTGAATACCACATACACTGCAGTCAGCCAGCCCTTTCTGATTCAAGAAGTGAGGAAATGGTGAGTGAGGGGGCAGATGAAAACAACTGGAGGAACTTAAGATACTGGCAGTGGAAAGCGATGCAAGCAGGTGTCAAACAAGTTTACTGTGCTTTGTTGACAGTAAGAAGCGCCAAAGTGACGATGTGTGGAGATGTGATTCCTATGGCCAATCAGAGCCAATGGTGGGAGCTACTTTTTAATAGTATTTTGTTGCAATTTTTGGAGACACAGAGATAAACACTCCTGGATGCATAAATACTATTATATATTTAAAATAGATGGGGAACATGGCAAGAATAAACCTTCATCAAAACAACTGACTAAATTGTATACATTTATAGACAGAGCAAAATAAAAGAACTATGCAGGAAATAAAATAGGATTAAAATGTTACTCACAAGAGAATATAAGCCAATGAAAATGTTCCAAAAAACCTCATCTGGCCTCCCTTGAATAGAAAGTTAATAGGACTGAGCTTCGATTCTGAGAAATACTCAAAATGCAGAAATGCCAAAACACAGCATGTTT
Organism: Colobus angolensis palliatus; assembly: GCF_000951035.1. Lineage (NCBI taxonomy): Eukaryota > Metazoa > Chordata > Mammalia > Primates > Cercopithecidae > Colobus > Colobus angolensis. Next base: position 2,447,366 of record NW_012114711.1, read on the forward strand.
TCTGCTAAATTAATCGGACAGAGCTAAGTTTGCCATGAAGGCAGGGGTTCACAGTACAGGTGGTGCAGAATGAGCTGGGAGTCGGTCTATGGCTCTGAAAAGTGTCAAAAGCTAGCAGTGATTTCGAGTTCTATTTCTAACTTGCTATTTCCAAATGGGAATAATTATTTCTAAATGTCAGTAGACTGTCTCTAATCTTAAGTCGTGGAAATACCTCATCACCTCCCTATGCAGTTAGAGAGAACTTGCTTTGCCTTTAAAATCAGAACAGCTGTTCATTAAATGCTCATCCCCATGCCATTGTTTTGGTGGTATCCAGATATTAATTGAAAATGAGAGAAAGGTCTCCATTTTACTTAACTTTTGAAGCTTGATAATGACATACAACAAAGTAGGAAAAGAAATTTAATTTATATTTAACATTCTAACTCATCTATAAAGTGGGACCCTGTTAATTAAAAATGTTCTTTTCTCTCCTGTAGTTGATAAATTTGCATCCTGTGTTAAAGGGGAAATGTTTAAAGGTGGAAGGTGGACCCATAGTAGCCCTCCTGGCTGATGGCTGAGGCAGATGGTCTAGCATTGGCTTTTGGAATAGCCAGTCATTAGTCCATCACAGTGCCAGGACAGTGTCTGATAAATGTAATTTCACTGAATTAAAATCATCTTAGTGTTTCTCAAAATGTAAGCACCTAACATACAGCAAAAACCAGTTAACACCGATAAATATAAAAAGGTACATGAATTTAAATAAAAAGTCTACACTGTAAGTATTTATTGAGAATCTAATATATTAGAAGTTTATTGAGAACATAAAGCATCCCCAGAATATTAATTATGTAATTCTGATAATCAAGTACAATCAAATGATTTTAGAATTTCAAGTATTTTAAGTATGACTCAAAAACTCAGTTTAAGAAAAATTATAGCAAGTGAGTACACAGAGGTTTCCATAAATGTTAAAAAATGAAAAAAATACAAACGTAGAAAATAGCTCTTAAAATCCGGTAATAGATTTCTTTTTATAAAAAACTTCTCTACCCCCAAAAATCTATAAAATAAATCCCAGTAATTATATTTAGTCTAACGAGTATTTCCTGATAAATTATATTCTAAGAAACAGCAAAAATAGTCTTTGAATACACAATATTCCCTACCCTTTTTTCTTCACAGGGCTTCCCACAAAATTGCTTACAAGCATACAGGCAAGATAAAATGGACTGGCCTTTACAATTTCAACAAAGAAACCCCTTGTATTTGATACCATAGGAAGTCCTGGATAAAATCAGAGAAATCACATTTTATAAGAATTCATAAACTACTTATGTTTACTTAAAAAACAGCTAATCCACCACTTCCCTTTTTCATTTCTTATGTTAGTTATCACATTTTAATTTGATTATTAAAGTTAATCCCTGCAGTTTTCTGTATTAGAGATCGATAAGTGTACTCTGGGCATTCGTCTTACATGACTGACTAATTTTTCAGTTTGGATTCATACAGTCAACATGCAGCTTCAACCAACTTTGTGTACAAGTTACTGAGAGGAGAAATTGAGGTATTTAAAAATAGAATTTTAATTATTAAAAACTACTGATCTTCATCTCTCAAATACTGTACTTGAATAGATATTTATAGGTAAACTTTATGGAATTATACTGGCTTTTATATTAGTATTTAAAGACAATTAAATCACATCACCTTTATGTGGTCACTGTATTAATAAATTGGAATGAAAGTTATTTTGACACACTGCCCAATAAATAAGAACTTTCTAGTTACATAAGGGAAAACAGGTATTCTCCCTTTTTCATGGGAAGATTATGTCTGACTCTCATAAAAGTCTATTTAAAAACCATTTCACAGAAACAAACACAATAAATAAAAATAAGTCCCAAAAGGCCTGTAGCATTATTTTTGTGCATTACATCCTATGCTTTGAAAACTCTTACATATATTGAGAAGAGTATTTTATAGTTGTAACAATAACAATACTAATAGTTACAGTAGTGACAGTAATAGTTAATACTTCATGAGAACTGACTGTGCCATGGGTTATCTTACTGCACACTGACATCTCTTTTAATCTTCACACCATCCCATTAGGTACCAGGTATTATCCCCATTTTACTCATGAGAGCATTGAGGCCCATAAAGGTGAAAGATCTCATGCAGAATAAGTGGGGGAAGCAGGGTTTGAACCCAGCGTAATTCCTAAGTACCTGCTCCTCAAATCTAAGCAGTTCTGCACACACTAACTCAGACTGGCCATTATTGTCCCCTTCTCCTTCCTAAATCCAAGCTCTATTCCATATGCCAAAGAAAAAAGAGAGAAATGAAGCTACAATTTAGATCCCAAACCTAATGACTTGGAAGGAAGCCTTCTTACTCTCTGAAATAAATAATGGGCTCCTGAAAGACATAATTAAGATTCTTGGAAACAAGCATGGTGATAATTTGTAGGAGACAACACTAAACCTTTGCCTTTCTTCAGATCTGTTCTTTTAAACTGACCTCCCATTCACATGTCTCCGTCACCTCCCCTTCTAGTGAAATGGTACGAGGAATTATATGCAATGATCTTCAAAAGGTACTCTATGAACTAACAAGAACCAAAGTGTCATCTCTTAGCCAACCGATCTCATTAAGGAGCATTACCTCCAACAGTTGACTTGGGGCTCTAATAGACCTGGATTCCCAAATCCTGCAGCATTTGACCTGGGCGGGACTGAGGCCCAGAATGCAGGCTTTTGTTCAAGGGTTTGACTAAACAGAAGAAAAATGTTAAACAGCCCTAACAGCATGCCGTCTTGACTTTATCAGTCTGCTGAGAGTATGGCTTTGTTGTTTTTTTTTTTTTAGAAAAGGCTATTTCATGACAGAATAATTGGCTCTGCTTCTACAGTTCTCTAGGTCAATGTTCTTCCTTCCATCAGGCCCCAGAATGCTTTGAGCTGCTTTGTGGGAAAAAAAATAAATAAAGAAATAGACTTAACCCATTTGGAAGCTCTACAACACACTCTGAAAGGTAGGTATGGGAAAGGAAAGCAGAAATCACAGAAGGAAAGCAGTCCTTGCTCGGAATTGTACACTGTTACCATCAACATCGGCAAGGCAGCCAGAGCAAATCGGGTCAGCCCAAAACCTTTCCTAGTTGACAGTACCCACCCACCCACATGTTCTTCAAATGCCTACTTAACACTTAGCAGATGCTTCCCCAACACAAATTACACTATTATAAACATAGTAATGGGATAATAATAAAAGATTTAGCAGTGTTCAGATAAATGGGTGAGTGTCACTGGGCAATCAGAATTATGACACAAAGGTTAATACAGGCAAAAAGGTATTAAAGACATTAAAAAGGCACTGTGTACTCTGAAAGTATTTCCTTTCACATTTATTCATTTTTCTGCCACTACTCTATTTATCATATGATAATATGAACTCATTTTTAGTCATGAATTACCAGAGATGTGTCTTACCAGAGGAATTAAACATGTAATAGCTTGTAATGTGAATTAAGGGGTTTTAATAACTTTGGATTTGGCAGCCCCATAAAACATGATGACCATCTCGAGATTTACATGGAAGGTAGCAGCCTTGCTTGATGCAAACAGGCTCCCCCAGGATCATCTATGCTTTGTCTTACTGTATGCTTCCTCCTAAAAATGGGAGTTTTTCAGATTAAAGAAGATATGGAACATTATACTGCCATAAAGACATAACACTGCTACCAATGTGTAGATTTGGTTACTAGTAAACGTTTGTTTACTATGCTGGGGGACAATGGGAAGTAGTGCTCAGGTACATGGGCGCTGATATGGCTCTACTGCTTACCAATTACATGACCTTGAGCAAGCTACACATTCTGAGCTTATGTTCCCAATTGTAACATAGGGAAAATAATAGGGCTGTTGAGAAGATAAAATAACTTAATATATGTAAAGTACATCTCTGTGGCCCATATGAAATTAAGTGCTCAATAAATGTTACTTGTTAGTATTTTGTACTTCCATAGTTTCTTTTTTTTTGAGACAGAGTCTCGCTCTGTCACTCAGGTTGGAGTGCAGCTGCACGATCTTGGCTCACTATAACCTCCACCCCCGGGGTTCAAACGATTCTTCTGCCTCACCCTCTGGAGTAGCTGGACTATATTCGTGTGCCACCATGCCCGGCTAATTTTTTGTATTTTAGTAGAGATGGGGTTTCACCATGTTGGTCAGGCTGGTCTTGAACTCCTGACCTCAAGTGATCTGCCCACCTTGGTCTCCCAAAGTGCTGGGATTACACGTGTGAGCCACAGTGCCTGGCCTCCCATACTTAGATACTTAAGTAAGACATTGTCTTCTAATTTCTATGAGAATTGCGATGCGACTTTGCTCAGATAAGTAGAGTTAGACCCTGGGATGGTGGAAAAATATGAGAAGTGATGGAAAAAGGGAAAAAAAGGTACTAAGAAGAAGGGGGAAGTGAAGGAAGGAGACAGAGGAGAAAAAAAACAACAGCAAGAAAACATGTAAACTAGGTTGTAAGAATGTGAAGTATTTGATTCAAGGACATTAATTAAAGAGTGTTACTCCAATAGAGAAAGGGCCTGCTGAGGCAAGGGAGTTACTGATGAAGTAAATTAGAGCTGACAAGACAATGGCTCTACTTGGTCTACTTACATATATCCTCCCTCCCTTTCCTATTTTCTTTCTTTTTGCCATTCTTCCTTACTTTTGTCTTTCCTTTTCCCTCCCTCCCTCCCTCCTTTCCACCCTCCTTCTTCTTTTTCTTTCTTCCTTCCTTTCATTCAACAAATAAACATCTATTCAGCAATCACTAAGGCTTTAGAACATGACAAAAGAATATTTATAAAAATGTCAATATCTAAAAGCCAAAAGGGGAGATATTAGGTCGAGAGAATATTGTATAGCAGAACAAGACAGAGAGAACTCAGTGCTAATGGGCATATAGTAGCAGACAAGTTAGAGGAGTTCCCTGTCCTAGGGAGCTTACATTCGAGTAGTGGGAGATAGTCCATTAATGAACACACACGAATATATATCAGAAAGATGCCATGTGATGACTGGTGCTACAAAAAGAATGTTAAAAGATTGATGCAATAGAAATGGACTTGGGAGAAGTACTTTGAGTCAGGGACAGAGCTTATTTTTTTTTAACTTTTTAATTTAGGTTTAACATTCACACAGTAGAGTGCACAGAGTTAAGTGGACAGCTTGGTGAGTTTTTACATATGTATTCACCTGTGCAAGTATCACCCAGATCAAGGTCTGGAACATTCCCAGCAATTTGGTTTATGTATTTTTTTTTAATAAATGGTACTGTGTTATATATCTAATTATCTATCTTAATTTTTTTCAAAAGGTGCTATTTTAAGATTTATCCACACTGTAACATTTATTGTGGTTTCTAACTTGTGTACAACACTCCATGAAGTGCATTCACCATATTTTACTTATCTTCTACCCCAATAATGGACTCCAAGCTTGCTTCCATTACTCAATAGTCCAAATTCCACTGAAAGAGACATCTTCAAACATGAATCCGTACGGAGCTACGTGAGATGTTTTTTTCCTAATACATGACTAGGAGCAGAAGTTCTGTGTCTGAGAACACACATTTGACTAACCAATGTATGACTGCAAGCCAGAATGCACGTCACTATGCACTCCCAACCCACAGTGCAGATCTGACTGTCGGTGTTTAAATGTGTATGTGCTGCCATCTCATAATTTTGAAATCTGTTCACACAATTCTAAAACGTTTTAATTTCCTTCTCTTAAATTCACTGTTCCTTCCCTGGTATATTTTTCAAAGCATGTGACCTTCCCTTTCTTGATGATTTGCAGGGGGAGTGTTATTAGGGAGTTAACACTTAAACCAAAATGTAATTATCAGGGAGGAGCCGATCTTGGAAAGATAAGGGAGTTCCAGGCTGTGCAAATATCTCGGACAGATGCCCTCAGGCAGGACTGAGGCTGCCATGTAGAAGGAATACACAGGACAGCCAGTATGGCTGGAACACAGAGGGAAATGGGAAAAGTAGGATTGAGGTCAGAGAGGAAGTGAGGGCCAGAAAGAGTTCTGTGATTCCATATCCACCACAGTGTGCCAAGTTTCCCTGTTCCATTTGCAGAATCTTTTAATGTTGAACCTGACCTTTTACCATCCATCAATGAACAGAGAATGACAAGCACAATTGTAGCTGATATATCTCTGAAAGTTTAATAGCAATAAAGATAGATCAACACTTGTGATTCAAAGCACTTAGAGCATCATAAAAGTACATTCTATAAAAATCTCAATAACAAAAAGGTAAAAGATGAGATATTAGGTAGAGGAGATATTGTGCAGCAGAATAAGAAACACTCAGAAAATTGCTTATTTCTCATGGGAAAAGTCAAAAAGAATAATAATAATAAGTTTATCTAATTAGAGCAGTCTGTGGAGATGCTCAACTCAAATTAATATAGAAATGAGTTTACACAAGGTAAGGGATTTTGAGGTTTAAATTTATGGACAAAACTGTTCTTCTTGTTTATTAAGTTGAAAACTCAAAGGGTAGTAAGTTAATAGCTATAAAACTGAAGGAAAAAACTGCATCTGATTAGCAAAAATAATACATAGTGAATCTCAATAAAGTACATACACTCTCTAGATGTTAATTAACCAGAGAGTCACAGCAAAATGATGTGATTTTGAAGCAGTGTATTATAAGGCTATTAGAGAACAGAAATAGCTGACTTAATTTTTAAATCCAGGATAGAGCAAAATGGCAAAAGATCTATCATTTTAGTGACATTAAGGGTGTACATCCAATCTCAATTTGTCTCTCTGGTTGACAGTAAAAACTCACTATGAAGATGATCACTGTTATCTACATTTTCCATGAAAAGAAAGAAGCAAAGGAAAGTCAACACTAAGAGAAGTGTATTTGTTTATCTAGAGATATACACAATTTTTCAAATGTTGAAATGAAAGTTAATCTCTCTTTGTAAAGTCATTCGATTAAAAAAGACGGTGTGAAACTAACAAAGTTATAGAAAGGCTTTTAAGCCTTTGCAACAAAAGTTGAAACAACCTTTACAAACAAGAAAATCACTGCTTTCTTTCAACTCATTATTAATGGCTTTTAATCTTAAAATAAGATAGGATTTTAATTATTCTTTGTTATTATGCTGTGAAGATAAGTAAAATGATGTGCGTGGAAGTGCTTTGAATTCATAGAAAAAAGATTCTGTAAATATAAGACTCTTTGGAAAATGTTTCCTGTGCAATGCAAATGAAATATATATGAACAAATTAATACAATAAAATGCAAATAATACAAATTAATCTAGTGATTTTTTAAAAATTGTAATTAACAAAGTGGCTTGAGAAGTCTAGAGTAGATACTTGTATGCACATGCCTAGAGTATTTATGGCTTCCCTACAAACTGCTTATGTCCTTTTCTGTTTCTCCTACTAGACCCTAAGCATCACAGGACAGGAACATTGTCTTCATCTCTGTGTCCTCAGAGTACAGGATGATACAAGAGCTTGGGAATAGAATTCATGTAATCAAACCACTGTACCCAATCAACAGCTAAGGGCATCATGCATGCCTTGAAGAACATAACCAAGACTGACTTGACTCAGCTAATCTGAAAAAAATGTTAAAACATCCACATTGCCTGTTATATCTTTATATATATACAGAGAGAGAGAGAGAGAGAGAGAGAGAGAGAGAGAGGACTGGGAAGATGCTGAGATTAGAGCAAAACAGCACGACAGACAAGAGTCTGGCTTCCAGTAAGTACATATTTATAAAGAATTTACGGTAGTGGCTAGTATTTACTAAAGGTTATGTAAGTGCCTAATTTAGAAAAATACAATCCAGGCCATGCTGGCTATTAGTCAGCTCTGAAAAAGTTATTTTATTGCTCTGAGCCTGAGTTTTCTTATCTCTGAAAAGTGGGATAATACTCCTTATTTCACAGTGTTATTTATTGCCAGGGGTAAAATGTGAAATTAAAAAGTATTTAGCAGAGAAGTTTTCAGGACATTACAAGCTTACTTTGTTTTATTGTGCTTTGCTTTATTGTGCTTCGCAGATATTGTTTTTTTCTTTTTTTTAATCGAAGGTGTCTGGCAGCCCTGTGTAGACTAAGGCCATTAGCACCATTTTCCCAACAGCATGTGCTCACTATATGTCTCTGTGTCACACTTTGATACTTCTTGCATATTTAAAACTTTTTCATTATTATTACATCTGTCATGATAATCTGTTATCAGTGATCTTTGATGTTACTATTGTAATTTTTGGGGAGATCCATGAACCCTGCTCATGTAAGATGGCAAACTTGATTAATAAACATTATATGTGTTCTGATTACTAACTGGTATTTCCCCTATATATATACATATATATATATATATATATATATATATATATATATATATATACATATATATATATATATATATATATATATATATACATATATATATATATGTATATATATATATATATATCTCTTTCTCCTCTCTCTCTTGTTGGGCCTCCCTATTCACTAAGACATAACAGTATAGAAATTAGGCCAATTAATTATCCTACAATGGCCTCTAAGTGTTCAAGTGAAAGGAAGAGTACTTTAAATCAAAAGCCAGAAATGATTAAATGTAGCAAGCAGGAGAGGTTATGTCAAAAGCCAGGATAGGCTGAAAGCTAGGCCTCATGCACCAAATACTTAACCAAATAATGAATGCAAAAGAAAAGTTTTTGAAGAAAATTAAAGGCGCTATTCCAGTGAGCACATGAATGATAACAAAGCAATACAGCCTTTTGCTGATTTAGACAAAGTTTGAATGAAGATCAAACCAGCTACAACACTCCCTTAAGCCAAAGCCTAATCCAGAACAAGGCCCTAAGTTTCTTCAACTCTATAAAAGCTGAGAAAAGTGAGGGAGCTGTAGAAGAGAAGTTGGAAGCTAGCACAGGTTGGTTCATGAGGTTTAAGGAAAGAAGTCATCTCCATAACATAAAAGTGCAAGGTGAAACAGCAAGTGCTGATGTAGAAGCTGCAGCATGTTTTCCAGGACAGCCAGCTAAGATCATTGATGAAGACAGCTACACTAAACAGCAGACTTTCAATGTAGATGAAATAGCCTTCTCTTGGAAGAAGATGTGATCTAGGACTTTTATAGCCAGAGATGAGAAATTAAACCAGGCTTCAAAGCTTCAAAGGAGAGGCTGACTCTCTTGTTAGGAACTAATGTAGCTGATGAATTTAAGTTGAAGCCAATGCTCATTGACCATTCCAAAAATCCTAGGTTTACTAAGAATTCCACTAAATCTACTCTGTCTGTTGTCTATAAATGGAAGAATAAAACATGGGTGACAGAATATTTGTTTACAGCAATGGTTTACCAAATATTTTAAGTCCATTGTTGAGACCTACTGCTCAGAGAAAATATTCCTTTACAAATATTACTATTCACTAACGATGCACCCACAAGCTCTGATGATACACAGGGAGATAAATGCTGTTTACATGCCTGCAAATACATCTATTCTGCAGCCCATGTTACTACTGTAATTGCTTTGGGGCTCCACAAACTGTACTCATGGAAGATGGCAAACTTGATCTATAAATGCTCTATGTGTTCTGATTCCTTCACCAACTGGTGTTTTCTCTCTCTGTCTCTCTCTCTCTCTCTCTCTCTCATTGGGCCTCCCTATTCCCCGAGGCAAAACAATACTGAAAATAGGCCAATTAATAATCCTATAATGGCCTCTAAGTGTTCAAGTGAAAGGAAGAGTAAATTTGATTTTTCAAGTTATAATATTTAAGAAACACAATTCTCAAGATTGTAGGTGCCATAGATGGTGATTCCTCTGATTGATCCAGGCAAAGTAAATTGAAAACCTTCTGGGAAGAACTCATCATCCCAGATGCCATTAGGAACATTTGTGATTCATGAGAAGAGGTCAAAACATCAACATTAATAGGAATCTGGAAAAAGTGGATTCTAACCTTCATTTATGACTTCGAGTCGTGAGTTCAAGACTTCAATGGAGGAAGTAACTAAGACGTGGTGGAAATAACAAGTAAAATAAAATCAGAAGTAGAGCCCGAAGATGTGACTGAATTGCTACAATTTCATGATAAAACTTCAATGGATAAGGAGTTGCTTCAAGCAGATAAGCAAAGCTTATCTGGTGAATATCCCACTGGACACTGCTGACATGACATAAAAGGATTCAGAATATTAAATAAACTTAGCTGATAAAGCAGTGGCAGCATTTTAGAGGACTGACTTTTGAAACAAGTTTTACTCTGGACAAAATGTTATCAAATAGTATTGCATGCTACGGATAAATATTTTGTGAAAGGAAGAGTCAACTGATGTAGCATACTTCACTGTTGTCTTATTTTGAGAAACTGCCACAATCACCCCAATCTTCAGTGATCACCACTCTGATCAGTCAGCAGCCATTAACACTGAAGCAAGACCCTCTACCAGCAAAAAGTTTACAACTTGCTGAAAGTTCAGATGATTGTTGGCATTTTTTAGCAACGATGTATTTTTAAATTAAGGTAGGTACATTGTTTTTTAGTCATAATGCAACGTTGTACATTTAATAAGCAAACATAGCTTTTATATGCAGTAGGAAGCCAAAATATTTATGTGACTTGTTTTGTTGCCATAATTATTTTATTGAGGTGGTATGGATGGATCCCAGACCACAATATCTCTGAGATATGTCTGTATTTCTTTTTCCCCATGGTTTTGTCTAAATTTTGAAAATTCATTTAGATTGACTTTTAAAATGTGTGTCAAACATTGTTCTAAAATAATTTGGTTTTGGTATAGTGAGTTTCAATGATGAGAAGTCACACCATTAGCAAGGCATTAAAGACACTTAGGTAAGGGTGAAAAATGAGTAGATTGTTTAACCTGTGGTTCCCACCTGTTTATCCGTATTGCAATTTATATAAGCTTTGATTGCTCACTTATCACATGGTTAATTTTTTAATTAAGAAAAACTGTTTAATTGACACATAATAATTGTACATATTTATGGGATTCACAATGATATTGCAATACAATGTATAGTGATCGGATCAAGATGTTAGCATATCTACCAACTCAAACATTTATCATTTCTTTGTGTTGGGAACATTCAGTATCCTCCTCTTAGTTATTTGAAATTATATAATATATTGTTATTGACTATAGTCATCCTACAATGCTATAGAGAACTGGAATTTATTCTCCTATCTAACTGTAAGTTTTTTTATATTTTATTTTTTTAACTTTTATTTTAAGTTCAGGGGTACAAGTACAAGTTTGTTACATAGGTAAACTTGTGTCATAGGGGTGTGTTGTACAGATTATTTCATCACCCATGTATTAAGCCTAGTACCCATTAGTTATTTTTCCTGATACACCCCTTCCTCCCACCCTTCACTTTCTGATAGGCTCCATTGTGTGCTGTTACCCTCAATCCATGTGTTCATTTGTTCTCATTTAGTTACCACTTACGCATGAGAACATGTGGTATCTGGTTATCTGTTCCTGTGCTAGTTTGCTAAGGATAATGGCCTCCAGCTGCATCCATGTCCCTGTAAATGACATGATCTCATGCTTTTAATGGCTGCATGGTATTTCATGGTGTACATGTACCACATTTTCTTTATGCAGTCTATCATTGATGGGCATTTCAATTGATTCCATGTCTTTGCTATTGTGAATACTGCTGCAATGAACATATGCATGCATGTGTCTTTATAACAGAATGATTTATATTCCTTTGGGTATATATCCAGTGATGGAATTGCTGGGTCGAATGGTATTTCTGTCTTTATGTCTTTGAGGAATTGCCATACTATCTTCCACAATAGCTCAACTAAGGAAGGTAGACTGTTGGTGGGAGTGTAAGTTTGTCTAGCTGTAATTTTGTATCCTTCAACAAATCTCTCCCCAGCCACCCCTTCCTCTGGCACTTCCCAGCCTCTGGTATTCTGTGTTCTACTTTTTACTCATATGGCTGAAAAGTGTCTCTATTATATGCCTCTTGCCCTTTCTAGACTATGAGCAGCATGAAGGCAACCATGGTGTCTTACTGATGTTATTATCATTTGTGCCCAGCACAGAAGAAGTATAAAGTAAATGCTTGGTGAATTCAGTGACCTAGTTACACTGAAGGAATCTTTTAAAAAGTCATGATTAGTGTACACAAATCAAATGGTTAAGCTGTTTTGGATGCAGTTTTATAACTGGGTTATAAAATCATTAAAAAATAAATTTCTGAATGATGTGTCTAATTAAAATTTGTCAGTAAACTTTACACAAAGAAAAAAATCTCCAAATTAACATAAGTCTCTTTCTTCTCCTTCAAAGATCCCATTACTTTTTTCTTTTAACTTTCTCATTTGTTTATCTTCAAACAGGCAGTGTTCTTAATAATCTCCATTTAACAGATGGGAACACTGAAGTTCAGAGCTGTTGTTAAATTGCTTTCTCGAGGAACAGCACCGTCCCAGTTGGGGTCATGAGAGAAGTCTTGCATCTTCTATTACTCTTTCAATTAGAATCTCTAGTCATTAACACATTTTCTTTAGCCTGCAAAATAATAATCCTTTGTAGAGCTCCAGTGTGGAAAACTTATTTGAGAAAGGCGTATTTCAGAAAGTTTTATGCGAACTTGCACTTGCAGGCCATTATGAAAATCACTGGGCCATCTTTGGTTTAAGAGTGTAATTGTGATCAACAATTCTCTGCAACTATGGCAACATGACAAAGTCCTTTCTACTTGTTTATTTTTTAAAAATTAGAGGGCTATTTATGGATTAATATTACCATATTTGCTATATCAAGTGATCTGTCAAAGCATAAAATTAAAGCTCTGGGTATTCAGCTTTATAAATCAGTGCTGGTAATTACCTCGAGTTATAAAGGTATTTATATGAACATTTCAGCTCTTGGGAAACATTTGTAAGACTCCAGCAATAACTACAAGGCTTTAAGGATTGATTTGCACACCAAAGGAAACTTTAATTCAGTATTTATGTTTGCATGAGTTTGTGGGTCAGTGTTTAATACTAGTTATGAGATCAAAGCAAAGAAGAATTCTCTATACCTTGAATTTCAAAATAAGAAAGGATTCATAATTTTCACTGCTTCTATTAAAACTATTAATGCTTGCGTAGGAAGAGGAGGGAAGAAAAACTCAAGAGGGATAAACTTGTGACTCTGTAATGGAGAAATGCTTCTTAAGTGACAGGTTATATATGCCTGGCTACTAGGAAACAAACTCAGTTATTAATGAAAATGTCCCCCAAAAAAGGTTTAATGCATTCTAGTTCCACTGCTCAGTAAGATCTAACTTAATTTACTCTTGAAACTCAATCACTCACAAGATGAGTTTTTTTAACCAAGATTTTTAAATGTTCATACTAAAAAAGACATTCAAGCTGTCCTTACTTTAACAAAACTAGTTTTCATAAAAGCATACACTCAAGATAAAAAAGAGAATTGAAAAACAGTATTTATAGAAAATGTTTGAAAGCAATTCAGCTCCAAGTCACAGGGCTTTAATCCCTCTAGCTGAATTTACACATTCTCCACTCATATTCTCATTCACTTTCTCCTCTCTCTTTCTCTCCTGCACACACACACACACACACACACCACACATACACACACACACACACAGTAGTCTGAAACAAGCTGATTTAAGGGATTAATGAAACATTTAAAAAAAACATTCATAAGAATAATGCTACAATGTATGAGATACTTCTTTCTCTTAGTAAATTGAGTCTGAGGAACATAACTACCTCTTAGAGCATAATTATTAAGCAACATAATGTAATGTGGGCTATTAAACTCACGCCAGAAAATGCTAAAGGGAGCTATGGTGACAGGAAGTTGAGAACATTTTGATAACTGCTCCTCAATCCTCACATTTCCCCTACTCTCACCTCTGCTACTCTCAACTATTCTAATAGTTATTTTCCAGAATAACTGTTCTTGTAACCACTCTCATCTTTCTCCAATAACCCAACCTTTGCATCTGCAATCACTGTATACTTAAGCAATAGGCTTCGGTTGGGAAACACTGAAGAGTAAAACCCATCTTTTAAGAATAAGCTCTGTAAAAGATACAAGGTCGTCTTTGTTTCTTAGGTTAGAGGGGATGCTCCCCAGGAGCAGAGGCCTGTGAAATGTTAGGCCCTGGGGTTCACTCCATGTGTTTCCAGGGCTTCGATTTTACCAGGTGGATATATTACGGGGTAGAATGCAGAAACTGCATAAACATAAATCTTCAAAGTAAGGCATGAACCTCAAAGGAAACTGGAGCTTTTTGGTTGCTGTCTTATGGCTATGTCCCAAAAAAACCCTAAGGTTTGTGTTTTTCTCTCCTCTTTCCAGTGAAAATATACGAGCACTGTTTAAGGGATGGATATGAAACTATGCCATGAATGAATTGAGTTTAGCTGGGGATTTAATGATGGGCCACTGTTTTCTCCTAATTAAATATCATCACCCACCCAATTAAATATCATCTAATCTCATAAAATGTAAATCTTCCTTGGAACTCATCAATTTCTACCTTATTTAGAAGCATTCCTTTTTCTGCTTCTTCTATATCACAAACTATATCTGATTAATCTTTACAATAGAAACCTCCTGTAACACATGACCTTGAATAAAGTAGGTGGCAAATGACATTGGTAGCATTCCAGCAGATACCTGGCATCTGTTAATAGAGTGCCTTCTATATACTAAGCATTATTTTTGGCTTTGAGGATAAGGGCTGAAAACTTTAGCAAAGCCCTAATTTTCATGGAGTTGGATTCCAATGAAAGGTGGTTAAGAGGTAACACTTTTTAAAATACACAAAATAAATAAGCAGTATAATGCCAGAAAATGACTAATGCTATGAAGAAAATAAACCCAGGTGATACGATAAAGAGTGACTGGGAAGAAAGGTTACTTTAGATGCAACGTCAGGAAAGTGGATCTCTCTGTTCAGCCTGCAATGCAAGGAGGAGTCAGCCATGCAAAGATTCGAGAGTGTACTTTCACGGCAGAGGGAACAGCTAGTGCAAGGGCCCTAACGCTGGGCATGGTGCTGTGAGTTCTGGGAGGAGCAAGAGGACAATAATTCTAGGCAATTTGAAGGGTTAGGATAACGAAATGAGAGGACATTGTGAGGTAGGTTGAGTCCAGATGTTTTGGGCCTTGTGGGAACAGTAAGGAATTTAGACCTGACTTTACCTGTTGCAAGCAAGGGAGTAATGTAACTGAACTTACATCTTAAAGCCCTAACTCTGACTATGGTATGGAGGATGACTGCAGAAGGAAACTAGCGTGGAAATAGGAAATCAAATAGGGGACTCCTCAACTAACAGAGATGGACAGTTTCAAAAAAACTGTGCAATATTTTGTTGAGAAGAATTGCTGATAGAATATGAGGTAGAAGAAAAAGAGAAGAATAGAGTGCATGTGATATTTACATGTCAAGGTGTTTCACACTCATTTTCTGAATTCATTATCATAGCAACTTTGGGAGTTAGGAGGTTGACAGTTATCCCTTGAGAAACGCCACAAAGCACTAGGTGGTTAGGTCAGGAATGAAACTAGAATTCGGACTCCACCCAGACACTTCAGTGCAGAAGCTCTCTCTACTTCTGTGATAGGAAAGCAGAAACAGCAATCAGAAAGGAATGTGAGATCTAATCCAATCACAACCTGATCTGGTGTTTAAATTTCTTCTACAACATCCGCATACCACAAAGCAATTGGTGTTCAGTATTTTAAATTTTCAGTTTTTAATTTTTAAGAGCTCATCCTTTTATTAAAATATTATAGGAAACAGGAGCCTAGTCAAGGTGATCATGAAACCAAAATAAAGTTATTGGGCCTTTAGAAGTAATCTGATCTCCTTATTCTTCTTATTTGTGTGTAAACTCATTAAAATCGAACAGTTTAATTCATTCTCTCTCTGGTTCTCTTTTTCTGTTTTGTCTCTGGATTGACTGAGACTTCCTGCTCTGTCTACTTTTCTCTTTTCTTTTTTTACTTTTTTTGCATCAGGAAACTCTTTATCATGTAAAACAATTTTCTACTCGCCCCCCTCCTCCCTGATGTCTTCCTTCTTCCCAAACTCATAATATTTTCATTGATTCTGCTCTTACAGGACTTGCTATTCTCTGTCTTTTCTTATTTAAATCTAGGTCTAAATCTTCCTCCTACACATCACAAACTATTTTTGATTTATCTTTCTGATAGTACTCTCTCCCCCAATACAATACTTTGAATATGGTAGGATCAAAATAAATAAACACAAAATAAGCAATTACCTCAACTGCTGGGCTAAATTTATCTTTATGAGGAGTCCTTTCTTCTGTGGAGGAAGTGCCAAGAGATCAGGAATTTTCTTTCTTAATTCAATTTGGTTGAAAGGGGAACTTACAAACATTTTTTAAAATTCAGCAACTAATTACTTTTGCAGTGTGTCAGGGATGTCATACACATTGTATAAATAAAAGAAAAGGAAGATGGTTGTTAAATCTTCTCAATGTCAATTACTCTGGTTTATCTAATTAGGGCACTTTGAACACATCAAATCATTTCTATGCTTATCTCTCTTTGACTACAACTCCATCTTTTCCTCCCAACATAGACTGAAGTCTATTTCCTTCTCAGAAAAGCTCAGAAACGATTTTTCCTTGTAGACATCAACGTGTTCTTAATATAACTCAGGAGACAGCATGCCGTATTGGAAAAAAATTAGAGTTATCACGAAAGCTAAGTTTTAGTATGGGTCTGCCACACACCATATGACATTGCTCAAATCAAACTGAGACCCACAGAGGTCTCAGTTTCCTCATCCGAAAAATAACGAAACCAGACAAGATTTTTCTACTGCGTGTTTCATGCCCACCACGATACTGCTGAATACTGAAGCAGTTATAAAACAACAGTCTATATAAAATTTAGTCTCTAGTTTGGATTATTGTGATTTTTTCACATGAATTGTTCTTCAAGAGCACAAGTGGTAAGGATAGGTAATACAATTTCCATAGCTAGAATGAAAACCATTCTAGTCGAATCCATCATATTTTTCACTTCTTTTCCCCTACTCTAAAAAGATCTCCATAGACTAAAAAGAAAAGAAAGAAGAAAAAGTCAGTATTTAGGCAAACTATTCTGTTAAAAATTTTCTATCATTATGTCTCTTAGATTTATATATGATTTCTGTCTTTGGAGTCATAGTTGGTAAAGTGTGCCTTATCCTTATACTAAAAATATATTTACCTATATTTTTATCTTAGTACCTGAATATTTTAAAATTTAAATGCAAAGAAAGGAAGTTGACATCATTTATGCCAAATGAATACACAGTTATTTCCACACTCATCAATAGCTAATCTACTCTTTCTCTCACTTCTTCAAAATGCCCCCTTAATCACACAACAATATCATATAGATAGATTGGCAGATACATATATACATACACATAAAACGATCAATTTTTTCATTCATCATTATGTGTTACTGCCCTGTTCCTACAGAATAATTATAATATTTAAGTGCTATATTTATTTTAGTTCCATATTGTTTTAGTAATTCATAGGGCAAGTTCCCATATTAAACAACTGAATTTGCCTATATATATGCACAAACATGTATAACATCTTTCAAATAAATTCATTCTTTGAAATACACATCAATATCATTATTACAAAAATTTTAAGCTTTTGATTAGAATCATCTCTTATTTGAATATTACTTTGGGAAAAATTGTTATCTTTACAACAATGAGATTTCATATTCACAAATATGGCTTATATCTCCAGCATTAAAATAGTAATGTTTTCCAGTAAACTGCTGTTTCTTTCTGCCTAAACTACACATACCTTTTCAAAAATGTATTGCCTATATAGCCATTTACATATTGTTTTTATAATGACTGTGGCTAGTAGTATCCAAGAAGACTATCCAGTTTTCTATATGTATTTGTAAATGTGTGGGACACTATTTTAGCTTCAATGGATTTGTGGGTGACGTTCATGAGTTTTCAGAAGATACAATGACAAGAGCCATTTTTGAATTTTCCAGGAAGATCATCCCATTGCTCTTTTATTAGTAAGGATACTGCTTCCTGTTGTTCCGATAGATAACCTTGATCCAGTTTAGGGGCAGTAGCCTCTCGTTCTTCATTTTTCTATTGTTGGTCATTGAGGTTATTTAGTCTTTTGCTGTTACAATGCTATGAGTGTCTTTTGAGTATTCCAATGCAAAATAGCAAATCAAAATAAAATCCACAAAATATAATGTTGAAAGGTGACAAATTAGGGAAAAATGTTTCATACAAGACAAACAAAATGCTAGTTACCTTAAAAGATAAGCAATGGTCAGAAGGTATTATTTTAAAGTTATTTCTTTTTACAACAAAGATTGTTTCTAAGGCGTTTATACTAACACTGTGAAGTGCTTAAACTATAATGGTAACTTTAAAAGTATAAATTTGTCTTTATAGGTTTCAATTATGGGAAAAATGTGTAAGAAAAAAATAAGACTGAGAATAAATAGACCAAAATGAGGGTTATCTTGACATTGTGGTAATATGATTTTACCTTTGTTATTTAAACATGTTAAATTTTCTAAATGTTCTATAATAAGCACTGTTGCTTTTATTGTTTGAAAAAAAACACACTGAACTATGTGTTTTTTTTTGTCATTGCTTTTTTTTTTTTTAGCTCCAAGAGAAAGGCTTGGGTTCATTCCAAAAATCTTACTTTTTATAGATTCCTTAGTTTAGTATGCAATGGCAACTGTACACCAGTAAATAGCTTATTTTTTTCTATGTGTAATTTTCCTTCATCCAGATACTTTACTTCCTTAGCAAATCTATAATTTCATCAAAAGGAAAAGAAACTATGTATGTGTAGGTATGCACATATATGCACACACACATACTCACGAAGGGAAATGGCTAAAATATAAATAACAGCTACATTATCTCTCATTGCTAGTAATTATTTTGTTTGTGCTAGAGGAAGAAACCAATAATAAAAAGACATATAGAAGAATTTAAGCACAGGACATGTACTTACCAATTATTTTCAGGACTAACATGATAACTCTACCTTGTCTATTATGTTGTATTTTGAAAAGTATAAAAAGGAATAAAAGAAAACTACAAATTCTCCTGCAAAGAAGCACATTCTCAGAACTGAGGATGTACAGAATAATGTGGCAGAATGGAAGGGATCCTTCATTCTCTCTTACAATAGGATGGTGGATGTTAAGTTTTAGAATTAAAACTGGAATTTGTTCTATTTTTCTATATAATGCTAGATAAAGAAATGTGGAACTTTAGAAAAACCACAAACCAGAATACATATATTGTGTGAGTGCTAGAAGCATCACAATGGAGAGAATATGAAGATATGGGTAAAGTATAGCCAGGCCAAATATTTTGTTTTATTTTATTTTTTGAAATGGAGTCTTGCTCTTGTTGCCCAGGCTGGAGTGCAACGGCGCCATCTCAGCTCACCACAACCTCCACCTCCTGGGTTTAAGCGATTCTCCTGCCTCAGCCTCCTGAGTAGCTGGGATTACAGGCATGTGCCACCACACCTGGCTAATTTTTTTTTTTTTTTTTTTTTTTTAGTAGAGGTGAGGTTTCTCCATGTTGGTCAGGCTGGTCTTGAACTCCAGACCTCAGGTGATCTGCCTACCTCAGCCTCCCAAAGTGCTGGCATTACATGTGTGAGCCACTGCACCCAGCCAGGACAAATATTCTTAGCAGAAGACCTAGACCTAGCAAAAGACCTCGAAACTTGCTTCTTAAAATAGCAAGTTCGGAAAACACTGAGGAGTGGATGATGGACACTTGCTTGGTGAGTATAGTGACAGATGCACTGAATGTCCTGACTTCACCACAATATACCAGTGTAGCAAAATTGTACTTGTACCCCACGAACATATACAAGTAAAAAAAAGAAAAAGAAAAAGACTGACAAATACATACTTGATGGTAGGGCACAAGGTGCATTGATGGTGCATCAATGGATGCACACCTCAGGGCATCCATTGAAAGGTATCTCATTTTGATAAAGTATTAGAACTTGTTGTCATTTAAAGGAACTGTGTTCTCTCTCCTGTATGATATCATAGAAGCCATATGCACTACAAGTTCCCCAATGGTTGCTGGTGGTTATGAGCAGCATGGTGAGTCTCCAGTTAACCTTTTTTGACTTGATGTTTTCCAGCTTAGCCAGAATGGCCCAGACAATCATTGCCTTCCTGCAGTCAGCTTATAGATCAGGGAAGGTAGGACCTTAAGAGGTCATCAACATTTGAATAAATTCTGCTCCACTGTGGGAGGGTGCAAACTTCAAGCTAATGTTCTTCAAAGGAAATTAATTTCCCACTGGTCTTGCAAGTTTGTGTTATACAAATCCCTGGATTTAAGACTAGGAATATTTCTGAGATGCTTTTGAAAATCTATCTAACTAATGTTTAAAAAAAAGGAAAACAAAATTCTCCAGAACATAATGTTGTAGGCCTTTAATGAAAGATTTGCATTGAGTAAGTCTTATCCTGGATTATCTCCCAGGTACAGTAACAATGGTTGGTTTTTCAAAGGTAGCACAGAAAAAGAAAGTCAAGGATAGGGAATGTTCACTCAGGAGTCAGTGCATGTGTTAATTCTTTTAACAGAGATTTGAAAGTTATCCCTGTCTTTATTTTTTTATTTTTTATTTTTTGAGACGGAGTCTGGCTCTGTCACCCAAACTGGAGTGCAGTGGCCGAGTCTCAGCTCACTGCAAGCTCTGCCTTTCGGGTTCACGCCATTCTCCTGCCTCAGCCTCCCGAGTAGCTGGGACTATAGGCGCCTGCCACCTCACCCGGCTAGTTTTTTGTATTTTTTTTTCAGTAGAGACGGGGTTTCACCGTGTTAGCTGGGATGGTCTCGATCTCCTGACCTTGTGATCCGCCCGTCTCAGCCTCCCAAAGTGCTGGGATTACAGGCTTGAGCCACCGCGCCCGGCCTATCCCTGTCTTTAGAGGGGACATAATTGAGGCCTAAAACTGGCTTGCTTTTTGGATCCTTGTCAATGCATTTCCTAATGGGGCCAGGTCTCAAGGGCCATTCTCAATCATATGCATTCCCAATTTATGGCAGAGATTGTGGTAACCCTCTGTAATTAGACAGGGTATTTATGTTCCAGACTTTTCATCTGAAATCTTGTATGCAGCTTTGTAAGAATCTCCTCTGCCTTCTTCAGAGTAATTACCCTACATGAGGTGCTCTTGCATTCTCTGATCTTAGAAGAATTTCATATCATTCATCTCTCCTTTTGTCTTCTAATGAAGTCACATCATTGTTTCATAAAGAGTAACTGAAGGTTGTTTACCCAAAGTCTTAACTAGTATCCTTCTGGAACCAACATAGAGTAAAATTGTCTATACAGTTCTTCATTCTATTATATTATTTTTTATTTCAAGTATAAAGGTTCTCTGTTTCTTTTGCCAATGCACTACACACAGTTTAGAAGAAGCAGTCTTCCATGAACAAATTATTCAAGAGCCTTGCATATATATAAGGGCTATATGTTATGTCCTTTATCAGAATGTCTCACCGTAGTCCTGGGGCATGTTAAAGTAAATAAGAAGGCCATTTGCCTGAGGCTGTTTCTGAGACCAGAGCTCTTAGGTAAACAAACTGGAACTTATCTTGGAAACATTTTTTTAACTGACTAAAACCAAACAAAGCAAGATTTAGCCAATCATGAACAGCCAACCAGGCAACTGGCTACACAGATAGGAACCTCCCACTGAATCATATCCAGGTAAGTAAGGCAAATGCCTGGTCACATTGTCACCCAAATTAGGCAAACACCTAGCTATCACCAATTAGATAATTTCTCTATTTGCTTTCATGTTCAGCCCATAAAATTCTTTCACTTTTGTTGCTAGAGTGGAGCTCTCTGAACCTCTTCCAGTTTTTTGTGCTGCCTGATCCATGAATCATTCTTTGATCAAATAAACTCTCTTATATTTATTTTGTCTAAAGGTTTCTACAGTACTATTAATCCAACTGTTGGTTGTTCCATACTATTACAATTTATATTAGAAATCTGTCCCTAAGCATGTGTACAAAAACTAGAAGTTCACAAAAATATATATAGAAACTATTCCTTGGACAGAACAGTCTCATATTTTTTGTTTTAACATTTCTCTACATGACACTTCAACTGAGACTCACAGGTTATCTGTTTAATGGCACTTTCTTTGACTAAGAAGCCAATTTTTAGCTTATTTTCAAGCTCTTGCAATTCAGAGTTATTGGAATATCCATTAAATTTGGATTTTTAAACTCATTTTACTTCTTGGAAAATGCCTACATTGCATTACGATGTTCTAATTGTGATGACTTGGTTTTAGCAAAACAGCATTTCTTTCAATTTTGTTGAAGATATTTGATGTTTCTCAGCTTGGAATACATACTTCCAACATACTTCACCAAGGATCAGAAAGAAGTCATGAATTCTTTAACACCTTTTATGAGATGCAGTGTGAATCAATGCATTTTGCAAATACGGAATTTTGCTTCTCCTACACTCCATTCACAGAAAGATCCAATGCCTTAACTGCACCCTGTGGATGTTACAATTCTCTTTATGTATCTGTATCTTGTTCTAATAGCCCATAAATTCTTCTTACTCTCTACTCTCATACTGTAGAGAACACAATCCTCCCATTGTATGGCTCAGGACTGTCCAACCCCTGCCCTCCACCTAACCTGTGAATCTGAGACTCAAATCCACAGCTATGAAAACCAAAAATAACTTTTACTGCTTACTAGCACTGAATTAAGAAAACCCATATAGATTTCATGTGAGAGCCACGGGAAAAACAAAACACATCACATGAGTATCTGTAAGTGGTTGGCAATATTAAGTATGTGCTGAGAATTAACATTTTGTGTTTATACCAGATGTCAGGTGTACTGCTTCTCTCTCTGAGTTGTCAAAAAGCATAATACAGAGAGAAAAGGTCAAAGAATCCTGGGGGATATTAGTGGTGCTTAAAGGTTATAATGACTGAAAAAGATTGCTTTAAGTCTACATGTATCACCATTTCAGATGTCATTTCACATCTCAAGTGGAAACAGAATAGGCCTTCTTAAGAGATTTGTGGAATACAATATGTTTTGGCAGTAGAGCTGAAAACACGCTATGGTTACTGTAAGCCTGCCAGAATGGGTCCCCTTATCTGAAGATCAATGACTACAGATGATTGATGGACTGGTTTCCCCACCAGTAAACACCAGCCTGTTATTACCAGATCAGATGTAATGTGATCCATACATAATTAACTGAATTTACAAATGCCAGAAGTACATTAACTAGTCAAAGCATCCCTTCATTTACTCCTCCAGATTTCACAACGATATAGGAAAGAAATGACCCACTAACGCATCAAGAAATGAACAGTCAAGTTGAATCTGAATAAACTCAGGCAACTGACTCTACTTACTCACTGATAAAATAAGAAGAGAGACTCCTCTCTCTATCCTTTCCTCCCTCCCTCCCTTCCTTCTTCCTACCTTGCTTCCTCCATCCATCCCTTTCTTCCTTTTGTTCTTTCTTTCTCTTTCTTTAGAATTTGTCAGCCCAGTGTCCTATCTTTAAAAATATTCATATGGAGGAATAACATTTAAAATAGGTAAAAAAAAAAAAATCACTCTATTTGAAGAGAAAGTTATGAAAATTAGCGTTTGTACACAAAGCTGCCCCCTTGACTATTTTCACAAACCTTCAGAGCACTTGGCAGAGGATATTTTGAAAATCACTGGTGAACCCTATCTTTAAGCTAGGTCACCACTTCCTGAAGCGTGCTGCTGAGAACATCTGGTCCTGCAAGATGCTCCATAAACAAAGAGTTTTCTTCTTAAGTAAGTTTAGGAAATGTTGCATGCTAGATTATTCCTCTTTGATAGGTAAAATCAATATTATCCCATTAAAAGCTCTGAGAAATAAAAGAAAGACACATTCTTGTTTTCCTAACATTTTTGATTTTTGAAAAAGTTTTCTTTTTAAATTGTCCTCATACTTTTCCATGGGGCCTATTACCATTCTGTAAGAACATACTGTGAAAATGCTGCTCAATGTCACCCAAATGATGTCTAAGCAGAACATATGCTGACAGAAGTATAAAACCATGAGAGAAAATAAGGAGTCTCCACTGGGAACACAGACTTTACCAATTGTATTTCACGTATCAACCCATCAATTAGACAGTCTTGCCAGGAAGGCAGTGCTAACAATGTTACTCAGTGTGGAAGGTGCTCGGTAAATGGTAGTAGTACAGAGCGAATGTGGCAGTCTGTATAAAAACCAAATCAGAATTTAGAAGAAGTAACAGGAGTGGGCTGCAAAACGCCTAATACTTTCAGATATAATAATGTCACCGAAAACATTGCATATGTTAGAAAAAAAGGAAAGGTCCTTAAATTTCTGAATTTACATAAAATTGACATTGGAAACAAAAGCGATTTACTTATAGCTACAATAGAATTAGGCACAGTTCTGCTTAGTTATGGTGTTTACTTTGGGGAACATAACGTGTCCTCACTGGAACTGAGCTTTAGCTGACATCTGTCAACTGATCTTTCAAATTCACCTTCTTCCAGGTAAAATTGATCTGAAATATTACAGAGTTTGTATTTATGTATAACAGAATCTCACTCTTTAGACTTCCCCTACTCTGTTGTGCTTAGCTGACTGATTTATCCTCACTTTGGGGGCATAAAACATTTGCTAAGAAAAGTAATGATGCAAAATAGACTGGAAGGGGAGAATGTTTAATTACTTCAGAAAAAGTATGTAAAACAAATTTGGAAAATTATTTCCAGGACTGAGACGCTACTTTCAGATACTACAGGCCTCCAAGGGCCTATAATTAGCTGCTTTAATTAGCTTCATTTGGAATTATTTTATGTACCCCTGAATCTAATGAAAAGTGGATTTTTAAAGACTTTATAAACCATCCTCTTGACTGTCTCTCATATTTGTATTCCCTCAGATTGCTAAGTGAATGAGGCTTATTCATTTTTTTTTTTATTATCAGTAAAGAATGTCCTTAAATGAGCAGACTTTCAGCTGTGTCCTGTAGCCTGAAGGCACCTTCAAACCATGCAGTATTTCATCCATACCATTTAAAAAAAATTGGAAAATTTTACCAGCATACAGTTTCTGGCTTTTCTTTAAAAATTTACTTTCTCCATGGCAATAATCCACTGGAGCTAAGTAGCCCAGGAACACTTCAGGTGGAACATTCAGTTTACCACAATCCCTTCTACATTGAATTTTATACAATTTTTCATTATTATATATTGTTTTCTTTATAGTAGAGTTGGAATAATGTAGACTGGTTATCATATGCAGATCTCTGTCAAATATGGAAAAATTGACAGGAAGACTACAAAGGTCAAATAACTCAAGAAAAAAATAAAAGCATGTGGTGAATTACGTTATTATTATTTGCTGCTCCTCTCTGTGGCAGGACAGTTCTGGCCCATTTGGTCAGCACTGACCATAACAGTTACTTTGGAAAATGGAATGAACAAAAGTGATGTATATACCACCTGTGAACAGCTTGCATAGTTCAGACAGTTTTATTTTCTCTGTGTCATGAAAATGACACGTCCCAGGTTGGGACCACTCTTTCCCAAAACAACAAAATCACATGGAATACAGATTCAGCCAACCCACTGCTTAGAGGCTATATGGATAGGAAATTAATCTTTATTCTTAGATGCCTCTGAGGCTTTGGAGTTGTTTGTTGCTGCAAGATAACCTAGTGAAAGCTGATGGATGCAGAGCAAATTTCATATAAATAGTGAAAAATATCTCCATGTGTTTTATATACAAAATGTGTCAGTGTCTAATGAATTTAACTTAGCCATGGTTAGGAAAAAAAGCCATGGTAAGAACTGTAACCAGCACATGGGAAATGCATGTGCCAAATCCTTAATAAACTCAAAAAAGAACTGCATTTTCTATATTTAAAAAAAAATTCAAATAAAGTAAATGACGCTGTTTAGAGATTTAGCTGTTACCAGGAAAATAATTGCCCAAGCCTCAAATCCTAGCCCTCCTTTCATTTGAATCACTTGTCTGGCTGCTGCAGACCTGTGGGAATAGGGAAAGGTGATCACTGTGCAGTTTCTGTGAATGAATTCTTACTGAAAACTTCATGCATGATTCATTCTACAATTTCTTACCTTTAACCCTGGTATCATTTCAAAGTCCAACTTGCTCAATTTAATGAGGAAAAACAGATTTTAAATAAAAGCCAGATCTCAAAAGGAAGGGGATCAATTTTGAAATTCCCTTCCCACAAGACCAACCTGTGTTTTCCTTCAGACAGAGCAACAATCGCAGGCACAGATGCACAGTAACAACAATAACAACAAAAACAAATTCAAACTACTCTGGGGTGAGGTGCCAAGCGGTGCCTGTGAGGATCAAAAACTACAAAACCTTGACCAAATGGTAAGACAGGTGCTCTGTCTCTGTGAGCATTAGCGCAGTTGACTACGAAGCACCCACCAGCTACTCCACACCTGGGCAGGTGGATGGATGAAAGCCAGGAAATTTCAGTTACACAACTAGGCAGACTAGCAACTTTGGTCTCCAAGACAGCAGTTTTGTAAAAGTTTTAAAAAAACTATCCTCACACTTTTGTCTCTCCAAGACACCTAAAGTTTAGGGGAAAAAATCTGCTGAGATGGGAATTACGTAGCTTATAAGTAAATGAGTATCAATGTTCCATGTAAGCCACAAAGTTCACTTTGTTTTAGAGTTTAAAATGTCCTACTTCATAAAATTCACCCAAAAAAATACTTCAACTCTTGCACTTGCTCTGGCATAAATATTTCTCTATTCCTTTAAATGGATTTTGAAAGTATTTACATTTGTATGACTTGAAGACAATGTGTTTCAAAGTGTGGCTCAAACACCATCTGAATCAAGACTCTCCTGGGTCAGTGATGAAGAATGCCGGTTTCTAGGAAAGACCCCACTCTATGGGGTCAGAATCTCTGGGAGTGGGACTGTGGAATCTACATTTTAAACAAGCCCCCCTAAATGAGCCACTAGAGCTTACAAAACACTGCCCTATGACCAAAAACACTTGATTTGGACTTTATCTGTGTAAGAAACACCCATCAATTGATCTAATACATTGTAAGGTTTCTTTGTTACAGTAGCATGTGTAATATTAATTAAAACACAGGTACACACACATGCATTGCAATGGAAGTAACCAATGTTTTATTTCCCCCACTTGCTAGTGCACAGATCAATTCTTGGATCTCACCTGGTGTTTCCTAGTCCTTTTTTTTTTTTTTTTTCTGTGGAATACAAATATACAACTGTTTGCTTTGCTTGCTTTTGAAATAACTGGAGTTAAAAAAATATAGTCAACTTTTTTTTTTTTTTTTTTTTTTTTTTTTGACCAAAGGCATCAACTAATGGTCATTCTGTTTCTTTTTGGGATAAGAGACAAAGCCTTTACCATTCTTGATTTATAGATAATTTTTTACTTAAAGCGGAAAACATAGGTCAGAACTCTGTCAAAATAAATTCTGCTGAAGCACTCTCTCTCGAACAGTGGATTTAAGCCCCTGAGTTTCCACATGTAATTATTTGATGGGCTTAAGGCTCCTCTGTCTGTAGGTGGATGGAATCAGAGCAAGAAGACTCGGCTGTCGTTAGAGTGAGAAAGAACGATTTTCTCATCCTACTACTGCAGACCAGTTAGGGGATCTGGGAATAAAATGGAAGGGGGAAGTGTGAAGCCATGCTGCTGTGAGAAAAATGTAAGAAATGGTCAGGGGCATTTCTGACGCTTGGGGGAAATTCGCCTGTAGACTGAAAGTGTAAGTAGTAATGAATGAATGAATCCAGTTTCTCGAAGTTGTTTCCATGACCCTGACTCTTTCAAGAGTTCTTTGTGGTATGTTCTACGCTGACTTTAATCCAAAAGGGATGTTGTGACAGCCCCAGGGACAGCTGTCAAAACATATAGCTGCTGTTTCTCTATTTTTAACATTAAATTTCCTATTCTCCTTGCATGTGTCATTACTACATACATACATACATACCATCCTAAAATAATATCCATTGCATTAGTTATGAGCTTTTGTTTGTAAGAAACAGAAACCTACCAGAGTCAGCCTAAGTAAGGATCAGAATGTGATATATAGACATGAGCTGTTTCATAGAACCCAAGGGCTAGAAAACAGCTACCAAGAAATGAGAGCTGGGGAGCCTGCAGCCCAGGCAGTCTTTCGTCCTTAATCTCTGACCCTTGTCTCTTCTTGTTTCTGTCTGGCTACATCTCTGCTCCTGAGGTATCAGCTTTCTTGGCTGCCTTATCTACATGATAGAAAGGCTCTGTTCCAAACTCTCAAATTCAGACTTGTAGGCTTACAGGTCAAATATCAAATTCTCAGGAGAGAGCATCTGATTGGCTCATCTTGTGGCAGGTGTCCTCCCTGGGCCATTCAGCTGAAGTCAGTTGCAATGTACTGGCTGGGCCCCTGGGGTCACTGATGCTAGTACATGACGGGCATCTCAAAGCCATCTGCATTCCTTTTCTCTAAACATAATTGTTTTAACTTTTTCATCCTCAACCACAGATAATCCAATGAGGATAGAAAACCAAGCATTTTCTAGAACCATGTTTTCTAAAGTGGGGTACAGATATTCCCAGCCAGACAATCCCACAGGGTACAGAAAGTATAATTAATCCCCTTCATAGATTTACTTTTATTTAGATATTTTAAATTTTTACATTTTTCCATAAACATATTAAGATGGTAGTATATTTGTATGTGTATAAATAAATCAGACATTTCAAACAATTCACATAGATTGCCTTCTTAAATATTCACAATGATCCTATAAGGGTAGGTTCTGTGATTACTCCCCATGTACAGATAAGAAATAAGAGATACAGAGGTTAGGCAACCTATTTCAAATTCCATAGCTTGTAATGTCAGCGTTAGAGTTGGCACTAAGCAGTCTAGCTCTAGGTGCCTAGTTTGTACCCTCTCCGCCTCCTTCATAAGTGTATATGTGTGAGTGTGACTGTGGCATGGTGGTACTTAAAAAGGTTTTCATTGTTACAGAGTATCTATTAAAGGAGTCTGAAAAACACTGTTTTAGAAGGTGGAAAATGTGTAAATAAAAAAAAATTGA
Organism: Colobus angolensis palliatus; assembly: GCF_000951035.1. Lineage (NCBI taxonomy): Eukaryota > Metazoa > Chordata > Mammalia > Primates > Cercopithecidae > Colobus > Colobus angolensis. Next base: position 2,476,657 of record NW_012114711.1, read on the forward strand.
AGCCTATAATGTTTGTGAGCACAGGAAAATTTTCCATCAGAAAGCAGCTGACCAGCTGGGCTCACGCCTGTAATCCCAGCACTTTAGGAGGCCGAAGCGGGCATATCACTTGAGGTCAGGAGTTTGAGACCAGGCTGGTCAACATGGCCAAGCCCCATCTTTATTAAAAATACAAAAATTAGGTGGGTGTGGTGGCGTGTGCCTGTAGTTCCAGCTACTCAGGAGGCTGAGGCATAAGAATTGCTTGAACCCGGGAGGTGGAGGTTGCAGTGAGCCAAGATTGTGCCACTGCACTCCAGCCTGGGCAACAGAGGGACATTCTGAAAAAGAAAAAGAAAAAAGAAAAAAGAAAAAAAAAAGAAAAAAAGCACCCCCAAAACCAGAAAGCAACAGATCTAGGTGCCCAAATCTACCATGACATGGGTTTGGACAAATCACCTAACTGCTCTGAGCCTTGGCTTGTCAATGTAGAATGAGAGTAGTAATCTCTTCCTTGAAGTTCTGTTAGGATCAATAAGCTCTGTGTCTGGCCAATAATAATGGCACCTATTGTCATTCCAGGCTTAACTAGTCACTACCAAACTCATCATTTTCATTCCCTGTGGGACTATATGTACCTGAGGACAGAATTCCTATCTATCTTCCTATTTCCTGCAAACTGAACTCAGTGCTTTTCTCTTGGGGAGTGGTTTCGGGCAGTATTCAACAAGTATCAGTTTGGATATATTTCTATCAACTTCATGAGCAATATGCTCAGTTTTTCTTACTCAATATCAGTCTTATTCAAGTGAAGAAATATATTTATTTTAGTAAAATCTTACTATAAGACATAGCACATCTTCCACAAATAAATAGCTATTTGATGGATACTTGAGTAAATCAAGAATGAATACAGTGGATGGATGGATGGATAGATGGATGGAATGATGCCTGGATGGACAGATTTAGAAAGAAAAAAAAAAGGAAAGTTGGAAGGCAGGCTCAATTAATATTTTAAATTCACAGCTTCCACATTCAGGCACTTTGGAGAAATTCAGGATTTTCATCTCCATTTCCAACTACAAAATGGTCTATACAGTACAACAAATGTTTCCTTTAGAGATCAAACTAGTTTACAGTTATCCATATAAAAGCAGTTAAAGTTTATGTGTCAATCGATTTAGAACATACTTGTCTTAATGCGACTATAAATCTGTTAATATTCTGAACTCCTGAAAATGTCAATAGTCACATCAATATTGACATATTCAAAAAAATAGTTCATAATTTTGAGATTCGTTCAGTCTACAGATGGATTACCTAACTGTTTGCCATGACATGCTAACCTATCCTCAGGATAGGAGCATTAAATAAGCAGTAATATTCTATTGTACAGATGCCAATTTCTCAATAGCCTATCAATCATCTGCTTCCTAGTCTTGATCTTGCAGTTTGTGGTGACATAAGTGCTGCCGTAATGCAACTTTTGTACCTACTCCTTTAGGGAAGGTGGAAATCACTGGGCTATTAGAGAAGCAGTCTACACAGTGACCTCTGATGCAAATTTGATGGGAGCCAGAAAGCATATTCTTAATTCTTTTTATCCCCCCTAAAGAGACAAAAGTATTGCTATGTTGCCCAGTCTGGTTTCAAACTCCTGGCCTCAAGGGATCCTCTCATCTTGGCTTCCCAAAGTGTTGGGATTACAAACGTGAGCCACCACTTCCACTGCAGAAGGCATATTCTTTTTTTTTTTTGGAGACAGAGTCTCACTCTGTTGCCCAGGCTGGAGTGCAATGGCATGATCTTGGCTCACTGCAAGCTCCACCTCCCGGGTTCCAGCAATTCTCCTGCCTCAGCTTCCCAAGTAGCTGGGATTACAGTCACCTGCCACCACACTCGGCTACTTTTTGTATTTTTAGTAGAGATGGGGTGGGGTTTCACCATCCTGGCCAGGCTGGTCTCAAACTCCCAACATCAGGCAACCTGCCTGTCTTGGCTTCCCAAAATGCTGGGAGTACAGGCATGAGCCACCATGCCCAGCTAAAAAGCATATTCTTTCTTCCCAAACAAAACATCAAATTTAGAGATTCATCTCTATATCTTTTTTATTTTGACACTACCTACACATATATTATGTATTCTTGACTTCAAGATTTTGAAAAAACGCTAATGTTTTAAGGTTTATTTTATTAAATTTTTTTTTTTATTTTTTTTTTTTTTTTTGGAGACAGAGTCTCACTCTGTTGCCCAGGCTGAAGTGCAAGGCGCAATCTCGGCTCACTGACACCTCTGCCTCCAGGGTTCAAGCGATTCTCCTGCCTCAGCCTCTCAAGTAGCTAGGACTATAGGCACATGCACCACCATGCCTGGCTAATTTTCTTTTGTATTTTAATAGAGGGGGTTTCACCATATTACCCAGGCTGGTCTCGAACTCCTGAGTTCAGGTAATCCACCCTCCTCGTGCCCCTGAAGTGCTAGGATTACAGGCGTGAGCCACCACACCTGGCCCATTGTAAAGTTTAACTGTATTGCCTGCAGAACAGTAGCAAAGTGTTCTTCAAGGAAAACTGTGTACCTAAGATGAAGCTGTATTATACTTACAGATTAAATTGTTTGAGGAAATTGTTGTTCTGAGACACAATCACGTCCAAAAACACTAGTCATGTGTCTCACTGCATTGATGAAGTCTAGCAACTGGACAAGTCTTCCTAGAGATGAAGATGCCTATTTAGTGCCTTTTCTTTAGGTTCTCCCAGCTAAGCTACCTGAGCTGACTTCTGTTTTTCAGTCTATCCATCTTGGGCAAAGAAAAAAAAATAAAGATGTTGATACCGAAGTTGTAAATCCCATGCCATCTGGGCATGTTGCTAACAGTTCTCACCTTTGTCACATCAGGGTTTACAAGGCAATTTTTAGCATAATGTCACTTCAGCCTCTATTACCTGCTGTTTGGCATCTCACATTCTCTTTTTTCCATCCCAAGGGTTATGTTGTTATAATATGTGAATGGCAGTGTACAAGACTTCCATTTCAAGAATATGTGCATAGCAGAGATATGGAAAGCTGAATCAAGACACAAAAGTCATTTGCTGATTAAACACTGGGACAGACTCAAGCCTGTCTTCTACTCAGAATAAATTTTTATCAGCCATTGTTGAACAGAACTCATCTCTTTATTAACATGCATGTATGTAATAACTTGATTAACCTATGAATTCCTGAGTGATTAATATTTATCATAAGGTGCCCATGAACTAGTCTTATGACCTTACTGAAAACAAGGTAATTTTTCTCGTGTATATGAATGTCTAATGATTGTGTAGTGATATCAGCAACTGAATGGTAATTAACACGAACTCCCAGCTTTTCATATGACTGATAACTAGATTAATAATTATGCTGCAGGTAATGCATGTCCAGTCCTCTATTTCTGGCTTTTGATTTCCTAGTTTTCTAACAGATTTGGGGAGGTTAATTCCTCTTGCTTCATAGAGGTGCTGGATTGCTCTGCAGAGAAAGCAATGACTAGGAAGTGGCAGAAAATGACACAGAATGATGGGGAGATAAGAACCTTCTCAGATGACAGCAGTCTGTTGCTGTGAGGTTACAGGGATTCCTAGGAAAAACCATAAAACACTTTTTTTGTTATTATAGTATCAAATAAATGGCAAATGATCTTATGCAAATCTGCTCCAAGTTGCTGATACTATCTCATAAATTACATAGATGAATTAAGGAAATACGACTAACATATGCAGTTTCCACAGTTTGGGATCCTTATTTAGGCCTTTTCCACATCTATCTTCCTAATCTAGTTGTGGAGTACATTTCTGGATTTTATCCCAAATAAGCAAAAGAAAGTTATAAACTTACTGCACTAAGAGGGATTTTAACACAATTTTACTATGAGTCAAAACATTTAGTTAACTCTGGGGATATTTCTTCTAATGTGATTTTAAGCATTGCTGATGTGTTAAACAATGGGCTGGAAAATTAAAACAAAACCATGAACTGTGCTGCCTCTGATTTTGAAACCTCAGAGCTTTTGGCTTAAGACAGTGTCACTTCTGCTGACGACTCTGTGCCTTCTCATTTGGAGAACAGCAGCAGGGTGCTGGTTTAGAGCATGCCATACTAGAAAGAGCCCTAGTCATGAGTCAGAGCCTCCAGGTTCTAGTTTTACTTCTTCACAGCTCTGTGATTTTAGGTTGGCCGCCTCCTCTCTGAGGCACACTTTGCAAACTCCCAAAGTGTAGCCCTAAATAAAAACTGGAGGGCTTTGCGCTGAAGCTTAGTTTCTGGCCTCGTGACTCATGTGCCATTTCTAAGCAGGAAGTCTGGGCTCAAGGCACTAGGCAATGGCTGGTTAAGAGCCCACGCTCTTAGCATCTCCAGGACTCAGCTTCCAGACTCTACTGTACATTGTCACTCATCTTCCTCCCCATACTTTTACCCAAAAAGAATCTCACTAGAAGGTAATTTCCACAAAGGACTAGAATACTGCTTGGCATCTAAGCAACACTCAATAGACAGAGGCTAATACTACTATGATTATTTTTATTTTATTTATTGTATTTTTTTTGAGACAGGGTCTCGCTCTGCTGCCTAGGCGGGAGTACAGTGTTACAATCAGCTCACTGCAACCTCCACCTCCTGAGTTCAAGCGATCCTCCCACCTCAGGCTCCCAAGTAGGTGGGACTACAGGTGTGCATCACCATGTCCGTCTAATTTTTTGTATTTTGGGTAGAGGTGGGGTTTTACCATGTTGCCCAGGCTGGTCTTGAACTCCTGAGCTCAAGCAATCTGTCTGCCTTGGCCTCCCAAAGTGCTGGGATTACAGACATGAGCCATTGTGCCCAGCTGGTTATTATTATTATTATTTCTGCCTTTCTTTGCTTACTGTGTTAGGCTGATATAAGAGGGAATACAACAGACAAATAAAATATGATTGCATCTTCAGTAATCATAAAAATAACAAATTTAAACATTTCTAACCACAGAGAAGGAACCAAGAAGAAATGTGAAGTGAATAAAGGTAACACAAAGTGTGGAAGACAGACAAAGGCAAGCACATGTCCTGTAGGGACTGTGCGACTTTGTGGGAAGAAAACCAAATGGGCCACAGTGCAGGCCATAAGTTCTCTGATTAATCCCTCATCGCTTGTACTGATACACCCTGGAGTGACAACTTCAGCTGCTCTCTGACCTGGCTCACACCCTCTACTGAATTAAAGGCCGTGAGTCAAAAAGGTGATGAAGCAGGGCTGATACCAGCTGCTGTGGACAGAGTTTACTCTGATCTGTCAATGCCAGCACCTGTCTGGTTGGCACCCAGGGCATTTTGGCTGTTAAATGATTATATCTCCACAAAATTTCCAGTAAACTCTCAAAGAGCACGTATAACTGGCCAAATTTTAAAAAATGTATTCCTTACATGAATGTGTTCATTTCTTCAACCAATATTCACTGTTTGTTACAAATCAGCCTTGTACTAGACTCCTGGGTGCAAACACCAACATAGGCCTGTCCTCAAGAAGTTCATCAGCCAATGTGTTAAGACAGTGGATGTGAACTGTGAAGACCTCAGCATTACAGACACTTGGATCAACGAGCACCACATTTTTTAGCATCTAAGTCTGCACAATCTGAGGGAAGTATGCTTTTGGTCAATGCTATTTGCTCTCCTATGCATGCTCTGGGTTCTTATGGGTACATGTCTGACATCTGGGAAGATTTCTTCCCACCTTCACCTATTTGACTTCCACTGTCATCCCAACCTAGTGTTTTAAAAATGAAAGGACTCGGCTGGGCGCGGTGGCTCACGCCTGTAATCCTAGCACTTTGGGAGGCGGAGGCAGGCGGATCACCTGAGGTCTGGAATTTGAGACCAGGCTGACCAACATGGAGAAACCTCATCTCTACTAAAAATACAAAATTAGCTGGGTGTGGTGGTGCATGCCTGTAATCACATCTACTCTGGAGGCTGAGGCAGGAAAATGGCTTGAACCCAGGAGGTGGAGGTTGCTGTGAGCCGAGATTGTGCCATTGCACTCCTGCCTGGGCAACAAGAGTGAAACTCCATCTCAAAAAAAAAAGAAAAGAAAGGACTACCTTTGAAAGTCACCAAAGGCAGAGAAAAATCAGGATATCATTACTTAGGATAGGTGTGATGGGCTAACAGTTCTCCAATTTTATAACATTTGAATAGATTTATCTTTTGGGACATGCTTCATCCAACAGCTTACTAAGACATGTTCAATGTGTGCATACTTAGCCAACCAAAAAGTTCCTCCTTTCCAATCAGTGAATGTATCTAATCATAATAACACTTAAAGAAAACCACTCAGTTGGAATTTTAAATTGGGTCAACACCTATAAAACTGATCACAACCAAGACTATCCAGCAATTATTTTATGTCCATTTGAGACAATATAAATTTAAATTATTTTGATACTTCCTTCCTAGATGTAGTTTTAGCAATTATTTATTTCTGTCTAATATATCTCCCTCTTTTTTCTCATAATAAAACACTTCCTTTGGAAACTGCTTTTTTCTCATTCCAGTGCTTGTCAGTAGGTGGACAGACTCAAGTCCTCAGCTTCAGGGCTCCCATAAATAAGGCTGATTCTAAAAGAATCAGGAGCCACAGAGAAATAGGGTGTCTGCTTCATTAGGATAGTTAGCATTAAGGATCACAGAGCTTAGAGCTGTCAGAGGCCACCTTTGCCCCTACAAGGAATATACATGGGAATGGAGGCAATATTGAGACAAGTGGAATCAAGAAATATAGGGAAAAATTGATGGTTTATGAAATTGGTTCAATCCCTGAATCCAACAAATTGGGTTTTCAGGGAGCAGACCCCTAAATAGAGTTCGGAATATAAGCTTTTAATCAATGATCAAAACCCATAAAGGAAAACCTAGGATTCAACTGGGAAGAGAAAGAAACTGAACTGTGATGTGGTCCAACAAAAACATGGTCATCCTGACAGGAAGCTGTGGATTCAATCAGAAATGGCCAGTGTTGGTCAGAAATGGCTGACCCTTCATATCCCAGCCTTGCTCAGTCACTAGATGTGGGCTTCCTCAAGAGGGGTGTGACTATGGACAAGTGTCTCTCTACAGCTGGGGCAGACCAGGAAGGAGTGAGAGCTGGTGGCCATCCGCTAACCCCACACCTCACGGCGAGACAGCATGTCCTTCTTGATGGCGTATGTCTTTGTAAAACTACACAGTGCTACTAGAAGCCATCTGATCATCCAGTTATGTGAGCCTGCAAACTCCCAATTTTTTGTCAAGACAGTTTGACTTCTGTTACTTCGTTTGCAATCAAGAAGCTCTATGCTTCCCTTGAAAGTTAAAGTTCTTCTGAAACGTCAAGATTCCAGCAATTATGAACACTCTTGAAATAAATTGGAGAACACAATTAAACCCACAGCAGATCACGCGATGGCTGGCAATCCTATTTGTTAATCAAGTTCCAAGTCTGCAGTCTCCAGATAGTTCACAAATTTCAAGTGGCCAGATCCTGAAGATGGGAGATATCTGTTTTATTGGGCTGAGGGTTTGTGATCAAAACTGACAACTCATTGGGTGGAAACTACTGTAATTTGTATAGCATAGAACAAATAAATTCCAGCATGTTTTCCTTTGAATAAGTTTTACTATAATGACAAGTAGACTTCTCAGTTTTGCTTCTGGTCAGAAAGATCCACTCTAACTTGTTTATCTCCCAGTAATTCTCATCCTCTCAATAACAAAATGTGTGTTTCTCTGAGAACAGTGATTTATTCATTAATAATACCCTCTTTGTTCCTGCAAGTGACCAAGTTTGCAATAGAGAGCACGATAGGAAAATCAGACCAGCACTCTAGGCTCATACTGGAGAGATAATCAAATTATTTTCATATGTGCTGAAGTTCATTTTTACTCTCAGTCACTATCTTGGTAAGGTTTTGAATTTCTAGTAATATTTCAATTTATACCAATATAGCATAAAATTTGCACTTCCAATGCCCCGATGTAAATGATGTCAATATACACACATATCATTTATATACATATATATAAAATACATATATAAAGAGGCTTATTGGCACATACTAATAAGCTTGTGTGTATGAGAGAGAGAGAAAGAGAGAGAGAAAGAGAGGCAGACAAACGGCAAAGATCCAATTTGACATGGCATAAGACTAAAAAGCAAATGATAATGGTGTAATGACAAAGCATTGTTTAGCACCATTAGGTAACTGAAGTGAATGTGATCTCTCTTGTCTTTAAAACCCCAAAAGTCAATGAGTCAATTGTTTAGAAACTTCTCTGGATGGACTATTTTCTGCAGAGTTCCTCATATTCCAACTCAGCTGACAGAATCTAATGCCCAAGTTATCAAGTTTCTCAGAGTTAATTTACAGATGCAATAACAGTACATGCGCTGCAGGCCTTGCCCTGAACCTTAATAAATATGAAAAGCAGAAACAGAGCATGACTTACCTCCAGAGTGCGGTGGGGGGCCGCAGAGCAGCACAACTCCCTGGCCTTCACGCACAGACACTGTACTCCTCATTTTGGTTTTAAAATTTTCAAGATCTGATTCGAAAACAAAACAAAACTGAATTTCAGAAAGGCCAATTAAATGACAAATTTTATACCAAGACCTTCCTTTCTCTTAGAAAACAATTTTACTTTTTGCTTTTTTTCTTTAAAAATTTTTATTTTTATTTACTTAGAATTTCACCCTTTATTTTAGATTCAGGAGGTACACGTACATGCTTGTTATGTGGTTATATTGTGTAATGCTGAGGTTTGGGGTATGATTGATCTTATCACCCAGGAAGTGAGTACGGAACCCAGTACGTAGTTTTCTAATCCTTGCTCCTCTGCCTTCCTCCCCACTCTAGTCGTCCCCAGGGTCCATTGTTGCCATCTTTACAGTCATAAGTACCTAATATTTATCTTCCACTTATAAGTAAGAACATACAGTATTTGGGTTTCTGTTCCTGCATGGAAAACAATTTTAAAATCTCTTTCCAAGAACCTAGAGAGAAAACTACTTGCTTTGAGGTAGAAAAGCTGATTTCTTTATTAAAACTTCTAGAAATTCAGCAATACAATATGAATATATACCCACTGATCTCACGTTGCTGAAATAGTGTCAAAAATGGCATAAACTATCCAAAGGCAAAGTGTATATCAGAATGAACCAACCAGATAATATAATTCAAAAAAGGAAATGAAATATCCTAAATCAAAAATATACATAAATACGACTTTCACATTCACCAGTAATTCACCATGTCATGAATACGTTCAGCTTTAACTTGTAAAAATGACCAACTATTCATGAATTTCCCTCCTAAAATATTCTATCATAAATAGCCTAAATAGATTTTATTCTACCTATAATTATTTTTATTTACAAAAATATGTGAAAATATTCAGTTTCTGAGTACAAGTCCTATTTTTCCCATATTGTGAAGGGCTCTGTAGAAGATATATTGTCACTGGAAATTACCAAGTACGTAGAATTCAAAGGATAACAGTAATTTAAATCAGCATATTCCCTTTTATTTATAGCTGCTAAAAATAATTATAAGTATCCAAAGAATTTTTCAAGTGTTTAAAAAAGTTAAAAAAATAGCAATCAAGGGCAAATACTATTTTGATTATCAACGGTTATTTTTAGAGAACATTTAATTTCTTCCAATGACAATCCAGTACAGCAAATACTGATTCATTCTTTCCAACTTAAACTACAGGAGAGAGAAAATTCTGTTGACTTTGTTTTTAAAAATGCTTTAGTCTATAGGGAAAGAGGAAGAAAGACCTGTTTCTCTAAACTCTGACTTACAAAAAAAATGCTTGTGAACTACACAGTTAATACACTCTATGGTGTCACTTTCTGTATCAGAACAATTGCACTGTCAATTTCTGAAAGAATATACTGATTTCACAGCTCTTAAGGGCTTATATAAATTGCCTAAGTGGTGTCTATACAGAGTGAAACAGTAGATGTATTTTAGAATACAACTTGGAGAGTTTCAACTTTTCTTTGAAAAATATAAAAAGCAAAATAATTACCTTCAAATTGATAAAACCAGAACCTGTAGACATTTAAGGATATTCTAAGGACTATATAGCAGTATATCAGAGAGAAATAAGAGGGCCTATGTGCCTCATATTATTGTTACTGAAAAGTAGTATTAAATTGCAAAGTTTTAAATATGGAGTAAAGTGATTCAGCAAAACTCTCTTGTGTGTGCCCATAAAGGAGAAAAAAACAGTTGATGGACTTATTTTAACCACAGGTTATCCAGCAGAAATTATACAATAACAGAGTATTGTAAAATCTGTAACTAAAATGCAACATTCTCAAAACATTAAGCCTCTGGAATGTAACTAACTGAGTTAGAACTACAAAACTGGACCATCCAAATATTTACCAATGGCTAAATGGGGCAGTACATCATATCAGAATGTAGCTCATACATGAAATTTCCAAAGATTATTTTTTGATAATCAAGTATGTATCATCATTGCTGACTTCCTGTCCAATTCCTAGTTATCTTCTGCCATATATTATTTCACGGCGTGGAAGTTTTCTATCACTGATTTTAGCTAGAATATGCAAAAAAGTATAGAATAGTTCTATGGAAACCAGTAATGTCTCCTCCAAAGGTAAAATCTCTTTTGCCTAAGCACAAATACAGCTGGCACAGATCTGCCCATTGGTCTAGATGCATGCATTGATACTCTTTCTGCAGTGCATGAGTGCAAGGAATATTGTTCTGGATATCTGATATGGCCAGTTCATGGACGTAGCATCAGGAAACAAAGAAAAATAATTTAATCATAATGGCACATTTTAAGTGGCACTTTGCTGAAAAGGGGGTAAGTATACAGAGGACTGCGTAGTTAATCTACAGGTGTAACCAAGGCTTTAACAAGCAGAACCCGGTCAAGTAGACGGACAGTAGCAGTAGCAGTCAGAGGGCCAGGGTGGGCATTTTTCTGAGGCAGATGTAGCAACATAGATGTATAAGAACATATGTGTTACAGTCAAGGTATAGCAAGACTTTTCTCCTTTTTTTGCAACACTAGGAACTACGGGAAAAGAGTAGTGTCAATATCTATTAAGTTTCAGATCATTGAAATATCTAGTGCAAGATTACAAGTGTCACTCAAATGTAAGTCAAGCTATATATAGCCCAATTTTGAACTTCAAAAACAAACTAAGATGATAAAGAACACCTACAAGTAACTACAGCGAACATGATATTTAATGGTGAAAGACCGAGTGCTTTCCCCGCCAGAATCAGAAATACAAGGGAGTTAAGCAGATCACAGGTTACAATTTGTACATACTAACAATAACCATGTAAGAACTGAAATTAAAAACTCAAAACCACTCACAATTGTTCCAAATAAAATAAAATACTCAGGTAAATTACATATAACAAAACATGCAAAAGATCTGTACACTGAAAATTACAAAATGCTAATGAAAAAGAAAAAAAATGGAGAGGCTTAAATAAATGCAGACACATACTATGTACATGGATTGTCAGATTCAACATAATTGCTGTTCTTCCCAAATTAATACACTGTTATATGCTACAAAACGACATTTCGGTCAATGGTGGCCCACATATATGGCCAGACCATTTTTACAACAATGGCATCATAGCCATCATGACACAGTAGTGAAATATATTACTCCTGTATTTGTGGTGATGGTGTAAAAAACGTACTATGCTGCCCGTCACATAAAAGTCTTGCATATACATTATGTATAGCATATAATACTTGAGAATGATACCAAACAATTGTTAAGGGTTTATGTATTTACTATGCTATAATTTTTTTGTTATTTTAGAATATATTACTTCTACAAATTTAAAAAAAAAAAAAAAAAAGGTTAACCATAAAACAGCCTGATGTAGACCCTTCAGGAGTTTTTTGGAAGGAGGCATTGTCATTATATGAGATGACAGCTCCATGCATGTTATTGCCCCTGAAGATCTTCCAGTGGGATAAGATGTGGAGGTGGAAAACAGTGATATTGATGATCCTGACCCTATGTAGGCCTAGGTTAAGTGTGTTTTTAAATGTTTTTGGCAAAAACACTTAAAAAAAAAAACAAAATTAAAAAGCTTATAGAATAAGTGTATAAGAAAACAGTTTAGTAAAGCTTTACAATGTGTGTTTTAAGCTAAGTGTTATTATGGGTCAAAATTTATAAAACATTAAAAAGTTTATAAATACAAAAGTTACAGTAAGCCAAGATTAATTTATTACTGAAACATATTTTTATAAATTCAGTGTAGCCTAAGTGTACAGTGTTTATGAAGTCTACAGTAATGTACAGTAATGTCCTAGGCCTTCACATTCACTCACCACTCACTCACCAATTCACCCACAACAGCCTCCAGTTCTGCAAGCTCCATTCATGGTAAGTGTTCAGTATAGATATACCATTTCCTGTCTTTTATATTGTACTGTACCTTTTCTATGCTTAGATATGTTCAGAAACACAAATATTCACCACTATGTCACAGTTGCCTACAGTATTAAGTAAAGTGATCTGCTGTACAGGTCTGTAGCCTAGCAGCAACAGTCTATACTATACAGCCTAGGTATGTAGTAGGTTATGCCATCTGCGTATGGTAAGTACATACTATGATGTTTGATGAAATCACCTAATGATGCATTTCTCAGTACATATCCCTGTCATTAAGTGACACATGAGTGTATAAGTTTAATATAATTCTGATCAAAATACCAGCATGGTTTTCGGTTTGTTCTTTTTCTTTTGTAGATAAAGACAAGCTTATTCTAAAATTTATATGCAAAGACACAGGACTTAGAATGCCTAAAACAATCTAGACTAAAAACAAAGCAGGAAGAATCACTCTACCTAATATTGAGGCTTATAATATAGCTACAATGATCAAGATCATGTGGTAGTGGCACAGGGAGAGACACATAGATCCATAGAGCGAAAGAGAACCCAGAAATAGCCTCACAAAAATGGGCTCAGCTGATTTTTGAAAAAATGCAATTCAATGGAAGGATAGAAAAAAAAACAAAAATCAACCGAAACTTTACTCAGTTTAAAAATCAACTCAAAATAGACCACAAACTTAAATGTAAAACACAAAGCTATAGAACTTTTATTTAAAATATATTGGAAACCATCTTTGGGATGCAAGGCTAGGCAAAGAGTTTTTAGACTTGACACCAATTGAATGGTCTTTAAAAGGAAGGACTGATAAACCAGACTGCATCAACATTTAAAACTTCTGCTCCGTGAAAATTCAAGTGAAGAGGATGTAAAGAAAACTATGAACTGGGAGGATATACTTGAAAACCACTTATCCACTAAAGAAACAGTATCTGCAATAAGTAAGACTGCCCAAAATTCAATAGTATAAAACATATGATTCTATTAGAAAATGGGAAGAAGACACAAAGAAACAGTTCACTGAAGAGGAAAAACAGATGGAAAATAAGGACCTGAAAAGATGTTCAACATCATTAGACATCAAGGAAATGCAAATTAAAACTACAATGAGCTATCACTCCACACCTACCAAAACAGCTAAAAACAAAAAACAAAACAGTGACAGCACTAAATCTTGGAGAGGATGTAAGGAGGCTGGATGATTCAGACATTGTCTTCTTAAGTGTAAAATGTTAAAGCCACTATGGAAAACATTTTTTTTTTTTTTTTTTTTTAGTTTCCTGTAAAATGAACCACATGCAACTATCATATGACCAGCAATTGCACTCTTGGGCATTTATCCTAGAGAAATGAAAACACTTGTTCACACAAACACCTGTACATAAAAGTTCACAGAGTTTTATGTGTAACAGCCCTAAACTGGAAACAACCCAAGTACCTTCAATGTGTGAATGGTTAAATGCACATTGCTACATCCATACCATGGAATGCTACCCAGCAATTCAAAGCAATGAAATCTTCATACACCCAACCCCTTTGATGAATCTTCAGGAAATTATGCTGACAAACATATGCCAATTCCAAAAGGTTACTTACTATATGATTCCATTTATGTAAAACTTTAAAACATTCAGATTTTAGAAACAGGGTTTGGTGCTGAGGATGGTGTTTTACAAGTATAATCCCAGCAACTCCAGAGGCTGACGTAGGAGGATTGCTTGAGGCCAGGAGTTAGAGACAAGCCTGGGCAATATAGTGAGACCCCATCTCTTAAAAAAATTAAAACAAAAACAGAAATGGGAGTAAATCGGTGGCTGCCAACTTTAGGGAAGGTGGAGGCAGGGGTGGGAGTGTTGTTATCAAAGGGTGCTATGAGGGATCCTCGTGGGACCTGAACTGTTCTCTTTCTTGACTGTGGTGGTCAACACATGAATATCCATGTGATAAAATTAGAACTAAATACACATACACAACGAGTATGTATAAACCAGGGAAATCTGAATTAAAAAATAATAAGCAAGCAAGCAAAGATAAAATCCAGCTCTCTGTATTTCCTTTTATTTTCTTTCCTCTTCCCCCACATTTCCTACAGGACAGAAGTGGCTCGCTGACCCCACTTCTGGCCACCAGCTCTGTGTGTTACTCTACCAGAGTCAAAGCTCCAGTCACAACATGGGGCCAGTTATCTCCAAAGTCAACCTCAAAGAAAGGTGTGCAGAGAGAGAGCTTAGGGAAGAACACTCCTCCTTGTGACTAGCTTTTTGTAAAAATTCACATGGACCATTTCTGGTGTATAAAAGTCTTCACCTTGATACATGTCTGTTAATTTTCTATATTAGGCCTGGTATTCTATTGCCTACCGAAGCTCTGCACTTCAGGTTGATCTTCCCACGCAGTGGCAAGGAAAATCCCAGGAAACAATCAATGCACATGGAGAAAAGAAACTGGGGTCACTCTGACTTTCTCTGACATTCTGTGCTCAATCTGTTTCCCCTTCCTACATATTGTTGGTGTTGGTTTCTCACCTGGATTGACCTAGGTAGTGAACTACCAAGCAGAGTATGTGAAATATCACTTGGTGTCACTGCAGGGGTATAGTGCACGAGTCTCTCTCTGTATGACTTAAAATCAACCAGAACAATGACTACCATTTCCCACAAGTAAATTTGAGTAAACTTGTGTCAAGCCAAGTTAAATGAGTTTCTTTATGCAGAATAAGTCAGAGACCTTAATATAAATTATGGACTGATAATGTCTACTAAAGTGGAATGGATATTATAGAGTATCCTAAATGTATTTGACCAAATAATTCTATGTAGAAAATTTTATGGGAAATGCTGGCAAAGGCCATATGTGTAATTGGGCACAGAAATATTAAAAAAGATGTCAATAAGAGACTGCAAAGTAAAACAAACCATTTTCCCTCTAAAAGAACTAAAATGGAACATAATAGTGGCAATATATCTGAAATGGTGGCCAGCTGACTAAATGGTCTCAATATTTAAAAACTGAAGAGCTCTGCCTCAAAATGCTTTATATCTACTTGTGATCACAGCATGAAGAGCAAGTAAAATCACTGTCACTGAAAACTGGATGTGAGCTTTATTACTTGAATAATACAACGCTATTTGATGCTATGAGGTGAAGTGTTACCTCTTTAATTAAAATGAAAAATACTATCCAGTAGTGACAATTTGTACCAGGAACACAGACACAGGCAATGTAACAGTCTTCCATACGTAATACCTTAAACATCTTTAATGTTTAATGTTGAAATGCTTAGTGATTGGTAGTTATCAAATTAAATCATTACATGAGCAGTGTAAATGACAAGACTGCCTTTGAAAGAATCAGGTCGCTGCCAATGAAAGAAAGTTGTGGCCAGGCGCGGTGGCTCAAGCCTGTAATCCCAGCACTTTGGGAGGCCAAGACGGGCGGATCACGAGGTCAGGAGATCGAGACCATCCTGGCTAACACGGTGAAACCCCGTCTCTACAAAAAAATACAAAAAACTAGCCGGGTGAGGTGGTGGGTTCCTATAGTCCCAGCTACTCAGGAGGCTGAGCCAGGATCCTTGGAGGCGGAGCTTGCAGTGAGCTGAGATCGGGCCACTGCACTCCAGCCTGGGCGACAGAGTGAGACTCTGTCTCAACAAAAAAAAAAAAAAGAAAGTTGTGCATTGCCATGCAAAAGCTAAGAAAAAACCCAATGAACATACCCAGAAAAGCAATCAAAATGAAGACTGCAATTCAGTTATGGTTTTCACCCTACTGTAAGTCAGGGGTGTCCAATCTTTTGGCTTCCCTAGGCCACATTGGAAGAAGAATTGTCTTGGGTCACACATAAAATACACTAACACCAACAATAGCCAATGAGCTAAAAAAAAAATCACAAAAAAACTCATAATGTTTTATGAAAGTTTACAAATTTGTGTTGGGCTGCATTCAAAGCCACCATGGGCTGCAGGTTGGACAAGCTTGCTGTAAAAAAGAATCCCATGCAACGATTCAGTTTCGCAATCAAGTGGTAAAGTTTCAGTTAGTTGATAAATCTCATTAAAGCATGCCCACTACAAAAATACAAAAATCCCAGTTCAGTGAATGACCACACCTTTCTTCCTGCATCATGGCACACGCAGAAGCACTAAGAAGATCTCCTAAATCAGAATATTAGACATAAACAACTGACTCTTAGCTATCTTCAGTATCAGCATGTTCAAAACTCAATCATTATTTTCATTATTTCTTGCTCTATTCCCCAACACCCAAATTCAAAGTGTCTCCTCCTTTTTTTGTTCCCTTTCTTGTTGGTCCAATTCTCAAAACATTTAATTATGTATAAAGCCCCTAAGGGAAACCTCTCCCATGGCAAAGTATGTCTTAGGAAAAAAAAATTTTACCCGTATGAAAAATAATAGCTTATTCAACAAAAGTTCAATAGTGTTTTAGTTTTGTTTCCCCAAAACCAGAGCCTCCAAAAAGACTTGGGTGACATAGTTTGTGTGGCGTGATCTTAGAGGCAGTGGGGAAGGAAAGGGGATAGATAGAGGAAAATTCAACATCTGGCTACATTATTGAAGTTCCTACTGTAGGCAATGAGAAGTTGATTTCAAATGAACCTCTGACAACCATACAAAAGGCTATCCAGAATCATCCATTTGAAAGACAGGAGTCATGGGTATATACAGGCTCCCAACCCCAATAGTGGAGGAATTTCCCTGGGGTCAACGACTCCCTCCTCTCCATCAGAGCTTCCACTATGAACCTGCAAGGAACTGTCTACCCTCTCTGCAGATGCTTTGGGGTGGGCATCAGAGGTGTGATATAAGGCATCAAAAATGTTTACCACAAACAGACTTTTTCCTTAAGCCTGAGCCTTTTGAGTGATTTTAAAACAGGTGTGCACTTAAGTCTCCAAGCAGAGACTGAAGTATTTCGTATTTTTCTAAGCCTATATAGGAAATGTAGCAAAGCATCTAATAAGATCTTAATATCCTCAGGATCTATTGTTTTGTTCTGAAACACAACCTGGAAAATGTAGGCACAGGGTGGACCCTAAGCACCGAAGTATACCCTATAAAACCTTTTCACATAGGTATTTCATAGTTCAGCTTCATCTGCCTCCTATACATTGTTTCAACACTGTCAACTCCCAGCCACATACACTAAGCAGCAACAAACTTTTCATTTTTCCCAAGCACAAAAATGCTAGCCCATGCCATGCATATAAGGTTCCCACTCCACTGATACAGAAGACTTTTATCTTCCAAACCAGCTTTGGCAACATCTCTTTTTTGAAACCTTTGAAATTACTGCTGTTCTTTCTTATTTTCTATACCGTTATATTTTCCCACCTTGTTCATCTATTTTGGGTGCTCTGCCAGGATTAGAGCCTTGTCCTTTTCATCTTTCTATGTCTAGACTGTCACATATTTCTTGGCATTGTGTAGGTCATCAAAGAATGTCTGAAATAAGCATCCATTATTTCATTTTCCTTAGGATCTCCATCATGGGTCTTCCTACCAAAGTTAAATTATTGGTGTCTGCGTTGCAGAGTTCCTAACTTTCTACTAGTGAAATTTAGGAAGAGAACACAGGAAATTGGAACATCAGGATCTTCTGACCATAATCCAGGTCTGCAGGTCTACAGGTGTGTCACTTGATTGCCCTGTGTCTCCACGCATTCTATTTGTAAAGTGGGTACATTATCCACCCTTTGAACCTCACAGGGCTTTTCAAGAGAGGAACCTTAGCATACCAGATCTGTAAGCCTTTTGAAAAATGAAAACAATTATACAAGTACAAGGTTTCATTTTTCCTTTTGAGTCTCTGGTTTCATAATGATTCCTGTTTCCATCTCTCTTTTGTCTTCCTTACAGTTTTTCAAACATGCACAGTTCACCCCATCTTAAAAATAAAACATACCTTCCAATGATCTCACGCCCAGCTTTTCTGAATACTCTCTACCGTCCACCCCCAGAGGTCCATGAACATGTTTCCTTTCAATTTTTAACTTGGATTGAAGTCAAGTCTTTGTCCTGTGGAGTCAGACAAACCTAGGTGCAATCCCTTGTCTGACTCTGTCTAGCTATTTGAACAGGGCATATTACTTCATTTCTTGATCCACAGGTTCCCCATCAGTAAATTAAGGATAAGACAGCAATTATCTCTGCTATTGTTGCAAGGAAGAAATAAGATAACTCGTGTAAATTACTTAAAACAGTGCTTAATTTATAAATGTTAAATAAATGATAGCTACTATCATTTTTCTTCACATTCTTTCAGGAAACTCACCAAGTCTCAAGATTCTAACACTATGTATATATCAATGATATGTCCATCAAATTTTGATTCAAAACATGCATTTTCTGCATGCCTTCCAGATATTTTTTTTGGATGTCCAATTGCCATCTCATATTTGACATTGCATTTTCCTATGTTCTTGGTGTTTTTTCGAATATAGTTCCTCTTCCAACTTCCCTCTTATTATTCTCTCAAAGACTCCCACATCCAATTTGGCTCTTTCTTTTCCTACATTTGCTCAATACATTAAATTTGATCAAGTTAATTGTTCTGCAAAACCCAGTATTACTCTTCCAATTTCTCTCTGATTTTGCACTACCATCATATTAATTTTACTGGAACTATTTAAATTAAATTAAATTAATTTTTGAGACAGGGTCTTGCTCTATCATCTAGACTGGAGTGCAGTGGCACCATCTCAGCTCACTGTAACCTCTCCCTTCCAGGCTCCAGAGATTCATATGCTTCAGTCTCCTGACTAGCTGGGTCCAAAGGTGTGTGCCAACATTCCCAGCTAGTTTCTTGTATTATTTTGTAGAGATGGAGTTTTACCATGTTGCCCAGGCCAGTCACAAACTCCTGGGCTCAAGTGATCCACCTGTCTCAGCCTCTCAAAATGCTAGGGTTACAGACATGAGTCACCACACTCAGCCTAGAACTATTTTATAATGCAGATTCAGCTGTCACATATGAAGCACATGGCCCCATATGCTTGTTTGGCTTTTATACCTTAGCATTCCCAGTGTCATAAGAGTATGCTTCATCAACACTGAGCAAATGGAGATATGAAGGAATTAATGGATGGATGGATTTGCTAGAAACTGTGATAGAGATTTTCTTGAATTTAACTCATTTATTTTTCACAAAAGTTCTATTTTAAAAGTATTAACTTTGCATTTTCTAGAAAACTGTGGCTGAAAGCTATTTTGGAATGTGACTAACAAGATGCAATAGCTGATAATGCTGATATCACATCCAGTTCCATTGATTTCGAATCCAGTTCTTTTTATCTTTGTATTATGCAATAAGTCCATCCAACCCTCAGGCTGGTCTCCCCATCTGCAGCCTCTCTCCTCCCATCCAACCCATCTATCCTCTACACACAGAATTCGGTTTTCTTTATAAAACACACTCTCAGTTTCTAACACCTGCTAAAATACCTATACGCATATTTCCCACTGCCAAGATGATAAAGTCCACATTCTCTGTCCTAACATTCATTCAATTATTCAACAGATGTGTATGCATATGCATGTGTACATGCAGTTTATGCCTAGGTTCCAGGTATTTGGACAAGAGAGCATAGTCTGTCACTTAGAGTATTTCTGATTCTAACTCTTTGCTTACGCTCTTTCTCCTTTCAACTTACATTTACTAATAATCCTCAAGGTCTAATTAAAAATACTCCTCCTATGTGAAAGATACCTTCTCTGAACATTTTGGATGTTTATGGAAACTGCATTTTAGGTTTGTCTGCTCAGTAAGAATAAGGCTGAGGGCATGATCCTTCTCCAGCTGCCCTTGTTGCCTTCCACAGACTTCATACCACACCTACCCAGTACAGATGGCCTCAACCTAAGCAGTACGATCCATTCCCTCTATGATACTGTCAGTTGTCCAGGGCAAACAGAACGCTTGTGCCTGGTAGCTGCTCTCTAGCAAGCCCTTCTGCTTTCATCATTGCAATTAGATGTATTTGCTAACAAAACTAATTATGCTAGTAAGAATTTCACTGAAATTATTAGAAAAATACCAAAAACGTGATGAAATATGAATATGAAAAAAGGGATATGTTGCTTATATATATAAAAAAAGGCTTTTGAAAAGCTCAATAAAGGAAATTCGTCTTTCCTCTCCCCAAAACCAGTGCCAAATTAGATAAAATAGATTAGGCAAGACAACCATAAAAGCTTTGAAAATACAAAACAAAAATTTTCATTCTGTTAATTCTATTTCTGTACCCAGATTGTTTCAGAAATATTTTTAAATAACTCAAATGAAAAGTAAAACAACAATTGGAAATCATAAAAAATTCATGAGTATGGCTTACATAAATAATAAAGTAACTCCTACTGTCCAACCCTTTCTCAAAGAGGAATGTTTGGCACATTACAAAACAAAAAACATATGCAGCTGCATACTCAAAGCAAAATAACTTGTTTGTGGTATTTATATACCTTTAAAAATGATTACTTGTTTTAAAATAATTTTTCATATGACAGAGTACTGCCTCTGACTACATCAAATAAGAAAGCCCCTTCTGTACTTAGTAAAAGGTAAAAAACAAAATGCTCATTTGTTAAATCAAACAAATAAAATTAAAAACCGTGTTTCTGGCCAGGTGCAGTGGCTCACGCCTGTAATCCCAGCACTTTGGGAGGCTGAGATGGGCAGATCATGAAGTCAGAAGATTGAGGCCATCCTGGCTAACACGGTGAAACTCCACCCCTACTAAAAATACAAAAAATTAGCCGGGTGTGGTGGCACGCACCAGTAGTCCCAGCTACTCAGGAGGCTGAGGCAGGAGAACGGTGTGAACCAGGGAGGCAGAGCTTGCAGTGAGCCGAGATGGCACCACTGCACTCCAGCCTGGGCAACAGAGCGAGACTCCGCCTCAAAAAAAAAAAAGTTTCTGCTTTCTGCTATTGACAGTTTTGCTCTTCTAATGTATCTATTCTAGGAAAAACACATAACAACAAAAACTCTCCCCAACTGATTATGCATGTTAATTTTACAATACTAAAGTTTAAAACATGAATGGTTACTACAAACTGAAGAGTCAACTAAACCTTTGCTTATACTTCAAGTATATGTGTGTGTGTGTGTGTGTGTGTGTGCATATATATATCCCTAGAATTTTTCTATCAAAACTACACTTTTTTTTTACATTTTTGTGGCAAGAGCAGGAATCACATTCTTTGTTTTGAAATGAAGATCTCCAGGTGGTATATCTGAGGTCTGAGATAATTCAGAAAATCTCTGTGAAAAGTACAAGTTAAAAGGATTTCAATGGGGCAACAGAAAAAGCCAATGTTCTTACATAAAACATTATCAAATAGAGAAAGCTGTATTTTCAAGACTATTACACAATATCGTATTTCAAAAACTGACCACTGTACTGGACATGCCATAGAGGAGTTGTAGCCATTAGTTATACAAAGATGTACTTGGTCTTCTCACTTAGTAACATCTCCTCTCCAATTTGGAAATAAAGAGATCATATAAAATGACATTATTCTGAATATGGGAACAAATCATACCACTTCAATGCAGTTATCTTAATTATGTACTCAAACATTTTTAAGAGCTTTTTAATAGTCTAGATTAAAATGTCTCAGTGGTTTCTTCAGCAAAGAATTTGCAGTTAGACTTCAGTGGTAATATCCACCACTCTGTGATTGAATCTCTCTGATTTTGCACGAATTTCTCAGACACTTTGATACTTAGGATCTTAGTCTGAAAAATGAAGATAACATAACCTGTGTTGGAGGCCGGCTGAGACGGTTATATGAGAAAATAAATGCAAAGTTTTTGGAATGCAGTAGGTGCTCAATAAGTGTTAGCATGTTGTTCCCCTCTCTAGGCAAAGATAAACCCTATGTCTTTTCCCAGTCACATCTATCCAGACTTATTTGTCATCCAAGCCCAGCTAAATTATTGCTTTCTCCTTTGAGGTCTTCAGCAACTACTCTAGTTTACCTGTATTTATCCTCTTGCTTTTTATAGGCATGTCTGTCTCTCCAAGAACACCATAATTTCTATTCCATCTCCCTAGTTAGTAGGGTAGTTGTTTAATAATAGTTGTTGAATTCAACACTAGAGTTTTAAAGCTCTAGATATTTAGCATCTGTGTTTAGCTAAATATATTAGTCATTGAGACTGTTTAGAAATTTCATAAAATAGTTGCTTTTAAGACACATGTGATTTTTGCAATGAATATAAGATGCTACACTATAAGCTGACTTCTATCAACCATAGCAATATTGAAAAATTAAAATAAATTAGCACATGCAATAATTCTCCTAACTCAACACAAAAATATTGAACACAGAATCCTTACCCTTACTTACAAATAGTTCATTTTTTAACATTTCACCCTGCAACAACACAGTTCCAGAGTAACGGCACAGTTCACAGGTGGTGAGAACTCCTGTGATCTGGCATTCAAAGAGTACACTTGTTATATAAAAAGAAGCTAATTAGGTTTCTTTCTTTCTTTAATGGTATGATAACTCACACTGAAAATTTTTGCATCAAAATAAGAGAGGGACATCAAAGATTATTTTATGAAGTATCTGGAAAAAAATGCTTCTCTAATTCAAATGAAATGAAGATTACTTTTTAAAGGATCAATGATGACTCAAATATGTACAATCAGGCTGGGTGTGGTGGCTCATGCCTGTAGTCCCAGCACTTTGGGAGGTCAAGGTGGGCAGATCACTGGGGGCCAGGAGTTCGAGACCAGCCTGGCCAACACGACAAAACCCCACCTCTACTAAAAATACAAAAATTAGCCAGGCGTGGTGGCACACGCCTGTAATCCCAGCTACTCAGGTGACTGAGGCAGGAGAGTCTCTTGAACCTGGAAGGCGGAGGTTGCAGTGAGCTGAGATCAAGCCACTGTACTCCAATAAATAAAAAAGTATGATCATCTAAAGTTGCATATATTTCATCTTATATGATACTAAAAAAAGTCTGTGAAATGGGCAATATTGATATTGTTATTCCCAATTTTTATATGAGCAAACCAAGGCCACGAGAGATTAGGTTTTGCCTTGCCTAAAATCACACTGCTGGTTAAGTGTCAGAGTCAGGCTGATGTCACATCCTCTTTCTAAGTGGGAGAAAACAGAGAAACATCACAACCAAATTAAAGCTTAAGCTCCTGATTCCTTTTCAGTCCCGAGAAACTTCACCTACAAAAGGTGAAAAAGACAGTATGTCCAATTTGAAAGCCATATTTAGGTATGTTCATTCTTTCAATCATTCACCCATTTAGTCAACAACTCTAATTACGTGCCTAAAAGGCTGAGTGAAAAAGGCCTGTGTTGTGACCTTCCGAATCAGGCCAACTGGTTCCTTAACCATGCAGTTCCTTGGTTTCTCTTTCTCAGCAACTAGGAATAACACCTACTGAGGAAACCCTGAGGTTTGATATAAAGACCCAAGGTAATGATAAATGAGACAAAGCTTTTAAAATGTATATGACAACACCATATTTGGGTATAACTGGCTTCCATTAGTTATCACTTTCTATAACCCTGTGTACCTGCATGTTTTTTCAAAGTTTTGTATAATATTCTGTGGCACATTTGATGTTTGTTTAGTACCCATCTCCTCCACTAACTAGAACATAAGCTTCACAAAACCATGGACAGTTTTCCAGATCATTCTTACATCCTGAGCACAGAAAACACTGCTTTGAATATATTATATATTAAGCACATAAATAGATGTATTAAGTGATTTCAATAAGAGATCTCACTTTTTTATACCCCTATATTAATCTTACATGAGACAAGAAATATATGTCCATTGGTGGGAGATTAATATCTTAGAGCCCTACCTTGCATAGTTGATTTGTTCTTCTACTATAGATCTTTTGAATCGCCAACTTAAAGCTTAAAAAGCAAATAGCAAAAAAAAAAAAAAAAAAAAGTCTCCCATAAAATATAATTGTGGAATGTAGAGAAATGCATGTACAGTCAACCTTCTATATCCATAGGTTCCCCATTGGTGGATTGAACCAATTGTGGATCAAAAATATTTGGAAAAAATTGTGTCTGTACTGAACATGTATACTTTTTTCTTGCCATTATTCCTTTTATTTTTTACTTTAAGTACTGGGATACATGTGCAGAACATGCAGGTTCGTTACACGGGTATACATGTGCCATGGTGGTTTGCTACCCCTATCAACCCATCATCTAGGTTTTAGGCCCTGCATGCATTAGGTCATTGTTCTTTAAACAATACAGTATAACAACAATTTATAAAGCATTACATTTATTAGATATTATAAGTAATGTAGAAATGCTTTAAAGTATACAGAAATGATGTGCCTATGTTATATGTAAATACTATGCCATTATGTCAGGGACATGAGCATCCCTGGAGTTTGGTATCCATGAGAGTCCCGGAAACAATCCCACGCGGACACCTACGGATGACTGTATTTACCCCTAACTTTAATACTGGGTGAGACTTACTGTGTCATGTATCTGAATTCAAAATTTTACAAACAAGCAAATGAATGTAATTTATAACTTATGGGCAATAATTAAAATTATTTTTTTAATGTGACTTCTTGATAGTTTTCATGAAGTAAGCCTTTAAAAACATCTAACCCAGAAAAAAACATCAACCTAATATAAAGTTTTTTGAGAAAAGAAAGTCATATATTTTATCATTTTAACACCATACCCCAAAATAAACTAAAGCATAGTAGATGGATATAAATATTATGATAGCATTCTTGTTTCCATGGAAACATCACTATCAGTATACCTCTGAATATGCATTTGCCTTTGCTTCTCTGGCTAAGCAAACAAGCACAAATTCATACTACTTGTTTTCTTTATAAGTTTTATCTGAGATCAAGAATAAGCAAAGAGCAAGAGTGCAATGAGTGCAATTTTGTACTTCAGAAACGCATTATGCAGGATGCTGATTGACACATGGATACATTAGTAGAACCCCACCCTTTGGTACTTAAGAAGCCCTTGAAAAAGATTTCTCAGTTTAAATTTTTTAAGCGCAAAAATGTATGCAAATTAGAAAGCAATTAGGGCAACTGTGCCGATGTGGAGGGTAAAATGAGATGAAAATGAGACAAACATAAACATATTTCTGTTGGAATAAATGTATCAACTTATTACATGGGTTATATTATCCTTTGGTCCTGTTTGTTTATTGAAAATGCCAGAAATCGCAAAACTGGCAGGAGAAATGCACTCCATCAATCCTATGTATAAAATTGCTCCCTATAAAATAAATTATCTTTTGCATTTAGCTAACATGACAAATTAGGTTACCATTCTCATAGAAAATATTTCTATACAAGTACATATTCCATAAGCTTGACTTTCTACACATAAAGGTCTCTATGTTCCCATTCCACTCAATTTCATTTTTTTGCATAACTATTTCATAATGAGGTAGGAGGCTTTTACAGTAAAATAGATTGAAAATGGGGTTCTCCATTTAACCTAAGTCTGCCTTCTGAAACCTCCCCTTGATACACAGAAATCTAATCATTAGAAGACAAGGTAACCTTGTAAACAAACAGGTAAGTGCATGCAAGTACACACACACACACACACACACACACAGAGAGAGAGAGAGAGAGATTATTTTCATTCCCCATGTGCTAAGAGTTATTTATAGTCATGGTGGCCCACCACCATAAATCAGTCTCTTCTCCTCTTGTTAAATACCAGTATCTTTCTCTTTTTCTAGGCTAACGACCATCACTAAACATGTCAGCTCTGCTTGCATTTGTACATACTATGGCTGCTGCTGCTAATACCCTTCCTTCCTCATTTTTATCGAATAATAGCCTATTTGATTCACATTTTAAAAATTCTGTTTCATGATGGTCTTCTTCCTCTGCCTTCCACCCTAAGAAAAATAATTATTTCCTTCTAAGGTCCAGCATGTTTTTTGTTTCTTCCTTATAACTTTTGCATTTTAAAATCAATTACCTATTTTCTCTTACACGTATTTCTAAAATCCTTGTCTTCCTCTTTACCTTATTTCCACAATCTTAATTCAGATGCATAACCCATCTATAGGGACTGACTAACATATAAGCCCCTACGTGAGTTCCCCAATAGCTCCACGGGTGGTGCAAAGATTCAGTAACTATAATAATAGCTCACATTTAATTGGATCTTACTAAGTGCTAAGTACTTCTTTAAGTTCTTTGCATGAGTTAATTTATAGCATGACTCTCACAGCAAGCCTGGTAGGAGATACTCTTTTTTTCTCTGTTTTGGAGATGAAACTGAGGCATAATCACATCAGGTGACTTGTCCAAGGTCACACAGTAAGTGACAGATCTGGGACTTAAGCCCATACAGCATGGCTCCACAGCCCATGCCCTTAACCAATATGCTTATAGATTCAGTATCTGCCTCCAATGAGGAAATTACAAAATAAGATCCCTGCATTCAGTTCCCCTGGATTCTATACTTATCTGCATTCAGCTTTAATCAGAAAGGCAAGTGGGAAGGCCTTGGGGGGGGAAGAGAAGGAAAGAACTTCAACCTTAAGAAGGATAGTAGCAGTTCAAAGAAGGTCCTGTGTCTGGAGGAGTAAAGAAAGGCACAGACCAAGCAGTTCATCCACCAGAGACAGAGTTGTAATTCCAGAGTTCGACAGTGGGAAGCCCTGGGCAGTCCCTAGCCTGTCTGGCTTTATTCCTCCTTCTGGGCCCTGGGATCCTTTCCGTCTCACCACCTACTTCCTGCTTCATTCCAGTGATGAGTACTCAAGTCCAAACACGCTGCTTATGCACAAATGAAAACCTGTCCTCCTGAGCAGTCTCACATTCCTCCCATCCAGTAGACCAACTGTGGCCAGATTCATCTTTCTTACACACTTGTTCAATCCTGCCACTCCCTCCTTCAGTGGCTCCCCAACAGCTTTAAGATGAACCCAAACTCTTTCACATGGCTGATGTGGTTTAGAATGATCTGAGCCCCATCTTTCTCGCTGCGCCATCTCTCCATCACCTGTGGCACATCTGCACTTCAGTCAGATGGAAGTCCTTTCTCTCTGTGGCACAGGGCACACTCTTCTGTTTCTCAGGCCTTCCTTCCTCTACTCTTTCCACCTGGCTAACTATTAATCCCTCAACTCTCAACTTAGGTGTTGTTTCCCCTAGGAGGTCTTTGTTAATAGATTCCTTATCAGAGCATAGCATTTTTAAGTACTTTGTGAGGTTCATGAGAACAAGAAACTTTTAGTCAAGACCCAATACTTAGTGGGTGGTGCATCAGTTTTCCAGGAGTGCCATAGCAAAGTACCATAAACAGGGTGGCTTAAAAAAACCAGAAATGTATTGTCTCATTCTGGAGGCTGGAACTCTAAAATCATGGTGTTGGTATGCTTCCTCTGACACCAGAAGGGGGATTGTTCCCTGCCTCTCTAGCTTCTGATAGTTGCTGGCAAACTTTGGTGTTCCTTAACTTGTAGATGCATCACTATAATCTCTGCCTCCATTGTCACATAGCATTCTCCCTGTGTGTCTCTGTGTTTACATGGATGTCTTCTTATAAGGACATCAATCACATTGGATTAGTGGCCCACCCCACTCTAGTATGGTTCATCTTAACTACTCATATCTGCAACAACCCTATTTCCAAACAAGGTCCCATTCTGAGGCATTGGGGGAGGACTTCATCATGTCTCTTATTGGGGGGGTGGAGGCACAATTCAACTCATAACAAGTGGTGAATAATATTATGAATAAATAAAGCAAGTGAAAATGTCATGTCTAGGGTAGAAAAGGGGTGCTTAACAATAAAGTCTTGAGCACCTCTCACACAAGCTATTTGTGTTTCAGAGGGCCCGAGCAGTAGATATTTTCCAGAAAACTATGGGAAAGGCCTTCTGCATTTCTTCCCATAACTTTTCCTCTACCTCACAATAGACCTTCCTTGTTTACTTATAAGTTTCTAGGTCATGACATCATTTTTTTATGTCCAACAATGCTAACTTTCTAGTTTCAAGCAAATATTCTTTGCCTTGGCGTCCCCCTTCCCTACCCAAACTGCTACTTTAAAGTAAATGTGGGACAGCTTTATTTCTAATTGTCAGTTTAACGAAGATTTGGTCTACTCCTACGAAAATCATTTTAATTGAGGCATTTTCAGTGAAAACTTAAATTTTCTCAATTATAAACCTATCAGGTACTGGCTGAAAATGGCCTGTTTCTTTGCTGTTCAATTAAAGGACATTATCAACCATAAAAATATTAATCTTAATTAAAATCCACAAACGGATAAGATTAGAAAATAGGAAATATAAATAATTATGAATGTTTTTACATGGCACCAAAATATCTTCCCCATAATGCCGTACATCTTAATATGAAAAGATGATAAATATTCCTAGACTTGAAGGGATTACATACAGCTATCTTTCCTGAAGTCAGCAAACAGAATCACTTCAATAAAGTATGTAGTGTCTAGACAGCTACTGCGGTATTGCTCCATTGAATATCTGTCTTTCAGTACGCTTGATGCCACTAATGGCATTCATAATATTTAATACACTAATGATATATTTCAGTTAGGAGGTTCCACCATGTTTGCAATGCAACACTTTCTAAAATTTCATAGTCTTCTGACAATAACATATAGAAACATTGTAACTAGTTTTTTGTTTTTTTTTTTTTTAGACAGGGTCTCCCTCTGATGCCCAGACTGGAGTGCAGTGGCAGGATCTCGGCCCACTGCAACCTCTGCCTCCCAGGCTCAACAAACCCTCCTGCCTCAGTCTCCCGAGCAGCTGGAATTACAGGTGCCTGCCACCATGCCTGGCTAATTTTTGAATTTTTTAGTAGAGATGGGTTTCACCATGTTGGCCAGCCTGATCTTGAACTTCTGACCTCAAATGATGCATGAACCTCGCCCCCTGGCCTCCCAAAGCGCTCTTGTTTTATGAAAGTCTTCTACCAGAATCAATGAAATTAAATATAAATGCTTTAACAAGATATGTATTTAACTATGACAGTTAAACAAACGTAGCATTACTAAGGCATGAAGTTGGAAAGCAATGCATTTCATATAGCCTCTTAATGTGTACTGCCAAATCAAATGGAACAAAAATGAAGAATGATAGTAGAAAAGAATGTGCACTATCATTAAGAATCGCAGGACAAGATAGGATTGCTGTGGTAGCATCAGCAAACATTCTGCATTGGTGTTTAAAGAAAGCAGATGAAAGGGTTTCACAATTTGTCTCAACTCAGTTTTTGGCAGAAATAAACCTGAAATAGGGGCTGCCATGTAGGACTTCACAGGTTGTGCACTGCACAACTCAAGAGGATATCATTCACAGGGAACAGTAATGTGAATGGCACTTGTGCAGCACTTGTCACAACCATACACAATAGCACTGCTTAAAAGCCACGTCTTTGTCCTCCTGATCCCTAGTCAAATCCATAAAGCTCAGCTGCCTGACTTCTATTACATTCATTCTTCTGGCTGTTGAGTCAGGAGAACTGGCCTTGAGTCCATGATCTGATGCTTAACAGTTGTGTAACTCTGGGCCAGCTGCTTATTTGATGTGTGACTCATTTTCCTCATATGCAAGACGGTAGTAATACGTACCTGAACTGCCTCAGGAGGTTTTTAAGAACCAATAACAAAAATAGCATATGTGAAATTTTATTATGCACTGGACACTGTTCTAAGTGATTTTCATGCATTAATTGTGGCAGAAAAAAAGAGATGCATTTAGATAGGCAGATAGGCAAGTCTTTAGGTTTATTGAGATTGACAGGGGAATAGCTTACAATATAATTTGTGTGTGTGTGTGTGTGTGTGTGTGTAGAGAGGAGAAACTCTTTTACTAAATGTTGATATCATAAACCTTAGAGCTGTGCTGTCCAGTAAAGTAGCCACTAGCCACATGTGGCTACTAAGCCAGTGACATGTAACAGTCTGGATTGAGATGTGCTTTAACTGTAAAACACAAAAATGGATTTCAAAGACTTAGTACAGAAAAAAAATCCTGTGAATAATTTTTATATTGATTATATGTTAAAATAATATTGAGCTAAATAAAATATATTATTCAAGTTAATTTTACTTGTTTCTTTTTGCTTTTTTAAATGTGACTACTGGAAAATTTTAAGTTACATATGTGACCCCACATTATATTTCTATTGGACAGTGCTACCTAGAGTATTTTGCTTCTGGAAGCCAAAATACTTCTACATGCATTCCCAGAGATCAGGGTCATAGGGTATATAGCTTTTTTGAGTCAGACTGACAGATTTGCATTCTAGGACATGTCAATAAATTCCTCCCTAATATCTTCTGTACAAACTTTCCATATGAGGTCTTATTATATATGGATGTAATACAAAGTAGTTGAAAAGTTTCAAACATGTTTTTCTTTCTTTTGTTTCATTTACAACTATTTCACAGATGCATATTCATCAGTCTCCTAGCAGTGTACAGATGGCACACTTCAATGTGGTAAATGGAGGAATGCCTGACAATGAGAAAGATATAAAGCAGCCAACAAGAATGATATAGTATTGCAAGGCTGGTGACAGTGGGGAACCATCACCATACTTAGGCTTGAACAGTAAGGAGAAGAGATGTTCCCAGAACCCAGAGAAGGCAGCTGTACAGAAAGGGGTACTGTTAGGAGCTGTGGCCTCCAGTAGGAGGATGACTGAACAACATAGGGTGACCCAGTGGGGAGGAAGCCAGGGGAACAAATGTCCTGACCTTTTCTCTTCCCACTCTCCAATTTCCTGCCATTGCCTCCCATTAGCTAAAACCACCCAAAAGCCAGAAGGCAAGAGATGTAGTCCATATGGGTCCCCTGGGACATATGGCAGGGTGGAAGGTGGATCTGGAAGTAATAGATGGAACACATCTAGCCCAACATGCATTTTTCACTGGTCGAAAAGATGGCTCTTGTCAATTAAGTGAATGAAAGGAAAGAGCAATTGCATGGAAAATAAGACCTACTAAGATGCTCCCCAAAATATGTCAAGTTGAATTTAGTTAACAAGTCTAGGACTTTCTTTCTGATTTCAGTGATGGCATGGTGATACCCTCACCACCTGTCTTATTTTCAAGTTTAAGATTTACCATTAACTCTCTCACACAGGACAAATGACATAATATGCAGATGTTATCATCCCTGAGGTGGAGAGTTCATAAGGGCCTGCTCTGTTCTAGGTTACTAAGAGCAAGGGCAGGACTCACCTGGATGCCAAGTTAAAACTGCTCTATGTAAAAACATGAACCATTTTTAAATAAGCAGATAAAAACAATCTTTAGTAAGTCAATGTTTTTCAGCTACTAGGGGAATAACTCATTCTGGCAGACCCATCAGGATGCAGCACAGCTTAAAATTGGATGATCCATGTAGACCATTGCCTGATGTCATTTTATGGATGAGGCACTCAGCTGGAAACATCTGCTTTAAGATTTTCCAGGTTAAAGCTTTGTCTTCTATGCTACATGCAGCAGAACTCTAAGGTTTTTAGCCAAGTATGGATGCACTTGCTCAATATGTTTCATGGATTTCCCATGGGTAGGGGAGCTCAGTGTCTAGTTGAGAACAGGAGTATAATTTCATCCTATTGGTGTTTACATCCATTCTGAACACAAACTTTATGTTATATATGTTGCCCAACAAGATACACAAGTAGATGTTTCTTTTAACCAACAACATAGAGTAAAAGCAGAACTGCTAGACACTAGGGGCTTTATCTCATGACACTATGTAGATAACGTGATTAAGACACTTGTCTTGGTCTAGAAAATGAAAGAGACTATGATAATGTAAACATGAACTCACTCTTCATCATTATTCTCCAAAATGTGTATTATTTTAGTTCATGTCATCACAAAGCAAACAACTCAGAAATATCTGACAAGCATGTAGTGTGTAGAGTGTAGTAACACTAGCTCTAAAGACAGAACGACACCTGCTAACCTGAGGAACTTATAAATTATTTAGCTTGCCTATACACACCTCAGGTTTCCAACTATAAAACAAGGAGAACAATGTTGCATACATTCCTTGGGTTGTGAAGATAATCAAATAACATACACAGAGACAGAATAAATATTTGCTATTATTATAAGGCATCAGCCCAAACAGAAAGGTCTTTCATGGCTATGTTTAATAAAATGCCCTCAGAGTCTACCAGAATGGTCCATTTTATAACTATTTTTCTATATCCTTTGAAAAACAGTTTTTGTTTTCTTTGTTATGTAAGATCTATCACCATATACCACACATTCATCCTTTACTTAGCTCTAAGAAAAAGTTTGCCTCTTCTGATAATTGTATATGCTTTCTATATCCAAGATGAAAAATTTATAAACCAATGTGTTTCCATTTTGGTTTCAGCGATCAGGACACTTCCCAGCTGTTATAATTAATGTCTCCCAGGTGCCTCAAATCTTTTTAAATGGTCGCCTTCTATTTTTATCTGTGTTTGTCCTATTTTATATTAATTTCCTTCTGTAAGCCAACTCAGGTCTTTATAGAAGCCCTTGAGTATAAATCATAAAGAAATATCTATGTATTATATAATAAAAATTAATGTAATTTTTTGTGGCTTCTTATTGTGCCTGCTCTGGGGCCATTTCATTGCCAACTGACATCCTGCCACAAGGAAGACAAAGTAAGAGAAAAGAAATGAAAATTAAATTAATCATTTTTTAGAGGAGGTTCTGAGTCTTAAGTAAATCATACCACTGCAGTACAGAGTTTAAATCTGAATTATTTATGTACTCTTTTAGAACACTAATCTCTGTAGTCATCTCTGCTGAATAAAAAAAAAAATGACAGTTGTTTTGATAAAGAGAAGAATGAAATCCACTTTTATTTATAATAATCAGCTGGGAAACATGTGCAAATTCCCAGGCCCCACCCCTAAACATTCTGATTCTGTAGTTAGGGAAGGGGCTTGGATCTATTAAATATAAAGCACATATATAAATAAGAAACAGATAAGTAAGGCCTGTGATCTGAGGACCACACCTTTTGAAACTTTGCAGAAAGCGGTAATTTATACATTATGCAGAAAAACCTTCTGATACACCTTAGCCTTCATTACAATACAAGCCTGGGTTGGCTGAGGTCATTTCAATTCAGACATTTACCAGAAGCCACTTGGCATTAATTGGTTTTTCTATCAAATACTCAGAATGAATAGCTGAATACTTTGTTATACAGTAAGTCAAAAATATCTACACAGAACCTTTGCATTCACAGGAATATTCTTGGAACACTATCATGAAGCAAAAGAAGTATTTTAATGTTCTGGACCGTAGGCAATTTAATGATATATTTCTCAAAAAGCTTGTTAAAATACATTCCTTATTTTTATAATAATTTGTTATGATCATATATAGTTACATAATCATTTAATAGCAAGATAACGAATCAAACTGAGCCTATCCTCCCAATAGCCCTTACCTAAGAAACAAGAATTGTCCTTTGCTTCGAGGCTCGTGAAAAGGAAATGAATTAAGTTTATAAAACACAGTAGGCTTTCAATAAATGGTAGCTGTATTTCTTTGGTAGGAAAGACTTTATATTCTGCTTTGAAAATATTTGAAACATTTTAAAAATACATGTGTTTTTTATACACAGTCGAAACAAAATGAATATTTTGAATCTTGCAGTTATAAAAACATAGAAGGAAATCTCAAGAAAAATGGTCTCAGAAATACTAAGAAAAATCTCATATATTATTGTTGGTGAAAATGTAAATTGGTGTAACTTTGCAAAGTTTGATAAATTTCTGTGACTCTCCCTAGAAAGGTCTATGTACAAAGATCTTCTCTGCAGTGCTATTTACAAAAGAAAAAGGCTGCAAACAACTTAAATGATTCTTGAAAGAATATGGTTTATATGAAGCCTTGGTTTTCAAGCTTCACCGTGCATCAAAATCACCTGGAGATCTTGTTAAAAACCTGTGGCCCTTCCCAACCCAGGAGGGTCTGAAGCAGCAAGTCTGAGATGGGGCCTGAAAATCTGCATTTATAATAAATTCCCCAGTGCAGCCGAGGCTGCTGGTTTATGCCATAGATTATTACACATATGTGTAAAAAATCAGAGCCATATGCTCTACAACAGAATAATCTCCAAAATCTGTTGCACGTGAATTGTAAAGAGCTGAACGCTCTTCTTTGTATTACTACTTTAAAAAGTCTATACTTACACAGGCTTGAACAGGCATATAGGAGTTGCTGCTTGGAGACTCAGGAGATGGGGTAGGAAGACATCCTCTTTATTGTATAACTTTAATGTTTCACATGTGTATATATTATTTTTAAATGAAGAGCTATCTACTGAAAAGAAAAAGCAATTGAAGAATATTCATGTTTAGTTAGTTACTTTTAAACTGATTTACAAAACGCCTATCATCTTCCTAGGCCAGGAGCATCCGACTCCAAAGTTATTGCAGTAGCATGAAATTTGAAATCTAGAGAAAGAATCCTAAAGACAGCTCTCTGTATATATTTTTTGGCAACACATCAGGATTATGTTGCATTAATGATCTCAACATGAGGGAAACAGATATGAAAAATGATGTGTTTCTTTTAGAGCAGCCAAGTATAATGTTAAAATACTAACAATGTCAGTATGGAGGAATGGATGAAAACACAAAAAGATAATCTGTTCATTTACCATTAGGAGGTATGTGCTGGTGAAAGTACCTGACATTCACACAGGTTGCAGGTGTGGAAAGCAAACGGCCTAAAACAGTTAGATTGTTGAGCATTTCTTTAAATAGGAAGCCAATGACTGGTATGAAACTTCACTGTAGCTGATGCACATTTTCAATAAAAAATTGCTGTGATTTTTCCTTGTTATGACTTAGCTCAAAACTTTTTTTGGCACATGAAAATGTGCTGCTCATTTCATCTAGCGGAGAGTTTGAAATGTTCTTTTTATGTTGAAAGATCAAATTACTGAGATTACACTCAAAGGAAAAATAAAATCTATTTACCAGTAAGTTTTTTTTATGTACACTCCACATGCTATAAAAACAAAGCAAATGAAATAATTCAAATGGCCAATAAACACAAAATTCTAAAACTTCTTTCACAAATATGCAACAGCCTGTTAACGGTCAAATTTATTTTAATATTATTAAAATGTCATATTTTATAAAGTTTTATGAAAAAACAAAATTCAGATTCCCATTAATGGTCTATTTTGTTTTAATATTAACACCTAATATTTTGTAGAATCCTTTGATAAACAAGATTATAAAACTGTCTTTGTTGGAAAAAATAAATCACCATTCAGTGTAAGAGAGCAATGAAAAAGTGTTTTGATTGTTTGCAAAAGTCTAATTTACTCCTAATGGGAAACAGTTTTCAGCAAATAACTTTCCATTAAAAAATGATAAAATTTTAGAAGTCATGTATGCATAAGGGTTAACAGACATCAATTTATAAGTAACCGGTCAAAACTTTTTATACTTTATCATCAACTATATGCCTAAGGAAAATTACCTCAACTCTTTGAGACTTAATCATCTCATCTGTAGAATAGATATTATATAATAATATCATTGACCTCAGCCAGGCTGGACAAGAACTGCCCCCCACAAAAAATAAACCCAGTATTCAAACATAAAATGTTATTTGTAGTATAGCAGGGAGGTGATGCTATGGAGTCATTTCTACTACCCTTTTAAAATAAACTGATGAAAAAGGGTTTACTGTGATTTATCACATGTGCCACATGCATACTCACTATTAAAAATATTTTAAATTCAATATTTATAAATGAAGTCAGATAGAATATAAAATCCATTACATTTTTAACACCTTTCCTTAAGAAAAAAAAATGTTGCATGGCTCAGAGGAGAGATAAATTAATACAGGACAACAAAAAAAATTCAAAAGATCTAAGAAATTTTAAATGAAACACAACCATACCTGACATCAAGATCAGAACAAAAGAGTTCTACATGTTCCCATGAAGATAATTCTGTTATAAAGAGCACCACCCACACCCACATCCACCAAGGCATCTTCTATCATCTCTGATGACCTTACCCTTGCTTGACGATGTAATTTATCATCTATACCAAGGCACCTTTGAAAATAAAAATAAGACTAGGCATGAAGCAGGATAAATAGGTGAAAACTAAGAGTGTTCCAGACAAATGGAGACAAACTGTCACCCTCAGTCAATCTATCAGTAAGAGTAATTCTATAGAGACTGAAGACAGCTGGCAATTTGATGAGGTCTGGGAACACAGCTCTCTGCTTAAGAAATATCTGGAATTATCAATTGAAAATAAAAAACTTACAAAGTCATTAATAATAAAAGTAGTTTATCTTTTTCAGGACTTACAGTATACCTGGGGCTAATGCTTTCAGGAGTTGGCAAACTACAGCTGGAGGGCCAAATCCAGCCTGCCACATGTTTTTGTCTGGTCTGAGAGCTAAAAATGGCTTGTATATTTTAAGCAGCTGGAAAAAAAATCAAAAGAATTACTTTTCATGACATGTGAAAATTATATGAAACAAAAATTTCAGTGCCCATGAGTATAGTTTTATTGGAACACAAGCCACACCCATTTGTCTACATATTGTGGCTTCCATACTAAGAAGGCAGAATTCAGTAGCTATGAGACCATATGCCCCACAAAGGAGTCAGATTCTAAAAGCTATGTATTGTATGATTCTATTTATATGACCTTCTGGATATATCAGAACTACCGAGATGGAGAAGGGATCAGAGGTTATTAAAGGTAAGGGATAGGAGAGGTTTCGCTGCAAAGGAGCAGCAGGAGAAAACATTATGGGATGATAGAAATATTCTGTAGCCTGATTGTGTCACTGGTGTATTTGTCAACACTCATAGATGTATACATTAAATGGTGTGAATTTTTACATATATAATTACAAAAACAAAAACAAAAACTGGTCTGTTTGGTTCCAAAGCCCATAGCCCTAGAGACTCAATAGAAACATAGTTTTCTTTCCACATATGTTCTCTTCCAGCTGGAAGTTGCAGACCAACCGTAGATTCTTAGTCTTAATTTAGGTGTCCCTAAATACTAGAGCTGTAGTTTTGTTCAATGAAAGACTGCTAGGACTACCTGCTTCATGTGAAGTTTGGCTGTCTTGACGTTACTGACTGAGTGTTCCACATATATTCCAGACTGACTGGACTCCTCAGGGGTCGGTTCCTGAATCCTCTTATCTCTGCCTTGTATCAGGGTGTTTGTGATAATTTTCCCCCATGGAGCTTTCTCTCTTTTCTCCATGTTGCCTCTTCCTACAAGTTTTTTAAGACCCAGAGCGACCTCACTGTCATCCTTCACTCACCCTTCACTCATGCCGAATCAATCACCAACCTCTGTACTTCTTCCTCTGCGTATTTCCTGATCCTTTCCCCTTCATCTCCAAGCTAAGATCCTTATCAAGGCCACCATCATGAATTCACTCTATTAATAGTAGAGAACCCAGAAAATCTTCCAAGTGCAAATCTCACTCTCCTACTGACCTGCTTAATTTATGCCCAATGGCTTTCTATTGACTTCTGAAGGGGTGCAAGATCTCTGTCCTACCTATCTCCTAAGTCTCATGTCTCTCCACTAATCTCTGTAAATTCTAGGGTTCAAACATTAAACTTCTTTCAGAACTCTGCATGTCCTCTGATTGTTGAGGTT
The DNA here is from genome assembly GCF_000951035.1 of Colobus angolensis palliatus. NCBI lineage: Eukaryota > Metazoa > Chordata > Mammalia > Primates > Cercopithecidae > Colobus > Colobus angolensis. Next base: position 2,514,817 of record NW_012114711.1, read on the forward strand.
CCTATCACTAAGGCTTTGCACATGCTGTGCGCTCTGCTGAAACTCTTTTCCTCCACCTTTATATTTTCCTCCTCACCTCCTACTCACCCAGTAGTTCTCAGTTAAAATCTGTCTTTAACCCTTAAGGTAGTGTGCCCAAATACCCACAAACAAGGTTATGCCTTTTATTATTCTCCCATAACACCTTTAATTCACTTTCATAAACTTGGGCTATTATACTTTTCCTGGAGCACTTCAAAACATTCTAACAACAACTTGTTACTTTATTGTAAATACTTCAGAATTATTTAAAACATCTGTAACTTTTTTCAGTTAACGTAATAGTTTAACTTTATTGCACACAGTGGTTTGAAATGTTTTCTCCAAGTCTTACTGTACAATTGCTCCAGAACCATTTGTTTAAAAGGGTACCCTTCCTCCAATGAATTGTCTCTGTATCTTTGTCAAAAAATTAGTTGAGAATATATGTGTGAGTCGACTTTCAGATTCTCTATTTTGTTCCTTGATCCATGTGTCTTCTCTACCAACACAATACAGTCTTGATAACTGTAGCTAAATAGTAATCCTTAATATCTGGTCAAGTGATTCTTCACATTTCAATCTTCTTTGTTGAGACTGCTTTACCTTACAGTCTGAGCCTTTCTATATAAATTTTAGAATAAGTTTTTTTTTATATCTAATAACAAATCAAAACTAGCAAACAAAAAGACCTCACTGGGATTTTGATAGGAACTGTATTAAAACTACGTATCAATTTTAGGAGAATTAACATCTTTACTGTATTGAATATTTCAATCTATGAACATGGTATGTTTCTCCATTTATTATATTTAGGTCTTCTTTGATTTCTTTTGTCAGTTTTATACAATGTTCAGCATAAAGATCCTGTACATGTTTGGTTAAGTGTATACCTATGTATTTCATTTCCTTAAAGCAATTTGTAATTGATGTTGTGTTGGTAACTTTGGTTTCCATCAGATCATATTAAAATATCACTGGTTTTTGTGTGCTGATCTTGTATCCTGTGACCTTGCTGAATTCACTTAGTTTTAGGATATTTTTGTAGATTCCTTGGGATTTTACAGTTATCATCTAAAAGTAGAGATAATTTTATTTCTTATTTTCATATATATATATGCCTTCCCTTTCTTTTTTTTTTTTTTTTGCCTTATTGCGGTGCCTATAATTTCCAGTACTATCTTGAAGAAGAGAAGTGAGTATGGATATCTCTGCCTTATTTCCAGTCTTAATAGGTAACCCTTTGGTTTCCTACCATTATATGTTATGTTAACTGTAGGATTTTTGTAGGTGCTTTTTATGAAGTTAAAATAATTACCTTGAATTCCTCTAATTTCATGAGAAATGTTATCATGCATAGGTACTGAATTTTATCAAAGGCTTTTTTCTGTGCCAATCAACATGATCATATAATTATTTTTCTTTACCTGACTGATATAATGTGTTACACTGATTGAATTTCGAAAGTTAGACCAAACTTGCATTCCTGGGATAAACCCTATTTGAGCAATTTGGTCATGATGTATAAAGCTTTTAATATTTTGTGTAATTTAAGCTGCTAATATTTTAAAAATCTGTAGCAGTTTTGCACTCCTTCTCCTCGTCTTCCTTTGTTCATGCCATTTATCTATTGCAGAAAATCAGTCATTTGTGCTGTTAAATTAATATATATTACAAATTATATTATATAATATATATTATAAATTACAATATAAAATAGGCTAATTGCATCTCTTTAATGTCTTTTAACTTGTACTTCTATCCCCTAAATTGGCAGTTAGACTGAGAGGCTTGATTAGAGTCAAGTTATTATTTACTGATTGATTTATATTAATGATCATTCAAAGTTGGTGCTATATACTTTCCAGCGCATCAAATGAAGAGGCACCTAAATTTGGATGTCCTTCTTTTAGCAATGTTAAAATTGATAAGTAGGTTCATGCATTTCTTTCCCAAACTAGATCCATTAATTTGAGATCATTACTAAAATCTTCAATTTTATTTCAATCTATTTTTATTTACTTTGCATCATATTGTTAGATAGTTACAGTATCAGACAATAACTAAGATGGCTTGACAAAAAATTGAGGAATTGGATTGATAACACTAGTGTTAAATAAGGAGGATATTTCAATGGGATGCTTTTATAAACGGTCAGTTTATTAATGAATATTTTCTTGCCAAGACCACTTATGTTTCTCAATTCTGCATCATAACTACAAGCAATACTGACCACATGGATATCAAGGCAACTGTGCCTCCTGATATGGTTTGGATCTGTGTCCCCACCCAAATCTCATGCTGACTTGTAATCCCATTGGGGATTGGAGGTGGGTCCTGGTGGGAGTTGGCTACATCATGAGGATGGATCCTTCATGAATGGTTTAGCACCATCCCTTTGGTGCTGTTCTCATGACAAAGTTCTTAGATCTAGTTATTTAAATATGTGTGGAACATTCCCTGTCACTCTCTCTTCTTCCTGCTCCAGCCACTTAAGATATGCCTGTTTCCCCTTCACTTTCCACCATGATTGTAAGTTTCCTGAGGCCTACCCAGAAGCTGCTATGCTTCCTGTACAGCCTACAGAACCATGAGCCAACTAAACACCTTTTCTCTATAAATTACAGTCTCAGGTATTTCTTTACAGCAATGTGAAATAAGGCTCAAATTCCATACAAAGACATAGAAGACCTAATGGTGTTTAATCTTAATCCACTCTCCTTTGTGCAAAATTTACTCAAATAAAACTATTCCTTAATATTCATAGGAATTTTCATGTCTATGCCTTTGTTTTAAAATGGACTACTGCCTAGAATACCACTCAAAAAATCTAAAGCAGTGTCAATATTCAAAGTTTTTAATGGCCTGTGTAACATGGGCACCAACAAATTAGACTGAATATCAGCCAGTAAATCCCACTGATGGGTACCAACCAGTCCTGCTCCGTAGCTCCAGTGTTCTTTAGGAAGCTACTTGCCAGGCCACTTCCTCCATAATATATTTATTGATTCCCCCAGACTCCTGTTGTCCTCTATTGATATTAAAGTCAGGATCACATCATTTCCTTTTCAATGGTTATAGCCTATGTTATTTCCCCCTCTAGTTTGTAAACTTCCTGAGGTTATAAGCTCTCTGATTCACCTTTGATGCCCTTATTCTCCTTAGGATAAAGCCTGTCCTCCTCATATTCTTTAAAGATCTACATGTTTTTGAAATGCAGAAACAATCAGCATCTTTAATCTGAAACCTTTCATACCCTTCCATGTCCTGTTAATGTCTTCCTACTCTCTGCTTCCATAATTTCTTCAAATTCTTCCTTGTAGATCCATCTATCATTCCTGATAAACTATGGATCGATTAAGGGCAAGAAGCATGTCTTTATGTCCCTCACATTTAGCATAGTTACTGGCACTTAGAACTTGCTCTTTAAAGGATTATTAATTTAAATAACACAACATCAAACTAAGCTCAGTAATTGTTGGTTTAATGAAGATCTGTAACAACCCTGAGCCATTAAGCATTTCCTTTCTACAGTTTCTAGACTTTGCTAATTTGTATGTTGTATACGTCTCCTTTCTGAAAGAAGTGTGGAAACCTTATGAGTTTGTGGCATGTCTTTTTGTCTCTCCCATAGAGACATAGTATCTATGAATATCTGAAAATGGCTGACAGATAACTTCAATACGAATAGACATGAATTTCTGTTAGTACGTAAATGTGAAAGAAGATTAAAAGCTGGCTATATAGGTAACATAATTCCTAGCAGCTAGGAGAGAGAGTGAGGCACACCTATTCCTGCCTCCTGCTGATAGAATCCATGGTTCTTTCTCTCATTATGATGCGAACTCCCTTCCTGAATGCCACTATGAAGAGCTAATTGGTTTTCTGGATTCTAGATTTCCTACACAAGATGTCAAATGAGTTTCCACCTCATGCAGACATATCTCACAGCAGGGACGAGACTATCTTAGAAACTTTACATGTTTCCAGTTTAACACTGTTCTGCCTGGTTTCTTGGTCAATCATTTAAGGAAACCTGAAAAACATGTTTTCTGTTATTGTTGTTTTGTTCCCAGGTCAACATCTCCTGGAGAGTCAGCATGTCTTATTCAAACCCTCCACTTCCTCTCTAATGAAATGATGCTGTTGTCTAAAGTCTTCTATGTTGCTCACCAGCAGCTTTAAATCAATTCATATTACACAACTGTTGAATTTAAAAACAAAATCCACAGGGAAAAGAAATGGTGGTTTGTAGCCAAGAGCATATGTACCTGTTTTTACTATTTCTATTACATTTAATGCAGTTGACATTTGTAAACAGACATTCCTCAGGAACCCTTTGACAGTGTCAGTTGCCTATTAAACTTAGGTAGGCCTTAAATGCTCTCCATAGTACTTTTTCCCCAGAGTCAAAAATGTATGCAGTAATTAAAGCATGAACTTTAGAATGAAAAATAGTAGGCTTTCAATACAGCTCCCTTCTTATAATCTGTGTTACCTCATAGAGTTGTTATAAGGATACAATGAGATAACCATGTAAAAGCTTTCATTAGTACTGTGCTTGGTCCATAATAATTGCTGAAGTACAATTTATAATCACAATAGATCAAAAACGCAAATGCAGAAAATCATAAAATCTGCATTTATTAAGCAGCCCCCATAATTCTCAACTGAATGTATCATCTATTGCTCCCCAAATAAACTTGGTTATAGAACCCAAAGCTAATATATTCTGATTTCTTTTTTGTTGAAATACTTGGTGGTACACACAGATATAAAAGCAGAAATATATACTAACAGTGGTCTGGCATGAGATGGGCAGAAGGATTTAAAGGAAAGAATGTCAGTGGAAGGATATGCTTACAGCTTAAAATTCAGCTGCCAAGGCCCAGAGTGCTTATATCCCAGTCCAGAGGACATTAGTCACAAATATTCAATTACGAGCTACTAGATCCAGTAGGTGGTATCCAAAAAGTGACTACTCAGAAAAAAAGTCTGTATTATATAGTTATGAGTTTGTGGCATAATATTTTAAAAATCAGTAGCAGTTTTGCACTCCTTGTCCTCCTCTTCCTTTGTTCATGCCATTTATCTATTGCAGAAAATCAGTCATTTGTGTTGTTAAATTAATTATAACATAAAACAGGTTAATTGTATCTCTTTTTAAAATGTCTTTTAACTTGTACTTCTATCCCCTAAATGGGTAGTTACATCTAAAGGCTTAATTAGAGTCAAGTTATTATTTATTAATTGATATTAACAATCTTTCATAGTTGGTGCTACACACTTTCTATGGCATCAAATCAAGAGGTACCTAATTTGGATGTCCACATGACACAACTGTTGAATTTGAAAACAAAATCCACAGGGAAAAGTCGTGTTGATTTCTAGCCAAAAGTGTATGTACCATGTTTTATTATTTCTATTACCACTGATCCTGTTCAAATTTGTAAATAAACATTCCCTAAGAACCTTCTGACAATGTCAGTTTCCTATTAAAACTAATTGGATCTTAACTTATAAAAGTGGCTGGTACACAGCAGGCCTTCAGTAACTGTAAGCTAACTTCCAAAATTATTTTCCCCCAGGCTTTGTGTTCTATTCTGGGGATACAAAGAATACCAAATGATCCCACACAGAGTATTAAGTATTGTGCCGACACGTAGAAGGAACAACAACAAAAAGGTCTTTATCATTACTATTATACTCACCATTCAGTCAAAGAGTGTGGGGATTGGTAGATGATTTAAAACAAAAACAAATAAACAAACCAAAAAACCTCAACCATAAAAGGTAAAAACAGAAAATAATGGAAAGGATCCAACTACAGCCTTCAATGAACTAACCAGCACTGAACTGATTTTTCTCTGCTGGCGTCTTCTAAAGGAAGAATCTAGAAAGCAGGATAAACTGAGGATTGTTTCCATTTCTTCTTATATCTATCCAGAAGTCGTTGCATGCAAAAAAAAAAAAAAAAGCATTTCTCTCTACAAAGAAAAGTCTGTAGCACAATACACATCTTTACCTTTACAGCATCCACCCCTCTTTCTGATAATAGCAGGTTTACTTTCAGAATCCTCCTTTGTCCCACCCTGCCATTGTGTGAGAACACCAGGTCACAGGGCTGTGCAGGGATAGGCAGGGCTCCTATTTCACTGGGTAAAGCTTATGCCTGGGATTTGTGTCTGAACCCTGAAGGAGAAGCAAGTTCCTATCTCCTGAGATTGCTAAGTTCAGATGCTGGCTGACATCCAGGAGGTGGAGCCTGCCCCAGAATGAGGCCAACAGAAAAAAAAGCAGAGATGGAGAGATACCAAGGCCTGAAGGCACCATTTGAACCCCTGGGTGCAGGTAGAACTATAGCCAATTTACTCAAGACTTTTCAGCTGCAGACACCAAAAATTCCCTGTAGAGCTTAAGCCAGTTCTGCATTGAGTTTCTTTCACTTGTCACTGAAAGAGTCCAAATTAAAACAAGTGGAACCTGAGCAGACACAAAGAGATGCTGTCAGAAGGAAAGAAACATGGAGAAAATATGTGAGTTTAGTGGGAGGGTAAGTGAGTCACACCAAGAGCAGAGAAAAGTTAAAAAGAAGTTACAGATGAAGGAGAAAGAGAAACATGTTAAGTGGCATAACATTAGTCTTGCTGGACACTTCTCGCACAGGGACTCAGGGCCTAGTGAAGACAAAAGGATTCGGAGCTGCTGACAACACTAAAATACAGTGTTAGAAAAAGCATGGATAAAATATCAATAACAAAGATGTTCATGGTTTATAGTCAAAAAAGGAAGAAAGTATGATAATGAATTTTAGACTGATTCCACAACTACTTTGCTGAAACTACCATTATGCATTAAGAGGCATAACTATTCTGATGTTAGAAAAAAACTGGAAAATGTATAATTATATGTCTTCTCATTAATATCTATTCTAATGGGAACTTAAAGCCGACATGAGTTGTCATGGAGGAAAATGTACCTAAAAATTGTGGGTTGAATGTGACATTTTAATAACAAGTTGTCTACTGGACAACCTGGAGCTAAATGTAGATTTTTTTTTTTTTTTTTTGAGACGGAGTCTCGCTCTGTCGCCCAGGCTGGAGTGCAGTGGCCGGATCTCGGCTCACTGCAAGCTCCGCCTCCCGGGTTTACACCATTCTCCTGCCTCAGCCTCCCGAGTAGCTGGGACTACAGGCGCCCACCACTTCGCCCGGCTAGTTTTTTGTATTTTTTAGTAGAGACGGGGTTTCACCGCGTTAGCCAGGATGGTCTTGATCTCCTGATCTCGTGATCCGCCCGCCTCAGCCTCCCAAAGTGCTGGGATTACAGGCTTGAGCCACCGCGCCCAGCCTAAAGGTAGATTTTTATAAGAGATTTTCAGTGAATGCATTAAAACAAATTTAATAACTTGAGACTGCATTTAACATGAAAATTTTCAACTTGATGATCAAGAGACTACAATCAAGATATTAGCAATAAAAAAGATATGCAAAAGAAATGAATATATCTATTGACTTTAAATCATTATGTATTAGTATTACTGAGTACAAAGAAATAAAAACTTAGTGGAAAAGTGACAGCTAGCAGTTTTAATCATAGTCTGCACATATAAAGAAGAAAATTGATTAGTGTTCACTATGGGAGATTTTTATTAATAACTCTACCAAATCCAAAGTGATGAAACGTTCCATTTTTTAAAACTGTACCTTTTGGGATTTTGAAATTAAAGTTCTGAAGTACAATTTATAGCAAATATATTTTTCAAATATATATATAAATACATTTTTTTCAAAAAAGATATACTATTCTCTTAAGTCACATATTCTTTACTTTAACACAGAAAGATTATGGCAGACAATTCACAAAAGAAAAAAATGATATTGGATATCCTTTGCAAATTAAATCATCCTAAAATGACTAAAAAATAAGAGTTATTTTACCAAATATAGAATTGTGAAAAGATGTAGAGGGAAATATTCTTATCAAAGCTATTTTGATTTGAAGTCACAACTCCAAATCTAACAAAAAATGGTGGGGGATGGGGGAGGGAAAATCCTCCAAGAAAGATCATTACTTTGAAAATTACAGGGTTTCAGGTATGGTTTTAAAGTCATTTTCCAACATTTGCAAAATAGAATCACAGCAGTATAATGGATAAGCATTAAACCAGGACTCAATTAAATAGATGCTCACACAGAAGAAGAAATTACAGAATATTTTTAGCATGCTACAGCAAGAGAACACAACAGCCTAAAAATTATGGTACACGATACACTACAAAACACCACACACATAGAATAGTGCTTTATCTGAAATTAAGGGGTTGAGTTCAATTCTAACCTTTCACAAGCCATTTGGTTTTAACTTTATATATACCACCCCAGCAGCTGCTACCTTCACCAGGCAAGCCTGTCTGTTACAGACAAGTCATAACTGTTCTGCTATAGACAAGAAATTGCTTTTAGAGTTCTTTAGAAGTGACAAAGCAAATCCCAACAGAACAATAATAAAGGAACACTCCTACAGTGGCCAAAGAGGGAAAGTAAAACAAAACAACAGGCAGATGATTTCTAAGCAAGAATCTTTCTGAGGTTCAAGAAAATAAAACTGATCTATGCCAAGAAGCATTCAATCTACTTCTTGCAATGGCATTATATGGAACAGAAGAAAACTCACATGGAAGAATGCCAGTTAATCAAAGGGCCAAATGGGCTGACAATGTCTCCAGCTTTGGGAAATTTCTAAGTCTCTAGGATACTGGACTCCAATAAGAATGGATTTCACAGGACTTAGGTGTTATAAAATCATACTCAATTTGAAAGGAATCAGAATCAGCTTTACAGAAAGCTAATCAACATTTTCCCTTTGATCCCCGCAATGATACCTGCAACATGTTTTGTATTCAAAAACAACATTTACAGATGTGAAAAAGGTATTGATATCTCAAGTAAAATCTTGAGTCTACTTGTTTCTTATGGCTGGTAACTCACAAAAAAGGGAAGGGAGCCAGCCAAGGCTACACATCAAAGAAAATCTAGATATTTTTTAATGAAATACAATTTAAACAATTAAATGTACATGTCACTATGACATCAGAAATCTTTTAGATGCTCAGTTCCCAAGCATATTATCATCAGTACCAAAGAGTCTAACTTTACTGAATTTCATATCCATCAACGGGCCCATATTGATGGAGATGACCCCATTCTAATACCAACACCACTGGGGTAAATATCTTAATTCAATTCTCTGAATTAACAGATTTTTTTTTATTAATGGCATCGGCTAAAACCATTTACATAAGACAAACCCACACCTGAGAACAAAACAAGAAACACACTAAACTATCAACTGGATTTCCATGAATGCAACTGCCATTCAACACAGGAATAGGGAGGCTTCTGGATTCTCTAACATAACAAACCTGTGGTTATAGCTACCAAGTGCCACTTCCAGTGATCAACATCTATATACACATGACAGAGGAGTCTCCTCCAGATGACAGATTTGGGAGGGGTGTAAACATTATTTTCCAAACTGAATTACATCGTTTTACAAAAATAGAGTTTCCAAGCCTGTCATTTAGTTGTTAGTTTCAACAAGTACTGCTTTACAGGGAAAAAGGCAAGAGTATGCTAAAGGCCATTGTTATACTGTGACACTTGGGAAAATCTCAATAAAGAAAAAGAAGAGAAAAAATATTTCATCCAAAGCTCTCAGCTGTTTCACAATCTAGAAACAATTTAAATTTGTTTCATAGCATGAATTCTAATCTTAGAATCACAGAAGGGTAGAACAGAAGAGTATTTTAGATAATGTGACTGATCCTTCTTTACAAATAAAGAAACTGAGGCCCAAAGAAGACAAGAGACTCCCATCTAGTAGCGGAGTCAGGACTACAACCCAGGTCTTCCAGGATTAATCTTGGGTTCCGTCCACTCTAAGCCATTGATGTGATTAATAGAGTATGTCGTTTTAACCATGCTAGATAACTTTCAAATTGAAGATAGCCCCTGTCAGTCTACTAAGTACAAAAGATTCCTAACAACTGACTCCAGAGATTTAAAGAGATGACTCAAAAACTCATCAAACACCCAGAATGGTGGGAAATATTTACATGTATCTTACAAGGGACTTGTATTTAGAAGACATAAAGAATTCTAACAACCCAATAATAAAAAGACAAATAACCCAATTTAAAAACGGGCAAAGGATCTAAATAGATATTTCTCGAAAGCAGATATTTTATGGCCACTAAGCACATGAAAACAAGCTCACATCGTTAGTCATCAGGGAAATGTAAATGAAAACCACAATATGATACACCTTCATACCCACTAGGATGGTTATAATAAAAAGACAAACAGTAACAAATGTTGGCTAGAAAGTGGAGGAGATGGAACCCTCAAATACTGCTGGTAGGAATGTAAACCGGTGCAGTGACTTTAGAAAACAGTCTGCCATTTACTTAAAAAGGTTAAATGTAGAGTTATCCTAAAACCTAGCAATCCCACTCTTAGGTATGTAATATACCTAATAGAAATAACAAATATTCTGCATAAAAACATGTAAACAAATGCTTACAGCAGCATTATTTATAGCAATCAAAAAGCAGAAACAACCCTAATAATCATCAACTAATGATAAACAGCATATGATATAGCTAATCAGAGGAATATTATTCAACAATAAACAGGAATGAAGTATTGACACATGCTACAACATGAAGAACCTTAAAAAGTCATAAAAGAACACACATTGCATGGTTCCATGTATATAAAATGTCCAGAATGGGCAAACCCATAATACAGAAAGTAGATTCGTGCTTTTTAGGTGTTGGAGTGGGGGATTTTGGGGGAAATGCAGAGATGGCTAATGGGCATGGTTTCTTTGGGGTATGATAATAACGCTCTAAAATTAATGGTGGTAATGGCTGCACAACTCTGTGAATATACTAGAAACCATTCCATTGTACACTCTAAACAGGGAATTACATAGTATGTAAATTATATCTCAAAAGTTGTATTTAAAAATGTTATCTGAATCTGTCCTTCTCCATTCCAGCTCACCACATCCCCAGCTAGCAGCAGGACCATGGTCAGAACATATAATGCCTGTGTAGGAATTATAAAAAGCTGACTTCTCTGGGAAAGACAAACAGAAAATCATCCCTCCCTCCCTCCATGCTGTCACAGTCAGACCTGGGCCAGGCTCCCTAAGTGAAGAAAAAAGCCTTGGGTGGATTTCATCCAGGAGCACTTGGGCAGAACATGGCCTGGGCAAACATGAATGACAAGGCTGCCTGATTAACCATTCTGTAATGAAACTAGGTGGAATAGATACTTTTTAGGTTATTCGTAGAGGATGTCATTAAATCAATGTGTTTAATAACAAACATATGATCTTCATAAACCAGTCTCAACTCCTCCTCCCTGTTACCCCTCTAAAAAAATATACTGGTCTTCCAATGTTGCTGTGAACTGCACTACTATCCATCCAACTCAATAAGAAAAATACTCCACGCCAAACATATTCTGTTTTGTTGTTGTTGTTTGAGACGAAGTCTTGCTCTGTTGCCCAAGCTAGAGTGCAGTGGCGTGATCTTGGCTCACTGCAACATCCGCCTCCCCAGTACAAGTGATTCTCCTGCCTCAGCCTCTCAAGCAGCTGAGACTACAGGCACGTGCCACCATGCCTAGCTAATTTTTCTATTTTTAGTTGAGATGAGGTTTCATCATGTTGTTCAGGACTGTCTTGATCGCTTGACCTTGTGATCTGCCCGCCTCAGCGGGATCCCAAAGTGCTGGGATTACATGGACACAGGGAGGGGAATATCACACACCAGGGCCTGTGCAGGGTGGGAGGCAGGGGGAGGGATAACATTAGGAGAAATACCTAACATAGGTAACAGGTTGATGGGTGCAGCAAACCACCATGGCATGTGTATACCTATGTAACAAAACTGCACGTTCTGCACAGGTAACCCAGAACTTAAAATACAATTAAAAAAAAGAAAAATACTCCACATTCCCCACATGCCAATCCATTACTGCATTTTATCATTTTTATCTCAAGATTTAAAAATCTGATTTCTTATCATGAAGTCTATAAACAAAAGTAACCACTTCCTAGTTTTCTACTATTCTCTTTGTTTGAATTCTTTTTTTTTTTTTTTTTGGAGACGGAGTCTAGCTCTGTCGCCCAGGCTGGAGTGCAGTGGCGCGATCTCGGCTCACTGCAAGCTCCGCCTCCCGGGTTCACGCCATTCTCCTGCCTCAGCCTCCCGAGTAGCCGGGACTACAGGCGCCCGCCATCTCGCCCGGCCAGTTTTTTGTATTTTTTAGTAGAGACGGGGTTTCACTGTGTAGCTCAGGATGGTCTCGATCTCCTGACCTCGTGATCCACCCGTCTCGGCCTCCCAAAGTGCTGGGATTACAGGCTTGAGCCACCGCGCCCGGCCTCCTTGTTTGAATTCTTGATCCTCTCTAGCCTCACTGCGACAGAGCACGTAGAGTTATATCTTATACAGCAAAATATGCCACTATTTGTGGGCCTCTAAAGTGCTTAGGATATGATGGTTTACACAAACTTGAACTATCTAGGCTGTGACCACTTCTGCCAACTCATCTCATGTCAGTGTCTGATTTGCTAGCTACACTGAAATACGTATGATTCAAGTCTAGAACATACTGGGCTATTTCTCACTTCTTCCACCTTTCTTTAAGGTGGAAGAATGGAGACTGAATTTTAGTTACCAAAGATGGATCATGGGGAAATGCAAAGCTAGTGATTTCCTTTATAGTATCTGTCCCAGTTTGTACGTATTTGTGTATTAATCTGATGAAATTCTATTCCCCACTAGAACGTAAGTTCCATGAAAACAAGGACGTTCCTAAATGCTCAGCCTTTTGTGAAGAGTCTGACACACAGAAAAGGCTCAATACATGCTCCCTGAATAAATGAATGAACTCAAGCTTTGAAGTCTCTCTCATTTCTTTTGGTTGTTCATGCTATCATTATAACTCCACAGTGAAAATCCTTTCTTTATGTCTGGTGGCTATGCTACTATGATTAGGGCACTTGTTGAATTATGAACATGCTATGCTCATATAATGAAGAGCTCAGTGATGAAGATTCCAAATTCAACTCAACCTCAGTGGTTCAAACAATGCACTACTCTCCCATATTCCAACACAATAGAGTGTCCAACAGATGGAAAGTCATCATCAATATGCTTTCAGGAGAAAATTGATTAGGAAACATTCTGGTTAATTTGAGCATACTTTGCCCACTCTGAATTAACCATTCATATATATGCACCTTAAGAACATAAGAATAGGTGGGTAAACACAGCAAGACCAGTGAAAATGTAGATTAAAGTTACCTGTCAACGGAATCGTCTCAGCCAACTCTTCCTCCCATAATGTAGAGCCTGAAATAATACTGTGAGACCATGAATATCCTAAGATACCTTCAGTTATGTACAAACTAAAAGATTTTATGATTCAAAATGCAAATAACAAATATGTTCCATTTATAAGGACAGACAGAAAATACACAGGCTGAGAAGTTAGTGATAAAATGTTAATCTCGACAGAAACTTGATTTTAAAAAGTCACAACTTTCTAATGAGACTAGGTGGAAAAGCATTGTGCTTGACTAAAATGTTTTGTTTTGTTTTAAGTTCATATACTATGAATGGCATACTGAGTTGTAGCATTTGGCTTTAAATTTATCTTGGTTTTAGACCATCACAGCAAAGCAGCTTTGGATGTGATCAAAGTCACTTACTTATGTTCAAAGATGAAATTTGCATTTTTAGCCACACTAGTTAGTTATGAGAAATAGCACAGCCTATAACTCAGAGCAAATTAGGCTTCTACTGATTTTAACACAACAATTTTCGCTAATTGTTGGTAATTTTTATTTTCAGATATAGCCAGCCACTCTGGGATTCATCCTTAAAACTGTTTGCATTTGTGTAATCTTTCTTCAAACTTCTCTTTCCATGTCTAAATGTGCTTCTAAATATTATAATCTATAATAATTAAAAAATTAAAAAAATATTATAATCTAAGAAGAGTGAATAATGTGCTACCCTCTGCTGATAGGAGCAATGTGGTCAATTTCTGCTTTCTATAAAAAGATTGCAAAATAAACAGAAAAGCAAAAAAAAAAAAAACACCGGGAGAGAAAAAGCAAAAATAAACCAATTCCAGGCTGATTAGATGCTACCTTATATCTCTGGTTATGTGAGGGGGTAGAATCCTTCATAGTCTAATATCATGCTTTTAACTTCATAGTATATCTGCTCTCAACTTCTAGGTCAGAGATCAGTAACCAATGACCCATGGGCTATATCTGGCCCTCAGACTTGTTCTGTTTTGTGCTTACAGGATTGGCCTATTTAGTGCTTTTATAAAATTTAAGTTTAGTCCCCAACATTTAAAATGTCAAGACAATTCAGGTAAAGAACAGCTTCTGCTTTATTTTGAAAAGAGGTTAGCTTTAGTAATACGGTCTTGCATATTCTCATTCATCATTTCACTTATTGAACAAATATTGAATGAGCATCTACTACATCCCAGGCACACGGCCAGTTTGCAGGAATCTAGCAGTGAACAACATAGTCTTTTAATCTGTGAGAGAGACAAAAATAAACAAATAGAAAAGACGCCAAATGTCAGGTAATCAGAACTGTGGTGAAAGTACAGAGGATAGGAAACAATTTTTAGGAAATGATACTGAAGCAGTGACTGGATGATGGGAGCAAGCTGTACAGACCTGGGGGAAGGGTCTGGGTTAAAACATTCACAGCACCTAAAGGAAAGGGAAGATCAGTGTGAGGGGAGTGCAGGGAAGAAGAAGGAGATCACATATGGGAACCAGGACAGAGCCCTGGGAACAAAGGTAATGAGTAAAATTTATCTTAGTCTTTATGAGAAACCACTGGAGGTTTTGTCCAGGGAGGTATCTATATGTTCAGCATGAAATTATAGGAAACATTCTAGTTGTTGGATGGAGATGAGGAAATTACAGCAGTGGGGCAGTACTAGATAGAGTGACAGCTACAGGGTATGTCAGAAGCTATTGTCACAGGGGAGGTGAGAGGTGAGATGACTCTCATTCAAGCGGTTCTGGTGGGAAGAGAGAGCAGTGGCCAGATTCTGGGTATATTTTGAAGATAAATGCACTCAGGTTTATTGCTAAATAGATGTGGAATATGAGACAGACAGAGCTGAAACATGGCTCTCAGTTTGGACCTAAACAACACAACAAATGTGCCCTCTTACCAAGGTGGAGAACATCAGAAAAGAGCAAGTTTATGGGCAAAATCAATATTACGGTTTGAAAATACAAGCTTGCAATGTCTACTGATAACCAGAGATGTGGACGCTGGAGTTCAGGGTAGAGGTCAAGCTGGGAAATATAAATTTAGGAGTAATAAAATCACTCAAATGGCGAGCTGAGTAGTGACAGTCCTCTTTATTTATTATTATTATTATTTTTTACAGCAAGTCTCGCTGTCACTCAGGCTGGAGTGCAGTGGTGCGATCTCAGCTCACTGCAACCTCCATCTCCCAAATTCAAGCGATTTTCCTCCCTCAGTCTCCCAAGTTGCTGGGACTACCAGCACAAGCTTCCATGCCCAACTGAGAGTGCCCTTTAGAAAGAGCATGCTGATACAGTTTGGATGTGTGTCCCTCCCCAAATCTCATATTGAAATGCAATCCCAAGTGTGGGAGGTGGGGCCTGGTGGGAGGTGATTAGATCATGGGGGTGGTTTCTCAGAAATGGTTTAGGACCATCCCTCTTGGTATTGTCCTCGCGATAGTGAGTGAGTTTTGCTGAGAGATCTTAAAAGTATGTGGATCCTCCCCACTGTTTTCTTGCTCGTGCTCTGGCCATGTGACGTGCATGCTCCCCCTTCGCCATCTGCCATGATTCTAAGTACTCTGAGATCTCCCCAGAAGACAGCCATGTAAGCAGATGCCAGCATCATACTTCCTGTACAGCCTGCAGAATCATAAGCCAATCAGAACTTTTTTATTTATAAATTACCCAGTCTCAGGTATTTCTTTATAGCAACGTGAGAACAGTGCCTTCTCTGGTTCATCACAGGCCCTAGTACTCCTTGTTGCTTAAACAAAACTTGCTTCACTCACTAACATTATTTTCCTAAGCAACAGAACTGAATAAAAAATATAAAGGAGTTCAAGAAAAGGTAGAATTCTAGTTCTACAAACTGCCTAGCAAAGTTGGTTAAAATACAACAAAATTAAATCAAATGCATATCTAAGCAAAAATAGAAAGCCACAAAGGTGACTTATAATTCTACAGTTTACACCATGGTTGCTAGAACAGTATAATGAGGGCATGGAGGATGACAGGATTAGTTTGGTAACCTGGTCACTTAGGTTCAGTTGCCCATGTGGAAAGAAGAGACGAGATCTTTAGCCTAGAGAATTGCCATTTAGAAATAAAACGTTTTGCACACATCCTGCATCGCTGCAAGGCTGTACTTATGGTTAAACCCAGGGAAAGGACTAGAAAATTAATTTGTTCATCTCTTTCTCATTGAAGTTGGGTGTAATACAGATAGAAGGAATGGTGGAAATGAGTATTATTTCAACCAAAAATTCAACCTGCTGGGCCTATATCTCACATGGTTTGACGTTTCATATTTATGCAATATGCAGTCGATTTTTCTTCTTCGTGGATTTCATACTTGAAAATACACCAAGTCACTAAAATTTATTTGTGACCCCAAAATCAGTATGTGCAGCACTTTTAAGGTCATTCACAGGCACGTGCAGAGTGGTGAAAATGTGGGGTTTCCTCATATGCACATTCCCAGCTGAAGCTGACCGAAGTGACATTCTGCCTTCTTGTTTCAGCTCTCCTTACAAACAAATGTTCTTTTCACCATACATTTTGTGCCACATTTTTCATATGTTTGCACTGTGTTTGGTGATCTTGCAGTTTAAAATGGCCCCCAGGTATAGTACTGAAATACAGGCTAGTGTTCCTATGTGAAAGAAGTTTGTGATGTGCCCTATGGAGAAAATATAGGTGTTAGCTAAGCTTCATTCAGGTATGAGTTATAGTGAGGTTGGTCACGAGTTCAATGTTAATGAAGCAACAACATATAAGGTGTCTTTAAAGAGAAACACACACAAAAGGTGAGATATTATTTGATTGAGGAAAATGTTGAGAGGCTCACAGTAACCTGATCCTTTATGTCCCTTAGAAGCAATAGTTCAGTATCCATTAATTCAGTATTAGCAGTGACTTTATAGAACATGACCACCGTGAGTAACGAAAATTGACTATCATGGTGGGCTGCATCAAGCGAATATACTAACGTAAGACAGTTCCCACATTGGTATAGCCCTGAGGTTCCTGGCAGCAGCAATAACAGCTGCTAGGTAAGGATACTACTTAAACCGAGGCTAACAAGAATCACATGTTTGTCCAGGTAGGCAGAAACTCTGCTAAAGATCAAATTCGCATCAAAAATTTTAAAAGACAAAAACATTCACTACAACAAGAGTCATCAGATCAACAAACCACAGGTTAGCATTTGCAATATTCTGATCTAACAGAACAACACTATGAATGAATACCTATAAACTTTAGACTTAAACAAATAAAGTAATGAAGGAAAATGAGAGGGGGGTCAATAATCAGAAAATAATGATATTCTGCATAAAGAACAGAAACACATGAAAAAGAACCAGATGGAATGTCTTGACATGGAAAATACAATCATTAAAATTAAAACCTCAAAGGGTAGCTTAATGACAAATTAGGCATAGATGATGGAAGAATTAATCTAGTATAGGTTAGAGCTAAGCAGTTAACATGGAAGAACACAAAGAGACACAGAATGAAAAATATGGAAGAGAGGTAAAAAGAGATGGAAGAGATAATAAGATTCAAAATACCTTCAAAAGGAAAACCAGGAGGAGCAAAGGATAGGCATGGGGGATAAGCAAAAGTGGAAGACATAGATATGGCTAGGAATTTTCCAGAGTTTCCGTAAGACATGCATCCCAAGGATTACTCTCTAGAATTGTATAAAAATGATAATAGCATGCATTATGTGCTAGGCAGTGTTCCAGGTGCTTGACATATATTAGCTCACTTAATCCTCACACCTGCTGAGATAAATTTTTATTATCCTGGCTGTACAGAAGAAGAACCTTAGAGGTTTAGAATCTGCCCAAAGTCACAAGGCTGCTAAATGATGGACATAAGCTTCAGGCCCAGAAAGTAAGCTACTGTGTCTGTGCCTTGAACAATACACTTTACTGCAAAATTATTTTTTGGCGAATGAAGGCAAAATAAACACACCTTAAGACCAAAGAGGAAAAGAGATGAAAAATAAAACAGTACTGACCAGCAAGAGGAACTCAGTAAAAGGATTTCTAAAAGATACAGATCCCGTCATTATGTTGAGTGAAGTAAGCCAGGCACAGAAAGACAAACATTGCATATTATTTGTGGGATCTAAAAATAAAAACTCATGGGCTTATAGAAGGATGGTTACTGGAGGCTGGGAAGGGTAGTGGGGGATTTGGGGTGGTTGGGGAGGTGGGGATGGTTAATGGGTGCAATAAAACGAGTTAGAAAGAATAAGATGTGCTATTTGATAGCACAACAGGGTGACTATAGTCAATAATAACCTAATTGCACATTTTAAAATAACTGAAAGAGTGTAATTGGATGGTTTATAACATGAAGGATAAATGCTGGGGTGAGGGAATACCCCATTATCCATGATATGATTATTACACATTACAAGTCTGTATCAAAATGTCTCATATACCCCATGAATATATACACCTACTATGTACCCACAACAATTAAACATTTAAAAAATTTTAAGAAGTACAGATCTCAAAGAAGGAAAATGCTTCCAGATGCAAGGACGGGTGCAAGGGAAACAGTAAATACAGGGGTAAAGCTAAACATCAATTATGTGAAATAACAATAAGGATCTAGGGGAAACACACAAGTCATTTCTCTCTTAGTCCTGAAATATTTCCAAACTAGGACTTAGTATTAGGTAAGAGAGAGTCTATAAAGGCATAAACCCACAAAGACGGGACAATAGAAGAACAAAGTACAACTATAAATGTTAGAAAACAGGCGTGATGATATCAAGTGGTTTGGCATCACGGAGAAAGATGACTTTTAAGCTCTTAGTGAGCAAAGCATAGAAGTGATTGATGTGTGCGCAGAATCCTCAACGGCTTAGGACTGGGGGTAGCAGGCACCTCTGGAAGAGGAAATGAAATATGACAATGGGAAGGTAAGAATTTGAAGCTGCAGTTACGAATCCAGATTCTCTGTCCCGTCACATAGCCAGGTGAGTGCCCTCCTCCACACCAGAAGAGAAGAGGCTTATTCTCAAAAAGGCGTAAGGAGAGGCTGTCTGAACTGGAGATGATGTTTTATGGAGGGTCTTGTAAAGTACATTAAATGCATGTATGCACACTGGATTCTGCAATCCCCCAAGGTCTCTTTTCTGCTTAGCTCCCAGAAGCCAGTTCTTTCCCCTCTGAGGAATCTGGCTTTCTCAGAAAGAAAGAGGTAATAATGAGGTGAGCCCAGTGAGATGAGCGACACTATAGCGACCCTCCTGATGACAAACTCTGCTCAGGCACATGTAAGTTTCCATTAGGTTTTTAGTTCCACACTCCTAAGTTTGTGCCAACAACCAAATATAACCAGATAGCTGCAAAAAGGTTTCTCACTTGAAAGAGAGAAATAAACCAACGCAAAACTGAAATGAAACAACCTGGATAAAACAGTTCCTATGAGGGAAGAAAACATAAAAGCAAACAACCATCATTCATATCTTGATGTGGATATGAAAAGCTTTTATAACTATTACACTAGAATATGCTATAGAAAGGAAATTTCAAATATAAAAGTCTCTTAAATTGTAAAAAATATTATGGTAGATATTAAAAACCCAATAGAAGTGTTAAAAGAAAGGACTAAAGTAGCCTATCAAGAATAGAGATAAAAGTCAAAGAGAAGGAACTTTGAACAGACTGTCTGGGGGAGGGAGGAAGGGTTGAGAGAACCAATCTATTCCAGGTGGTTCAAAATGCAAGCAATAATATGTGTGAAATAGAAAACAGAGAAAACTAAAGACAGCAAATCATAACATCTCCCATAATTAAAAGACTCATGTTTTGAAACTACAAGGACCTACAGAGTAACCACGATGTGAAATAAAATTTGACCCATAACAAATCAAGTCATTGTGGAATTTGATTAGGATGGTGCAAAAGTAACTGTGTTTTTTGCCATAATGAAAAACTAGAGGCAAAGAGAAGACCTAGAAGCTTCCCTAGAGAAAAACAGGCCTCTCTATACAAGATATCACAAATCAAAATGTCATCAGATTTCACAACAGCAGCACTGCAAGCTAGTTAGCAAGGCGAAGTATCTTCAACATTCTGAAAGAAAAAGATTTGTAACATATTATTCACACTAAGTTAAGCCAAGTCTCTCAATTGAGCATGCCGGTATACTAATTTTTAGAATACATATTCTAGAACAATAAAAAATATCATGCATCCTGTTTTACAACATGGAGGACATGAAACCCCAAAACAATGAACACTAAGAAAAAAGAAGATGTGGTATGTGGGTGTCGGGGGGTGGACACAGCAGAGATTTGTAGATCATTAGAGTGAGTGATGGTGAAGGGCGATCCCAGAAAGACAATTTTGTTCCTGATATACAGGAAAACCAATCCAATTGGAGCACTCCGATGGCTCTAGGATATAATTCCCCAAGAAGATAAAACTAACAGAGTATCTGATTACATCTCACTATCTGAGAGGACATCCAAAAATTTGGCCAAAATTTTGGTTGACTTAAGTATGAGACTATAGAAAATCAAGAAGTAAAATAATGTAACAAGACTACTACTAGAAAAAGAAAAATCATTCACGAAAGGAAAAAATGATCAGAATTATTGTTTGCTGTAAAACTCATCTCTGGATATCCTTTACAAGTTACAGTAATGTAAACACTGAATATTGGCCTAACTGAAATTATGGCCCAACAAAATCCTATAACAACATAGCCTAAGCTGATGCTTACTCAAATATGAATCAACAGGAAATTGGTTCCAGTCTTCTAGAGTCTTCTTCCCATCTTCCAGTTTCAAACACAGGCAGGCCAAAATTTTTATCCTCTGTGAAGTCTTGGATGTGAGCTTGTTTGGGAAATTGTCTTGTGATCACTGGGGACTCTATCCAGTTGTGGCACATTCACTGAAATCCAGTGTGCATTTGACTATTTTTCTTTTTGTATTTTGTGAGAATTATAGCTTAAAAATTAATGTTTTTGTAAGCCTCATAATAATGCAACATCATATTGCTGTGGTGGTAAGGTGGTGGTAGGAGGGTGTTGTAGCATCAGTTGGCATAATTAATGGTCAACAGTAATACTTAAAACTAAAAAAAAAAAAAAATCAGTAAGTTGCAATATAAGCAAGTTATTCACAAAAATTTAGATAAATACCAAAAGAGTCAAAATCTTGAAAGTAGTTTCTTCTAAAAAGGAAGAATAGAGAAAATAGGCACAAAAGCTTGATGTTTTCCTTAAAAATAAAAAAGGAGACATTTGCACATGCTCACATTATTTCTGATACAGAAGAAAAACTAGAAGATAATTGGAACATTAGCAGTATTGTCTAATTCACAGGGTTAAAAATTCAACAAAAAATATTCAGCAAAAATAGTATAAGATTCTGGAGGTGGGCTGTACTGTTTAAAACATTATAATCCTCATTGTTGGAGATATTGGTTAACTTTAGACTTTGTTAAACATAGATACAAAAATTTCTAGGACAGTTACTATAAGAAAATAAGTAGAATGTATAACATCCAATGCTTTTGAGGGAGAAGGCAATTCAACCAACCCATGTGAAAGGAAGAAAGAAAAAAAAAGAACATAAAAATCAGACTGTATTAATATAACAATATTAATATATTGCCATATAAACTGGAAGGCAAGATGCTCTATTAAAGATAGTGTCACCACTTGTTGACAAAAAATACAGTCATTCTAAATTTTTAGCCACAAATAATTTTTAAACACAAATACATACAGTTTAAATAGAAATACCAGGAGAAACTAAAAAAGCCACCATCAATGTGAGAGAAAAATGATAGATTAGGCATCAGTAATGATACAGGTGATTTGAGCAGCATAATTAACAAGTTTAACTCAATGAACATATGGAGAACACCATACCCAGTATTAAGAGAATATGCTTTTTCTTTTCAAGGACATAGGAATCATTTATAAAAAACTAATCATATGTTGGCCACAGAAAAAATATCAACAATTTCCAAGAATTAATATCTTATAGTCCATTGTCTGGTCAATGGGCTACTACATTAGAAATCAGTATCAAAAGATGACTCTAAAACTCCACGTTTGGAAATTTAAAATACATGTCACATCTCATAACTCATAAATCAAAGAAAATCATAATGAAGTTATAACATTTACTGAACTGAAACATAACAAATATGCTATATGTCTAATCTTTGAATACAGCTAAAACTGTACTTTCAGTAAAATTTAAAACCATACAAATTTATATCAGAAGAGAATAAAGTATAGAAAACAATAAGTTAACCATACAAGTTAAATAATTAGAAAAGAATTATAAAAATACCAGAACTTTGGAAGAACAATAAAGATAAGAGAAAAACGAATGCAATAGAGTGTAGAAATTTGAAAGTGAGGAATAATAACATCAAATTCTAACAAATTATATTTTAAAACTGTACCAAGACGATATTTATAAAGGAATATTAAATATATGTCTAGATAAAGCAGAAATGAGAAAAATAACTTTAAAACATTTGAAACATTTTTACCAATATATTAGAAAACATAAATGAAATGGATAAAATTCCTGGAAAAAATATAACTTATCACAAAGAAATAGTATGATTAGTCCTATAACTACTCAATACATTCAACCAATAGTTAAAACATTTCATCAAAGGAAACTCCAAGCCTAAGTTATATATCTTTTTCAAGGAAAAGATAATTCCACTATTTCTCAATGTTTTCAAGTGAATAGAAAAAATAAGGAATAATCTCCAGGTCACTTTTAGGGGTGAAAATAACTTTGAAAGCAAAGCCAAAAAAGGATAGCCAGAAAAGGATAAATAGGCAAAAGTACTACAGCAAATATCAGCAAACAGCTAACATCGAAGTATTTTTTCAAATTGCATAAACACCAAGTTGAAACTAACCCAGGAACAGAAGGTCACTTAATACTAATAAATGTTCACCATATTAACAGAATAAAGGAGAAAGACAGAACCACTATCCCAGTAAAACTAAGAAAATAATTTAAAATAATAAAGAATTCATTATAAAAACTAAACTAGCTGATAATTATCTGGTAAAGGGAATCTATAAAATCTAGGGTAAACATATCAGATGTATGGCGTTTTCACTTGCATTTTATCACAACCACTACTTTCAAGCAACTGGAAAATTAAGATATAATTTCTTTAGTTTTTCACTAGTGTTAAAAGTGGAGCATCAACCATATTTTCATTTACTCATTTATCCATGAAGGACACAGAAGTACTTTCTCCATAGCTAAGAGAAACAAAGAAGTTATGGCTAATCATATAAACATACAACATAGTCAAGAGAGGAGACACAGCTAAATTGAACAATTAGAGAGAACATTTTTCAGTGACAGCACTTGAACATCCATTTGCCTGCAGCAAAGACAGTTAAGATTCCTCTGAAGTCATGAGCATCCTACTAATACAATACAAGGGTCTCCATTCTAATCTCTTCTTTCAGTTAGCGTATTACTTTTTCTTCAAGGCTATGAAGTTAAAGCAATGTTCTACTGTAGCTAATAATTAGGAATTACTGATGTATTAAATATCTTCTACTTCTTTTGCCATCTTCTTTGGTTTCTTTATCAGAAATCTATGTCCCAACCACATGAATATTAAAACACATTTTTTATCTTTCCAGTCCATTGTGGTGTCAGGTGAAGAATACCCAATGTTGTTCTTGTAACTTCCAAATAAAACACTTAGAAAAACACCGAAAGTCCGAATAAAACAAAAAATATAATTTCACTGTACAGCAACACAGCTAAGCAGTTAAATGTCAATATATGGGGAATAAATAAAACTTGTAAAGTAGAGGGGGACAGACTGAGGGGAAACCCAAGGTATTCAATGTTACATCTTAGGTTTGCTTTATGAAAGGGAGAATTATAACAAAGGTAGGAAAATAGTTTGTACTTCACTCACCTTATGTATCCTCACATGGTGCACCCCAACTCAGAAACTCAAGGACAGTACCAAACAAAAAAAATTAACTATTTCTGTTGGGAGAGGCAATCTGCCATGTGCTCTGGGCTCTCTTGCAAGTTTTTGCTGGGTGTGCCAAGAAGGAATGAATGGTCTAACTGCTCATTGCCATGTCCTCATCTCAGGGATGTGTTTGCAGAAAGTAACCTGGAGGGATAAGGTAATGTCTCCCTCTAGGACAAGGACCAGGCTTGCTTACTGTTTTTGCTGTAAAAGAGATGGATTCTCTAAGCCCAATGTTTCTCACAGATGGGTGCAGTATCTACCCTAGCCTTATTGCATCTCTCTGTGGGACTTGGAGTTAAGGGGAACTCAATCAAACATGCTATACCTCCTGATGCTTTATGCTGTAAGAATAATAAAGTCCTTAGTCACTGACCTGGTAGTCTCTTGTCTTCTTCCAGCATTCATGAAACAGTAACAGACTAGCTTATTAGCTCCTAAGTAGAGTAAAATCTCATCCCTCATTCAACAACTTCACCCCACTCTGCCTCTATAAAGTGCTGGCCAGGAACTAGGGTAGACCGCAAGAGGTGCAAGATAATCTTAGAGGTATTTTCTCATACACTAAGTCATACTTTTTTTTTTCTCATACAAGTTATACTTTTCAAGAGGGGCTGACTGAGGAAATACCTGTAAGTTAATTATATTTCTTCACATGTTATCAGGTATGAAATGAAGAATCCATAGTAGAAAAACATCACTAGAGGAATGTATATATCACTTTATAAGAGGAATGACTCCTAGAAACAAGGAATTAGGCTGGGAATTGCTCATCTCCCACTCTTCACAGGGCAAAGACTGCAGGGCCTGGGTAGTCCACCAACACCATCTTGTAGACAAAGAATGAGTTTAGACACAATTTGTTTTAGGACCTATTGAACATACTTAAGCATAAAAATGGAAACACCAAATGGAAGCGGTGGAGGAAACCCTGCCTCTAAGAGCTAAAATAGCAATTCAGAAAACTGATTGTACCTTCAAAAGAATACAAAAAGATGTGGTACCTATGAATCAGGAACAGGAAGTCATAGGAAAGAACAGTCTGAGATGAAAAGAATTTCAAAGAATGGGACACAAAAAAGAAATCCAACATAAATGATCATGCCATTTGAAAATATAAATTGAACATAAAACTAAAATATAAAAAAGGAAACTCTCCTGAACTGTATACAAAATGTATAAGTACAAAAAAAGAATTTTTCAAGTTCTAAGCAAAGTAAATTAAAACAACCTAAACTTACCTATATGCTGGAAATCTGTATGTTTTAAACTAAAAAGAGGAAGAAAAAATAATCCTCCTATATACAACCAAGTGAACCCCAAAATACAAGGGGTGATGGTAAGCTCCCCAAAACCAGAAGTTAGCCTGGCCACCTTCCTCTCTTCAGCAGCACTAATTTCAGAAGACAACAGAGCAAAACACTTGGAATTCTCTGTTAAACAGCTCCAAGACTCAACATTTATTATCAACCAAATGATGTCCTCACATTTAACAGAATACGATGACATTCCTTAAAATGAAAAAGCATCAAACATACTTGAATTTTCTTAATGTAACATAGTAAATGTTACAAATATTTTAAAATTTATTGAGAAATTTTAAAAAATTAGAATATAAAAATAAGAAGAGGTCTGGTAGTTGGCACTAACACCAGGTAAAACATAGATACATCATAGATTTTGGCAAAATTCTGGTTAACAACTATATGCACATACACAATTATCTATGAGAAGACTAATACATACATATTTATACATATACAAACATATATATATTCCTGTATACATTAAAATAACATAATTTAAATCAATAACCATGGAAATTGCACTAAGACTGCAAAACATAGCGCAAGAGGAAAAAGGAAACTAAACTCTTTGTTTACAATGGAGAAGCTTTCAAAAAATAAACAAATTCTGGCTATTAGAGAAATATATGCAAAGTACTTTAGTAAACTTACAGGTAACTAGTTGTATAATATAAACATCACATATAGCTTTCAAAATATGCAGGGAAGATACAAGTAAAAAATATTTTGCCTGCAGAACAAAAATAAAGATAAAACAAAGGAAAGAACAAATAAATATGAAAAACAGAACACACAGAATATAATGGCACAAGTGAAGTCAACCCTTGCCATTATTAAAATAGAAAGCAAAAGAATAGGCCATGCATTAAATAACCCATCATTAATTTAATAAAAACTTTATAGGGAAAACAGAAAGAATACTATCTCATTATAAGAACATATGCTTTGCAATTTCAGAATTATTAGGTGTAAATAACTAAAAGAAATCTTAGAACCAAGGTAATCATGCTTTGCATTATGTACAAAATACACAGCTAAAATAAAGAGAGACTAGTGAAAAGAAACAAAAAAAAGAGAGAAAATAAGCAAAGATAAAAAATAAATTGGGCCTCTGCGTCCAAGTCCAAATTTTCTAGAGAAAGCATGTGACTTTCTCAGGTTGAGCTATGTGTCTACCCAGGTCTAAATAACATGGTTATTTGGTTACAGGGCTTCTAGAGCCCAGGCCTCAGTGGGAGCTGTGCTGAGGGTAATCTGTGAGGTCATCTGTGACAAGATCCCAGAGGAGTCAACAACATGTCACCACATATGTTAATTTCTTCTTGTTCTCACAGTCTTTGTTCTTTAATATTTTCAGGTTTGTCAGATGGAATTTTCTAAATGTTCTTCAAAAGCAAGGACCATATCTGACAATTCTTTCATATTTCTTCCACAGTACAATGCACACAGTAGCTGCTTAATAAAAATATCCTCAACTGCATTCTTTTCTGTTCCCCAAACAGAATCCTTGTGAAATACTAAAATAGAACACACACACACACACACATACACACCCCTACATGCACACATGCACACCTGCATACACAGACATACACACACACACACACACACTTTAAGCTCTGATTTGAACACTACAAAGTGTCCAAAAATCATACTGAATTGCCTTCTCCGCCTATTTATTGAATTAATAAAATCCACATACCATTTCTGAAATCCAAAACAACTATACAAATTAAGTTACCTATTTTCTAATGTTGGATTTGCTAGACATGTGAACATAAACTTACAGGCAAACTGAAGCTTGGCTTCTCTGCTGACAATTGTTCCAAGTGAATTTGTTGCAAAACATTGGTAAGTTCCTGTATCCCAATTTCTGTTGGGGTTAATAACCACAAGATTTCCTCCATTCAACTTATAACGATGTTCCATACTCATATCAATATCACTTCCATTCAGTTGCCATCTGTAAAACAAATATCAAGGTTTTCCCCCCTTAGTATTTTTAACTTAAAAGAAGGCTCTCCATTATAAAATCTACTTTAAACATTATCCCTCATATAAGTAAAAAGTGATACATATATTATTCAAGTGTTGCATAACTGAAGATCAAATATGGCCAAGTATGTATCAGAAACAAAAAGTTAAAGCACAGTAGAAAGTACAACAGAGTAGCATCTATAAGTTAAAGCGTTTTAAATGTTTCTTAGGAGATGGGAATGATTTTGTTTGCTCACTAGGGGAAAAGTTAGGCTAGGTCTGCAAAGGCAAAGATGAATTAGAAAGTTGAGGTAATTATCTCAGATACTTTAGGCCAAGCTGCTGCTGACAATGAAGGAAGACAACAGCACATTTCTTTGATTTATCCAGATTGACTGAGCACATTTAATAAATTAATTGGGTAAGTGCTCAACTATCCATTTCAATTTGTCTGGGTAAATACCTGTCCCTGAGGCATTCTCCACTTTTCTAAGCCATCACAGTGCTATTTACAAAATGGTACACTGTGGTAAAAGACCATAAACACCACCTAGGGGGTGGGAAAAAGTAAAGGCACTCACCCCAGAGCCATATTTATCAATGAGAAGCCTCAAGATAAACGAAGAGAGAAGCTGGTTTTTAAATAAGAGTTTTTAAGCTGAAAGTTTTTAAACAGTAAGTATGCTTGACGTATCACGGGTGCTTTAAACACTCATTCACATCCCACAATCTCAAGAAAACATTACTGTAAAAAACAGGGCACCCACCTCCTAGATGACCCAATTTTTATAATGAAATTACACTGCCATCAGTTCTGTAAATTGTAGCATATTATAACAATGGTCATATCAATTATTCTTTACAATAATTTACCAAAAATGAAAAATATCATGCCCATTTTATAGATAATGATTTTAATAAACCAACTGTGTGAGTTGACAACTGTCCCCAAAACTATTAATTGGTGGGATCAGGAGTCGCATCTACTTGAATTCCAGCTCAGAGTTCTTCAGTGATGCTATGGGCCATCTCTAAATTGTTGCTTTAAAATATAAAATATTTAATCTGCACATATTTTGTGAAAACATACAAAGAGATGAAATGTGAACATCATCTCAAATAGAAGTGCATAAAGTTAAATGGAATATTATACAATTGTGAAAATGGGCCACTTTTATAAACAGGGATGACTCAAGCAATGGTACATAAAAAGGTAAATTAAAACATTCAGTTAGATACCATTTATGTGAAGTTTTAAAACATAGTTGAGGTTTATAATTTTCAGACCTTTTAAAATCTACTTACTACATTAAAATGTATAATATATTATAATATATAATCATTATACATTATATTTTATATATAATTATACTGTATAATTATACAGTATAATACAATAATATATAATTTTTAATTATGTACTAAGTGTATTTTAAAAGGTATGAAAATTATAAATCTCAACTTTTTTTTTTTTTTTGAGAACTGAGTCGCTGTCTGTCGCCCAGGCTGGAGTGTAGTGGCACAATCTCAGTTCACTGCAAGCTCTGCCTCCTGAGTTCACGCAATTCTCCTGCCTCAGCCTCCCGAGTAGCTGGGACTACAGGCACCCACCACTAGGCCCGGCTAAATTTTTTGCATTTTTAGTAGAGACAGGGTTTCACTGTGTTAGCCAGAATGGTCTCAACCTCCTGAGCTCGTGATCCACCTGCTTCGGACTTTCAAAGTGCTGGGATTACAGGCGTGAGCCACCGCGCCCGGCCATAAACTTCAACTGTAAGGTATTTTAAAGCTCTCAGAGAGATAGTAGGATGTGTTTAGGGGGCCTACACTGGGAAATTTAGCTTTTTTGGTTTTAGTTCTTAAATTAAGAAGTAATTATATGGAAGTTCATCATTATGCCCTGTTGTATGTCTATATCATTTTCTATATCAGAAATAATGCATAATGAAGTTTTAATGACTGGGTAGTAAAGAAAATGGGTGAATTTATAAGTTTAATCCATACTGCTCAAAGTGATATTTTATCATTTGCTAATTTTAAAAATCAAGGGTTTCTCACTTTTTCTTTTTTCCTTCACATACGAACTCCTTAGGTCTTAAAGCAACATTTTAATAAGAAGACCCAAATGAAATTAAGAGAACACACTGGAGGTTCCAGCTCTTCTCTTTTGAACCGGAACAAAATTAGAAAGAAAAAGCTACATCTTTTTCATTTATGGCAGATTTCTGCTGTTGGTTTTTGTTTGGTTTACTTGTAAAGTAATTCTCTCATGATCCTTCCCAAGTCAATTTCATATCTGCATGAACATTTGTGTCTCATTTTGATTTTAGGTCTACCTTAAGGTTTGAATTTGAAATGGGAGCACTCATAAACCTTCCTTCATCTTATTCAATCCCAAGTCCTAGAACCACAGAAATTCAGAAAAGCAAGCAAAATAAAGAAGAAGTGTCCATTCACACTCTTTGTGAATACTCTGAAACACAATATGGTCTGCAGGCCAGCATCAACACCCCATGATAGCCTGTTGGAGATGCATAATCTGGGGCAATACCCCACATCTACTGAGTCAGAATCTGCATCTTAAGATTTCCCAGGGTCTAATATGCATATTCAAGTTTGAGAAGAACTGATCTAGACCATCCCCCAAAAGTAACCATGGACTGCCTACAGTAGACACAAGCAGAAAAGAACAGCTCACTTTTAATTTAGCCTATTTCATATTCAACAGCCGATTAGAAAGCCCTTCCCTCCCTCTCCTTCATTCCTTCCTTCCTTCCTTCCTTCCCTCCTTCACTCCTTCCCTCTCTCCCTCCCTTCCTCTCTACCTCCCTCCCTCCCTTCTTCTCAGTCAGCAAAAAAATATTTATGAAGTGTCTATATTGGGCAATTTTCCATGTTCTGAAGTTGTGGTAAAAGGTTCTTGACTTCCTGAAGCTCACATTTTTGTAGATATTTTTTCCCCTACTTTCCTAGTTTCTGTTCCCACCCCCACCCCCTCTGCCTAATCCCCAGGCCTTAGCTATGCCTTTCAAGCAACAGTATAAAGAAAAGAAATGGAATTCAGTAACAACTGCTCATTGGTTTATCAGTTGGACTCACCTGACACCCACCGCATCGCCATGGAAAATGACCTAACACTCCTGAACCTAAGCTTTTAACATATAAAATGGAGAGAATGCCATCTATCCCATAGGATTGCTCTTCAAATTTATTCAGACAATGTATGCAAAGCTCACAGCTCAGTGCTTCCACAGGGTAGGCATTCAACAAACGGGCAAATGTCATGGCTAGTGTGGGAGGAGGCCCCTTCAAAGGCTGCAAACCCATCTGTCCCCTTTGTTTCTCTTTTGTTCCATTCCTATCAAGCACATGTTAGTTCTAAGTCCGATTCAATGCTTTTAGTAACTCTCCTTTTACATGGAACAGACTATGTCTTCCACATATGGTTGGACGACATTGGTACCTGCCCTGAGAAGTCAGCAAAAAGTAGGCTGAGAACATATACTGACACTGACTTTTAAAGAATACATTTGACAGTAAATCACAAGTGGGTGGGTTTAATTTTTTAAGCTGTAAGAGATTTCTCAGTTACTAAGTGACTAAATGCTTGCAGCAGGACAAACTCCTCTAAACACCAATCAGGAAAGATGCAGTTAAGTTCAAACACTTTTCAATGAAAGACTCTCATGACAAAGGGCACTTGAGTTTTCCTCACCTAAAAAGAGCAGTTTTTATAGGAAAAAACACTTTTCAGCTCAGGAGTAAGAATGTTTATGCCCTGACTAAGCATGCCTGATGGCTTCATTTGAAAATTGTGTTTTTGTGTTTAGCTGAAGAATAATCAAGGTACAGTGGCTATATGGAAAATTTTAAAGATAAATAAAATATGGAGAAGCACTTATTCTTATGGATTTAACAGCTAGAAAGATTTAAGAAACCATAAAATATGCTGGAATATACTTTATTTCATTATGTATCTAAGATGTAAAAGCTATCATCCTTAAGTTTTGACTAAAGAACCAAAATGGAAAAGATTTGTTCCATTACACACAAATGCTTCTCACTTCCTTTAGTTAGGTATTCATCATACAGACACAATCCCTAGATTATTTCACTATGTGAAAAGGCAAAGATTATTATTTTTAAAATATGTTCCTGCATTTTTAAATATGTTCCCAAAGTATTAGTGCATTCATGTTAGTAAACTCTTTAGAGCTAAATTATACTTGCCATAACCAGAAGAATGTTTATTTTAACAAAGCAATATAATTATTTTTCTCCTGCCTAATACTAGTCATCATTAAATGGAGCTCACCCCAGGTTATATAAAATTTCTCAATATCTTATTAAACATTGATTGTTTTTCCTCTTGCTGAAAATATGTGAATTCAAAAGGGTTGTCTTTGTTTAAACTCTGAAATGTGCAAGTAATCTCTGGGCCTAAGCTGCCAACAGTTATTAATATTTTATCCCAAGAAACAAAATAGTATACCTAAGTTACTAACGCAAAATACTCATATTTGGGACTGACTTCTAAGTATGTCTAGTATTTTCATTCACGTAAGAAATGAATAATAAGGGCCAGGCACAGTGGCTCATGCCTGTAATCCTAATACTTTGGGAGGTTAAGCTGGGCAGATCTCTTGAAGCCACTAGTTTGAGACCAGCCTGGGTAACATGGCAAAACCCCATCTTTACAAAAAAATGTGAAAACTAGCCAGGTGTGATGGCATGCACCTGTAGTCCCCACTACTTGGGAGACTAGGGTGAGAGGGCTTGAGCCTGGGAGATGGAGCTTACCGCCAGCTGAGATGGCACCACTGCACTCCAGAGTTGGAGACAGAGCCAGATCCTGTCTCAAACAAACAAACAAACCAACAAACAAAACCTGAAGGGATATGCAGGCTCCTTCTTTTCCAAAGTATGTGTCCAATAAATCTTCAAATTAGACTCATTTTCTTTGCAGGAAACTGTAATCCAACTGTCCAGGCTTCACGAACACAACACTCAGTAGTAAGGTATGAGAGGTAAACGGCACACTCAGGTCGTAAATTTGGGAAGCTTTTAATAGTAAACATTGCCTTTTGGTTATGCATATTCATAATTCTTTGTACAAGTGACAAATTTCTACTTTTATCAAGGAATTTAAAAGTTCACCAGGAACTCTATCAGAATGAAATATTTTTGAAATATGAAAATTATTTAAAACTTCATAGAAGTATATTTGCATTCCCAAATCCCATTCCAAAAGGCTTAATGCAGTGATCTGGAGCAAAAGAAGGCAATCTCATGTCTCTTGCGGCTACACACACCAGCATTTCAATCATATAACATTTACATTGTGCTCCAGAAGCAGACTAGCCTTGTAGCTTCAGCTTGGTGGTAAATGTCACAAGATTAAACACCTTTGCATAATCATCATGTTGTAACACTCTTGAATGATCCTATAAGTTCAGTGTCAGCCTTCAGTGTTCAAACACTCATTCTATACAAATTAGAATTTGCTTTTAGAATCACAAGTGAGAAATGATTTATTACTCATATTTCACAAATCTAGTAATTCTCAATGAGCTCTCATCCTCTTAAACTGGGTTGTATGAAGGTTCTATGTGAATTTCTGTCTCAGTCAATAATCAGAGAGAAATATTTGGGGTACTGGAATTAGAAGTCCTGGGTTACTGGCCTACTTAAGGCAGCGTACCTTTGATCAATCCCCTTCTTTTAAATCTTAGTTACATTTTCTATACACAAGGGACACTGGCTAGAAAAGATAGTGTCTGAGAGAATTGGACCAAGCCTAATAAAATATAATGGTGGAGTCCAAGGCAGATTTCCACCTATAAATGAATTTGAATACAATTTCCTTAAAACAGCTGCATGCCCTGAGGCCAACAATTTTTGATTCTTGAATAGAAAGCATAATGTACCTGACACAGGAGATATTTCAAAACTGGAAGTTATTACTCCTAAATGATAAAAACTTTCATTGTCACTTTCAGGAAATAAACTAAAACATCAGTGACTGAGGGTATACAAATCACTGCCTTCCAATACAAAGAACAAACTATGTTTGAGAGAAAGAAAATGAATGTGTGTGTGTGTGTGTGAACACAAATCTGTATAATAATGAGTTAAATCAGTAAAAAAGCCTAAATTCTAAGGGTCAAAAAGTGCTTTTCTTTTTTTTTTTATTTATTTATTTATTTATTTATTATACTTTAAGTTCTAGGGTACATGTGCATAACGTGCAGGTTTGTTACATATGTATACTTGTGCTTTTCAAAGTATTTAAGCTCCACTGGATAATGGCTATTTCAATACTGTTGAATTTCTACCATCAGGCATCATACTTTGTACATGACAGGGACTAGTAGAAGTTTCTTGAATAAAGCAATCTAATTCTATTCTCCACCCTAGCCATAACTAACCTCCACATAGTCTTCACTGACTGTGGTCATCCTTATTGTCAATAAACAATCTTAAAGATAGGGAATTAATGCATCACTGTTTTCCTTTATCTTACTAGTTATTATTATTTAACATATTAGTTATTATCAGCAATGACAACCTTTCCACAAAACCACGCTACTATGGAATAACAATAATGAATATAAACACAGATGTATTTTGTCATTGGTATAATTTAAAGCAGTAGGCTCTAAATTGTGTCTTCCATTTGAACTTGCTAATAAGGCTAGACAATATCACGACTTGAAATTGAGGCTAACAAAACTGAAAATAAATGACTTCAGGTAGTTTAAAAAATGATCCCCAAATAGAATTCACATCACAGTCGATTATATAAAGCTATTATCTTTCAGAATATCTATTCTGTCACACAAAATCTGGTCTGGACAACGGACATATAAACAATATTCTGGAGAAAAACAAACATTGCATTTTAAACTTCAACATAAACCAATGTGAAAAGAACAAAATAAGTTACTAAAATTTGGGGAGGCTGGGATTTGGGTTTAGGAAATACATCCACACTAAATCAACAGGCAATACTTGATTTGGGGTTTGACAGGAAAATCAGAAATTTAATCACAGAAGCAATTTGCGGTTTTAGATGCAGCTTTCAAGTTAATAAGCAATGTGTTTGTGTTCAAATGCAATGTTTGTTAATATGTTTACCGAAGTGATGAGAATAATTGCAGCCTTTGAAAGAATGAATGTCTGAATTTGCATATTCAATACTTTATCCAAAAATAACCAGTTAGACTTCAGCAATAACTGCTAAAGACCTAAATGAGTTAAAGTTGCGATGCTGTTTTTTTAAAAAAAAATTGAATGTTTAAAATGTGTTTTATGATATAGATTCCCACTTCTCCCTCACTGATAAATTTTGAACATCCATACAAACATAAAACAGATTAGACAGCTACATTGGGATTAAAAACAACTGTTCACTTTACATGGTTCTAACCTGGTTCATATCAATCACGGAGTCTCTTAAAATTATTTCAAGGACTGTTACAGATGTTTTCCCTTATTGCCTTCCCTGCAGCCATCTTAGCTTTTCCTGGTAGCACCTCCTCCATTCTCCTTTAAAGAACCCCTCCTCACATGACCCTGGCCTGGCCAGTCAGAACATTCTGTGTCTCAACCTTACTGATTGGTTAAGAATGTGAATGTGACCCAACTGATTTAGCTTGTGTTTGTTCAATACATGTATATCCATTCCCCTTGCCCCACTGAAAAAACACAAGAAAGAGAAACAAAGGATGTAATTTATTTTGCTATACTATCACCTTTAATATCTGAAATCTAACCTTTATGTCTCTGCTGGGTATTGACTACTGACAGGATTAGCTTCATTTTTATTTCACATTTTTCTGACATCATTTGGAGCTTTTGATGACATTTATGAGAAAGATACCCTACTCTTCCAGTTGACATTTTGCAGAAGAAATGAGTAGCCTGGAGTTCCAGGCAGCCATCTTTGTCACCTCAAGGCAATTTGTCTTTAAATGGAGCCAAAAAATAAGACTCAATACACATTTAAGAATATCTTACAGAATAAACTATTAACAACTTCTGACCCTGTGATCCTTCATGATATTCTTGACTCCTGAAATATAATACAATTCCAAAATCTGTTATTTGTTTTCCCCCTTATTAACTTTATACCACTTTGTTGATGCCACCAATTAAGCTTCACTATTTCGCTAGGCATTTGGAATGTAAGAATGAAGAACACACTTCACCTTTAAAGGCGTCTTCACCTTTAAAGGAGTTACAGTCTACTAGGGCAATCTGACTTCATTTTGATAAGCTTTACCATACGGATAATGCAATGCAATGGTTGGGCATATTGTTTGAGCACAGAATCCAGCACTAAGGATGTCAAGAAGGCTTCCTGGGAGAGATGACAGTGCAACCAAGTTTAAACAGCCCTGTAAGAGGCTCTTACCTCTACCTCTGTTTGCCTCAGGCACTGTAGATATTCTTTAGTGTTTATGTTTTGTCTTCATTCCACCATGTGGCTATTTCATTACTCTCCCTGGCTGACTGTGGGTGTGGGGACCACAGCTCACCAGCTAGAGAAGCCAGGATGTGGAAAGGACTTGAACTTGAGCATGAACACAGAGAACTGGACTTAGAAATCTGACAAAAAAGATCCTCATTTCTTTAAGTGTCAAAATAATTTAGAGGAACAATAACTCGCCTTGCCTTGAGGCATAAAAGTAAAATAACAAATGATATCAGATCTTACATAGCAATAAGAAATATGTAAAGGACAAATTGTGTATAATCAAAATTATGCTTAAAAAGTCATATATATGCTATATTATGATATAGACTATATAGCATATAGCACATATACTATACGTGTACTATATATTCTAAAAATGGAACACTATATGTGTATAGAATTGATAGCGTACAGACTATATATATATATATACACACTCTATATATATATAGCCAAATACAGTACTATGTGTAGTACTCTGTGTGCCTAGATATACATTACTATCTGTCAATATATAGACAAGAAATAAACTCAGACTTCCTTTCCTTACATCCATTCCTTGAATAAATGGTTAGCAGAAATTAGCATATTATTTTATTTTCCCTTTCTTTCTTACACTGAATGCACTTAGTTGACTATCAGTAAATTAAATATGTGCAGGATGTGACTCCATTATACAGAACCATGTTTAAAAGCAACTGTGGCCAGGAAAGACCTCCACTTTGCAATGATATTTAGCCCTTACAACTTCTGTATCCAAGATTCCTTACACTCTATTAAAAGTGTTTACCTGTTCCTATAGAGCTGAAAGAGAATAATGTTCTGTTTACTTCCTTGTGAAGAGATAAAAATGAAAGAGCATTTATAGAAAAGAGTTGTGGGCCCTGGGGTCGACCTGAAACATTCTGCAAGCCTGGGCATATTCATCTGTACTGTCAAATACAGTGGCAACAAGCCACCTGTGGCTACCAAGCACTTGAAATGAAGCTGCTGTGACTGAACAACTGAATTTTTAGTTTAACTTAATTGATTTAAATTTCAAGGGTCACAAGTGGTTACTGGCTACCATATTGGACAGCACACCTTTAAGTCTTGAGCTAGACTAAAAGTTGGAAACACAAGGCCCACAGGGGCCACATTCAGACTTAGACTTATCTTTTTTGGTCCACACTAGAGTTAACAGTAAAGTGAGAGATTCCAAAATGAAAATATCTAAATTTTAAAACTCTCTTAAAAAGCTTTGGTAATATTGGACCAGGATTCTTAGATGCTAACAATTGGCCAGTGCTGAGAAGCAGTTATGACCACGTGATGATAGGCTCGGGGCTGAATGATGGACAGTTTCCAGCCGTTATTCAATATGTCTATATGCTCTTCAGGCAGGCCTTCCTCTTTCAATGTTATTTGCCTGGTCCCTGTTGGCATGTACCTATTTTACCCCACTCACTAAAACACGTGACCCCTTTAAATGACATCAGCATCTGTGACCAGGGATTCTCCTATTTGTGGCCTTTCATCTTAGCATAGTTGGTTGGACATTTCTAACCCCACAAAAAGTGGAAGAAAATCTTTCCCATTTAGAAAAAGTATTAATACTTCCTCAGGGTAACCTCTTTCAGCACTATCAGCAATTACAATGAGACTGAATACTAATTAACCTTTAAATATAGGCTTTGGGGTTCAGGCAGGGAAATGCAAAAAAAAGAATAAAATCCTCAATTAAACCCTAAGACAAGTAATTTCTCTTGAGAATTTCTGAACTTCTGGATTTCTAACATGGCCAATTAAGAGTTCTTTTTACCTGATGGGATAAAAACAAAGACAAGATCACTCTTCAGACAAGTTGGCATCAATCTGTAAGGCAGGCTTTGGACTTTCAAAGGACATTCTTTACAAGATTCTTTAACTTTATTCTGAATCCTTAGAAACATGTTCGGATTGCCTTTAACAAGTGGTTTCACATGGCTCCTTAATATTCCACCTTGGCTGCCTCTCTATCTGCTTATATTTATGATTATATATGTTAAAAAATGCTTTCTCTGACTTTATGTAAAAATATCCACCATATTCTTCCTTTTTATGTCTTCGATGTCATTATATATTTATAGAATTTATTTGTGATTTTTGAAGGACAATAAAAAAAAACAATAAGCAAGCATATTTTATTCTGAACCATTTTAAAGAATAATGTGAAATATTACGTAGTTGAATATTAAAGTTAAAAGGTAGGGAAAAAATAAGGCCAAAAATAAAGATGTCATCTAACAAGATAAATTTGTCATTACAACCCACATTTTTCCATACCCCATTTACTGCAGTGGCACAATCTATTTCTTACTCAGATAACATGAATAACAAGGGATCGTTTCTTGTTAAAACAAAGTCTGATATTTCTTAGAATGAAAAGAGCTTCCCTTGTGCTTTTGTAGGTCCCAATTTCTAGTGATCATAAACTTTTAGTTTAAGTGAAATTTTATATTGGTTAGAAATCTTAACTTTAGAAAATTTTTTAAAGTTATAATCAAAGTATCTGCGCTATTTGGCTATAAACCGAAAATCATCAAACAATACCAAACATGTTAAATTTCTTCATTTATCAAACCTAAAACTAATAAATCACACATCTCCTAGTCTCAGTTACAGATTTTGTTTAAATTGTAGCATATAAATGACAGGATGATATCCCAGGACGTAAAATAAAACAAAAATCACTATGCAAACAATGAAACTTCTTTATTAACATTTTACGTTATCAATATATTTAAATACAGACTCCATGTTATTACAATAGGCACCCAGTATATAAAGACATAATAACTACACAAGGTTATTTTTGGATATCTAAGCTCAAAACATTTGGCTATGTGATAAAACTATACAAACATAATGAATCTATTCATTTAGAAATACATTTCTATATGACTAAATCTCGTATCTCGACAACTTTTCAGCTGAACACATTTATCACCAAATTATTCATAAGATAAACACCAGGAAATACAACTTTCCTGACAACAGAAAAAGAGCCCACACATGAGTCATTCACATGGCTGCTTCATCATATTTACAGCTATGTCTATGAGAATAATCCTTCATTTCAGGGAGAAACAAACAGATGCATTTAAAAGGTGTTAGAATGCCATATAAAAATGGTGGAAAAAAGTATTTCCAGGATAATGTCTTGTTAAGCTGATCTGTTCAACTTTCCCCATAAGAAGAAAATATTTCCAGATGTGGCATATGCTTATGTCTGATTAATGGAACTAGTTCATAAAACAGTTTCTTGCTTTTTTAAATGATTTTATTAAATAACTTCTTATTTCTATAGAAAGAGGTAGAGGCAGAGAAAAACTTTTTCTCATCTTTGCCAACTCTAATCAGGAACCTGGAATTAAAATGCTTATTTTGTTGAAGTATACAATAGGGCCTCAATAAATATGTTGTTAAATATTGTTGAAAGAGACTATCTTGATTACTTCCAGATGCAAAAATACAAAAACCTACCTTCTACCCCAATCCTGACCCAATTTACCATAACTATTGGCTTCAATTATTTATATAGTTTAAGAGAACAACAGAGGTTCAGTAAGATCTAAATTACAACTCTAAGCATTTAAAATTTTATTAATACTGGCTGAAGTTTGCTTATTCTGCAGATTATAGAAAAGGTTTTTCAAGCAAACTAACAGTGTAAATGGGGTTTTCGTAGTAGACGTTCACATTGCATGAAAGAGTGTGTTGTTTTACACTTTATCTTAGCCAAAAGGCCGAGAAGCGATAAGAGAGTGTTGTTTTAAAGGTGTCTTGAATACTTTCAACCACTTAAAAGAATGCAGCATGTAATTTATAAATAATTCATCTCTTCATGAAAGTAGGTCTCAAAAGCACTCCTAAGAGTAAAAATGATTAGTCCTGGGTTATTTAATAATACAAATACCCATCTGATCCAAATAATCCATCATCATCCCCAAAATATCAATATTTTTTTCTTAAGGTGGTGGGAGTATGAATTTTTTTTTCTTTTTTCCTTATACCTTTTCATGATGTTTGAAAGTTTTCAGTGAAGAGGAATTGTTTATATAATCTTAAAAATATAGACTTTAACTTGATATACATGTAACAAATGAAATATGTTTTCTCTTCAAGAATCATTAAAATGAC
The DNA here is from genome assembly GCF_000951035.1 of Colobus angolensis palliatus. NCBI lineage: Eukaryota > Metazoa > Chordata > Mammalia > Primates > Cercopithecidae > Colobus > Colobus angolensis. The sequence goes on from NW_012114711.1 coordinate 2,555,160, forward strand.
TTTGGTAAGAATGCGTTTTATTCTTCCATACTTATTGAATCTCCAAGCACAAATCCATTAAAATGGTAAATGAACAAAAGGTGGGACACAGAAGTATTTGTTTAACTATGATTTCAAATTAACTTTAAAACACAATTTCATCCCCACAATAAATGTAAATCCAAGTTTATAAATTAAATTGCACTAAAAATCAATGAAAAGACATTACTTATGTTAGGGATTCTGCCATGATCAATAACTAATCAAATATATGCTATATATAGATTTAAATCTTCATATATTGAATCTGTTGAATATATCATACAACTATAGCTTCATATATTTTTTTCTTACTGATGGCATAAATATACTGGAGCAAAGAAAATTCACCATCTCCACATAAATGTGTTTAGTTTTTTTATTTGAATTTTCAAACTTTTCACTGTACCTGTAATGAGGTGACGGGCTTCCTCTTGCTTCACAATTTAAAGTTATTTTTTCATCTTCTGAACCAACAGGGAAAATACTATTGCTGGGTTCTTTGACAAACACAGGGCCTTGTAAGAGAAGCTCACCTATACAGGGGGGGAAACATCCAAAAAATAATAATCAGTAAAAGGTATTGTAAAAAGTTACATTCCAGTATTGAAGAAAACAAGCAACTAGTAAAAATCTAGTACCGCTCCATTTGCCTACAAAGCAAATTGCTCTGTAGACATTGTTTTGTTAAAGGGAATCAATTAACCCACTCAACAGCGCAGTACCAACTCTATGAGAACTAACATTGGTATGAAAAATATTGCCATATTAAGATCACTTCATACTACAGTAATTACTTTTTATAACAACAAACTACATCTAAGTGTAGACTGGTGAATACACTATTACCCCAAGTCTTTTTTGTCATAGCCTCTTTGCCAAACTAAAGCTGAATTCAAAACTAATTGAACACCTAAGTAATTTCATAAAATCTGCTTGGCATGCAAATCTTAAGCTTGACAATGCTATTTTGCATTTGGAATGAAAAGCACTCAATATTTGGTGGGATGTCCCATTTTATTACTAGCAAATTGAAGAGGAAGATACAGCACTGAACAAGTATCTTTTTAAAGATGTTTCTACTTTGGCCAAGAGAACCTGAACATGCTCTGAGGAGAATTTCCACATACAGACAAAAAAATCTCTCTATTGTACTATGAGTTTACGAGTTCACAAAAGAATAAGATAATGCCACCACCAAATGCTTATGGGACTGCAGTTGTATAATCATTGCCATAGCATTTCTGAAAACAAATAAATTCACCCCCTGAAAAAAAAGCTCTTTACTTTCCTATTTTGCTTGGAATGCTCAGCAAAATTACAAAGGAGTTTCTATTAACTCAGAGAATGAATAAACAGACTAAGAGACAAAGAATCCATGAAAAGTCAGACAAAACAAGATCAAAAAGCAGCAAAAAAGGCCCCAAAACAATGAACTGGCATTTTAGCTACTTCAAATAGCAGTTAACATTAAAAAAAAATTTACCATAAGTGTAACAACAATAAATAACAATATGATTAAAATAATCATTGAAATGATAAAAATAGCAGCTGCTAAAGCTGAAATTTTCAAGTAAATCCTATGTGCCCAAATGCGTTCATTACTCCTCAGAATATTCTGTGAGGTAAATGCCACAATTTTTCCCAACAGAAGACAAATACTGCACCTAAAAGTGGTTAGGTGGCATGACAAGTTCACACAGCATTGCAGAATGTAAAACACACACTCTAGAATAATGGATTCCACAGTCCATGCAGGGATACTCTCTTACCCTTTCTGTAAGGAATTTGGCCGTACCCTAGGTCTGATCTTTGCCCTCAGCTTCTAGGAGGTAATCTATGTCATAGCTGATTGAAATGTCTGTTTAGGATGGGGACTGGCCACACTAGATCTTAGGGTGGGGCCAGCCACACCCAATAGTCTTGGGTTGGAAACTGGCCACATCAGACAGACTAACCATATGATTAAAGGTGAGAGATCTGGGTCATGTGGTATCAGATGACGTGGAGACTCAGCTCAACCACATGTGCAACCAGTCAGTCACACCTACATAATGAAGTCTCAACAAATAACTCTAGACACGGAGGCTCAACGAGTTCCCCTCTTTGGCTCTCATACTCCTTGAGTATTGTCACACATCAATACCGGAAGGGTCAGATGTCCTGTGGACAATAAAAGCTGTGCATTTGAAACCTTCCAGACTCTGCCCTATGTGTGTCTTCCTCTAGCTGAGTTTAGTATGGATCCTTTCCCTGTAAATAACATAACTGTCAGTATAACACTTTTCAGCAACGTTTGTAAGTCCTTTTAGCAAATTACCAAAAATGAGGATAATTTGGAAACTTCTTGAACTCAAAGACTGTCAGAAGTGAAGGCAAGCTCACAGCTTAGCTGACTCAGGGCAACTTTGCACCACAACATCACCACACAATTAGCCCTTACTAATCCCCACCATCCTTTAAGAAAGCAGCTTGCTATCCCCTTTAGTCCCTGATCTTTACTTTTATCTATCAGGGAAAACTGCCAAAGGAAAAAAAAAAAAGCTTCCATTTCCCTTTTTAGGAAAGGGCAACTTCCAGAAGAAACAGATTTTAAAATTGCTACTAACACCCCTAATTTAAAAGAGGCAATATTGCTATTTTCTTCATTTTGCCCCTCAACCAATTCACTGAATAGAAATAAGTAAAAACAAAAATGACAGTCTGTTCTATTAATTGAGTTTATTGTCTTAGAAAGTCAAAAACATTTATGATGTCTCTTTAGAAATACTTGCAAATATAGTGAATATTTCCTAACATTTTTCTGGTGTAATAGCTTCTGATTTACTTCTGATAACATATATTTCATTATTTATGAGATGGGATAGCATCATTTTTTCTGACAAATTCTGATGTATTTATAGTTTGAAACCAATAATGCATAAACCAATAATGAATAAACAGACTAAGAGACAAAGAATCCATGAAAAGTCAGACAAAACGTGATCAAAAAGCAGCAAAAAAGGCCCCAAAACAATGAACTGGCATTTTAGCTACTTCAAATAGCAGTTAACATTAAAAAAAAAATTTACCATAAGTGTAACAACAATAAATAACAATATGATTAAAATAATCATTGAAATGATAAAAATAGCAGCTGCTAAAGCTGAAATTTTCAAGTAAATCCTATGTGCCCAAATGTGTTCATTACTCCTCAGAATATTCTGTGAGGTAAATGCCATAATTATTCCCAACAGAAGACAAATACTGCACCTAAAAGTGGTTAGGTGGCATAATGGTATAATTTTGGTATAAATGGTGTAATGGTATACATAATGATATAAATTTGGAAATAACAGGAAAGTTGGGGAGATAAACCAAAAGAAGAAAGGTTAGTAGAGATAAGAAAGCAGTGGTTTAAACGAAAAAGGCAAAGAGAAGTGTTCAAAAAATTTCCTTCAAGTGGTCACAATAAAAACTCAATTGCCCATCCCATCATTATCTAATAAAAGTCATGTCCCAAACGATAGTACTTGTCTTCTCCAGAGGCCACTATTAATTTTAAATAAAAATGTTAAACTACTAGGAGCATTTTCTTCTGATATCCTTTTGAGAGAAGGATAATAACTGCTAATTTGCTAACATTCATTGAACTAGGTACCATGAGCCATGTGCCAGGCACACAAAGCAGCTATTTACATGCTTTGCTTCTCTTATCTCAAGCTCCCCTAACTCCAGTTCCTGATCTCTGAGGTCTAGCCACACTGCTCTTGTTCCTGCTTCTCAGACATGCTGAGTTTCGTGTCACTTCTGGGTTCACACACTTGTTCTTCTTGTGTTCTGGTTTCTTTTTGTCATTCAGAATTTAGCATAAATGTCACCTTCTCGGCTTAAATGCAACCATGTGCATTCCCCCCATCTAAAGTCATTACACACCCTTCATTTCCACCAGCCACAGATATCAAAGCACATCTCACAATCTCACAAGATCCCCCTACATAAACACTACAGATGTTTATGTATGTGTTTGTTATTTATTTGTATTGAATTCATTGCTGTATCCTCAACTCCTAGAACATGGAAGATATTCAATATCGGTCTGTAGAATGAATAAGATGAATGAAACAATCCTCATAATAACTCTATATGAGGCAGATACTATTTTACAGCTAGTGACCGATAAAGCTAAGATTTTAATTTCAGAGCTCATCTTCTCACCTTGCACATGGTTTGGCCTCCCCAGAAGAAGTGAGGCCCAGAGAGGTTAAATGACTGACCATAGTAACAGTTTCCTGGTCAACAACCTGGTATCAACCCCAGTCCTCACATTCTTGGTTTGTTACCCTTTCCAGGAAGCCACACTGTTCTCAATATGGTGAGAGGTGAAAATTAACCAACAGCCTGCTTTTCCAACTTCAGTATTTCCTGATGGCGCTGGAGTTAACGGCCTATGAGGCACATATCTGCCATCTCTGAAATTTAAGGCTCCTAAAGGCTTTTAGCCTATCAGCAGTCATTTGGGAGCCTCCAATGCCTCTTAAAAAGTAAGCACAAAATAAGAATCAAACATGACAGGTCAGTGCATGCTTCACACTCAGAAAAAGGACAAGGCCACTCAATCTTGCTTCACGGGAATGAAATAGGTGATGAGAGATGCTGGGGTTTCATGTTCTAGGCTCTTGCCAGCAATATAAACTTAAAAGGAATAGATTCTGAAGTCTCTGCTAATCTAAAAGAAATCATACAACATTTTCTTCAAAACGAATTTGATCCTCAAAAAGACAGAACCTTGACTATTCACACAACTATTCATAACCAGTTAAAAGCACCCGGTCTGAAAACAGAAAGGGGCCCCTTGCCTAACTAATGAATTCAATGTAACATTCAGATTGATGTTAAAGTTTACTTTTTGTGACAGTGGCATTTTTTTGATATGCTAGCCCGGCTCCAAAGCTCAATTTTAAATATACAACCTAAAATAAGAGGCGTATCACATTTCCAAACAGGACTAATAGGTCCAAAAATCCAATCCTAAGGTGTTATTTTTCCCCCCAAACACCTACAGGCAACAAAGAATAACTGCCTTTGAATGTATGTACAAGCTTTATGAGCTCCTAGGGTAATGTAACATAAAAGATCAAACCGCAGACGATCAATTCTAATGGTCATACTCTATACAATTTTTATGAAGACTGACAAAGAAAAATAGAGAAGGGATTCTGGGCAAGTTGCATTACTCTACTAAAAGAAATGAAGTTCCTAAAAGACAATGATGGTATCTGAAATTTCTAGGGCAAAGGAAAGCATATCGTATTTTTCCTTGCTGATTTATGTCGTATCTACATGGAAAACAAAAACCAGTAGTGCATTTCAAAACACAGGGCAAATCACAACAGGGTGTACGGGTAGGAAATGCAATTAAAGACAGAATTCAAGAGGACATGGATTTAGAAAGGAATATTCCATGCACTTACAAGGCATCAAACCCAAACAGAATGAGTTCTAGCCTGGGTCAAAGAAAGCAAAATCATATGCTGCCAGTGAAATAAGATCTATATTCTAGCCCCTACTATTCTTCAGGAAAAAAACTTTTCAAAGATGGAAATTTTTTTAGAAATGGGATATCTTCTATTTTGGCAATGGTAGTTTAAAGCTGGAAAATGCCAAAGAAACAAGACCAAAATAAAATTCCATTTATATGCTTCCAATGTCAGAGGAAGATAAAGTATTCGATCTCAGAATATTTCATTTCTTTAACAAATATGTGAATGCCAGACATGTGCCACATGTAAAAAACTGGCTGTGGTAGATGCTGCTGGTAGTCCACTCAACAGCTATCGCCTGTCCTTCTTCCCAACCCTTAGAGTCTGCCTTTCACTGTGGAGAATGAAAGCTCCAGAGATACTAGCTTTCCAGAACTCTTGGTCATTCTTGGCTGGGAAGCAGGGTAGCCAGGGGATATTGGCTTATGAGACCACTAATAGCCCAAGAGGGTATATCCATTTTCTAGGGTTGCTATAACAAAGTACCACACACTACGTGGCTTCCAAAACAGAATTTATTGTCTCACAGTTCAGAGGGCTGAAAGTCTATATCAAGGTGTTAGCAGGGTTGATATCTTCTGAGGACTGTGATAGAAGGCTCTGTTCCAGACCTCTCTGCTTGGTTTATAGATGGCTATCTTCTCCCTGTATCTCTCTTCATATCATCTTCCCTTTATGTGTGTCTCTGTGTCCAAATTTCTCCTTTTTTTATAAGGGCACCAGTCCTAACGGATGAGGGCCCACTCTAATGACCTCATCTTAACTAATGACATTAGCAATGACCCTATTTTCAAATAATAGGGTACTGGAGTTTAAGACTTCAGCATATGAATTGGGGATGGGGGTGGGGTAGCAGCAAGATTCAACCTTTAACAAGCCATTAACCTGGTAAGAACTTCTAGACAAAAGTCTCTACTCTGATTGTGTTTTGAAGAAAATAAAATGCTGACCTCGCTTTCCTTCCTTTTTGATATGGAAACTTTCACAAAAGGAAAGAATGCTGGGAACTACTGAGACCACCTGGACACCATACGGGAGAACACTACACGTGTGTGTGTGTGTGTATAAAATATATATTTCTATTGTGCATAAACACACACACACACACACACACACACACACAATGTTACAGAAAAGGCAACCCAGAGCTCTCACGTCTTTGAATCCCTGAACCAACATGAACCACGTAATTCCAAACATCATGTGTTGGAAAAATAAACCTCTAAGGCATTTTGTCACCTGCACCTAAAAGCTCTACTGTAACCAATGCTCTAGAAAAAAAAGGAAAAGGTAAAATAACACACTTCAGATGAGAAAGGAAAATAAAGTACTTATTAAGAATAACTAATGGGTCTGTTTTCCACATCTGGAAATGTTAGCAAGCAATTAAGTTAAAAGAAAAAGTGCTGGAGTATAGCATGCACCTGGAGTATGACAGCAAAATAACACCAATAAAAGTGATGAAAACCCTTTAAATTGAGAAATTAATAGTTCACTACATGATTTTTCTCAATCTTTATTTCCTGTTTTATTTATAAGCAGGAAATAAAGTAATTACATGGGAAGTGGCATTCAATAATTAGGGGACTGGAATTGACAGGGACTGGTTAAGCTTCACAGGACCTAGAAATAAATGTTCAAGTAAAACAATACCGCTCGCTGGAATGGCAAAACCCTTTCAAAGCATGCAGATTTTTACCAAGAACTATATTCATCCTCTAATTGCAACCTGCCTAAGGAAACATAAAAATGTCCACACATACAAAAATATACAAAATGGTTTTTGTTTAAGCTTAAGTATCTTGATTTTGGCACTTTGCTTTCGTAAACTAATCACAGAGTTTGATGGAAGGTATGATCTACTTCACTGTACTGATTAACATTAATCTGTATTATAATTGAGTAAGAGAAGAGGACTTTGAGATTACTTCTAAAAGTGCCCAATGTTTTATGTTGATATTGTTTAAATCCAACGGCTATATTTTTGCTTGTTGAAATGTTCTTTACAGTTGAATGAAATGGTTAACTAATTTATATTATAATGCAGGACATAATGTTTCTGGCAGAAAAACAGGGTGGGAGGAGATGGGCTGGAGTCTTGGGAGATTAAAATGTTTTCATAATACTTCATAGCTTTCTGTATTTAAATTCACGCCATTGTCTTTTTATGAATGTGAGCTTTAATGTTTTTGAACCTCCATGACATCCTTCTATAATTCTCAGACCATAATTATACCTTTCTTGCTAGACAGCTTAATAGCAACTCCACATGATTAAAAAAAAAGTTAGAATGCTATTGTTGGATGCAATATGCAATGTGTACAATACACCAGGAGAACACAATCCATGGTCCATTTATCTGAAAAAAACAACACTTACATTCCCTCTTACTATTATACTTTCATTGTACATTTTTGAAATGTGCAAATTCACAAAGTTCTCATCCACCATATGAAAAGAGTGCATTAATCAACTTTTTAAAATATTTCTTTAACATATTACTTTCAAAGGTTTTAATAGAGATGATTTCATTTCTATTACGGAACCCATTCTTTCTAACAGTTTTTATTCTTTAACAGAGAGTTCGGGTCAAGGCCTGTTAGGCCCAGACACAATTCTCTTTATGTATATTAGAAAGAATGTTTCATATCAAACTCTAGTTCAAGGTCACTGTTTCTATAAGGAAATAATTATCCAATAAAGAATTCCTTTTGTAAATGAGTTGCAATGCAGAAGCTATTGAGAACTAATACTAGGCCTGGCGTGCTGGCTCACACCTATAATCACAGCACTTTGGGAGGCCAAGGCAGGAGAATCACAAGAAGCCAAGAGTTCAAGACAAGGCTGGGTAACATAGCAAGACTCCATCTCTATGAATAAATAAAAACTAGTGGGGCATGGTGGTGCATGCCTGTGGTCCCAGTTACTCAAGAGGCTGACATGGGAGGATCACTTGGGCCCAGGAGTTTGCAACTGCAGTGAGCCATGATCACACCACTGCACTCCAGCCTGGGCAACAGAGTGAGACCCCATCTCTAAGAAGAAAAAGAACTAATACTACTTAGTGATTGTATCTTGTAGTATTTTACAGGGGTAACCTCATAAAGCAGAAAAGAGCATAATCTCTTCCTGCCCCCACCTTAGTAAGCAGAAGCCAGCACTGTATTTATAAATGTCTGAGTGTATAAAACACCATCGACTTCTCTCTCCCTGTTCATTTTTTTCTTTAAAGAAAGAGTCTTGTTCTGTCACCTAGGCTGAACTGCAGTGGCCTGATCTTGTCTCAGTACAACCTCAGCCTCCCGGTTTCTAGCAATTCTTCTGCCTCAGACTCCTGAGTAGCTAGGATTACAGGCGCACGCCACCATGCCTGGCTACCTTTTTGTATTTTAGTAGAAACAGGGTTTCACCATGTTGCCCAGGCTGGTCTCGAACTCCTGAGCTCAGACAATCCACCCGCCTCGGCCTCCCAAAGTGCTATGATTATAGGCGTGAGTCACTGTGCCTGGCCTCCCTGTTTCTTTTTTTTCTTTTTTTTTTTTTTGAGACGAAGTCTTGCTCTGTCGGCCAGGCTGCAGTGCAGTGGCCGGATCTCAGCTCACTGCAAGCTCCGCCTCCCGGGTTTACGCCATTCTCCTGCCTCAGCCTCCGAGTAGCTGGGACTACAGGCGGCCGCCACCTCGCCCGGCTAGTGTTTTGTATTTTTAGTAGAGACGCAGGATGGTCTCGATCTCCTGACCTCGTGATCCGCCCGTCTCGGCCTCCCAAAGTGCTGGGATTACAGGCTTGAGCCACCGCGCCCGGCCTACACTTCCAGACTACTGAGAGGGATTGAGTTGGGTTGTGGGGTAAGATGTGGAGGTCTAAGGAAGCAGAACAGAAAGGACAACTGATATGGGTAGGCTTTGTGTCCCCACCCAAATCTCATCTTGAATTGTAATCCCCATAATCCCCACGTGTCGAGGTAACTGAGTTATGCGGGCAGTTTCCCCCATGCTGTTCTAGTGATAGTGAGTGAGTTCTCACGAGATCTGAAGGTTATGAGAGACTCTTTCCCCTTTGCTCAGCTCTTCTCCTTCCTGGCACCATGTGAAGAAAGTGCCTTGCTTCTTCTTTGCCTTCTGCCATGATTGTAAGTTTCCTGAGGACTCCTCAGCCATGTCAGTCAATTAAGCCTCTTTACTTTATAAATTACCCAGTCTCTGGCAGTTCTTAATAGCAGCATGAAAATGGACGATTACAACAACCTTCCCCAAAATACATCTGGAACTATGGGGTGCAGAGAGAGGGGTATGTCTTAGAGTTGCCTAGGCTTACATTTGTTAAATTCATTTTAATTGATTCACAATTAAAAATGTTATTATCATAATGATTAATTGTAGACACAGTAGGCATACAACTGATAAACATACAACTGATAAAGTAAACATACAACTGATAAAAAGATTTCTTCAAATAATACTAATCCTTAACTGCATGCTGGACGGTTACTTTTTTCCTTTATATTCTATTCTATTCCATGCTATTCTATTCCATCTGATATGCTTTATCCTACTTTTTAAAATGCTAGACATAAACTACTACTATGTTCATATCATCACAACATCAATGGGTTCTTATCCCCAATTTGATAAGCTTTGGTCTGGAAACCTTCTCTCCTGCCACCAGTGCCCCATATTATTTTAGGAGGGAATGGGTGACAGGTGACAGCTGCAAGATATTTCTTTCATTTCCTTTTCTTAGGAATGAAACCAACCTTGGCAATATATGAAAAAATATAACCATCTTAAAAACTGAAAGAGTATCACTGGGCCCAAGATATAGTAAAGACAAGAGAGCATTCCCCAAATCTACTGAACTGCTACCTCTGTAGCCTCAGGGAGAAGAGAAATACTGTGTATTGATGATAATGCTGGCAAACAAAAACACATTTTATTTTGTTTTGACAAGCATTGTTTCGTAGCGCTATACAGTATGGAACAAAATCCCTCTTCATTATATATACTTAGTTAATAAACACATGGATATTCTAAAATGTCAACCTATGAAGGGAAAATAGACATGGAATGCTAGGCCCAGTACTACACACTTTGCATTTGCTAAATCACCTAATTCTAAGTGACTACTAAGCACTCTGAATAAAAAAGTGGTGCTCCTTTTAATTCTTTTTTTTTTTTTTTGAGATGGAGTCATGCTCTGTTGCCCAGGCCAGAGTGCAGTGGCGCAACCTCCACCTCCTGAGTTCAAGCGATTCTCCTGCCTCAGCCTCCCGAGTAGCTGGGATCACGGGCACATGCCACCATACCCAACTAATTTTTGTATTTTTAGTAGAGACGGGGTTTCGCCATGTTGGCCAGGCTGGTCTCAAACTCCTGACCTTGTGATCCACCCGCCTTGGCCTCCCAAGTGCTGGGATTACAGGTGTGAGCCACTGTGCCTGACCTCCTTTTAATTCCTATTGCTTTCCTTAATAATGGCACAGATTATAAATAAGTAATCCACAGGGCTGGAGAGGATGAGTTAAACCAGAATCTCTCTATACATTTTTGGTACCATCGTTTTGGAAGAAGCATTTGGCAGTATGTATGAGAAGTCACCAAATTGTGTAAGGAAGTCTGAGGAAACTCTACTCTCGATTCTTTCATTCATCCTTCCTCATTATCTCCCTTGTAGTAATCATTCCTCATTCTGAATTCCTAGAACAATACATGTTTTGTATTTTACTCATCACAATATCATTATCCTATAATATATTACATTTACTTGTCTTTCACTCTTATCATCCTCATCCCCAGGCTTTATACTTTCAGAAGATAGTGACCCTATTTAACACACACTTCTTCTAACCTCTTAGCATACCTACTTTATATACATATATATATATAACACATATATATACGAAAATATATATATGAAAACTTAGTAAATTAGAAACTGTCTGGGAATCTCCCTGGGTCTGTAGGTGTGTGTACTTATGCATCATTGTAGATGGTTTTAATTTACAAAATGTTATAGCAGATCACAGAAAGACTTTGGACTTTCCTGAGACCACCCTAATCAGATACACTTATCTCCAACTGTAATTTATGCATCCAATTATAAAATAATTCATTATATAAAAATATGAACATACGACAGAAGCAAATTCAATGAATGTGTCTATGACTCTTATGAAACACCTTCACTGTGTCCTTACAGAGGCATCCACTGTCACTAGGCAGTTATTTCTGTTAGGCAGTTTGCAGATTCTTGATCACCTACACCCCGCGCACACCCTTCTGAGTACCATCAATACAGGTACAAGATAGGAGCAGCTTCATGAAAGCACATACAAAAATAGCACTTTCGACAGCAATAGCACCCTAATAGTAATCTTTTGCAAACCTCAGCGTGCTGAACTAACGTCGCATTTCTGCATTTTAATCACTTGTTTGAAAGTAACAGCTGCCTGAGACATTAAAACAAAACAAAACAAAACAAAATGCTCAGTTCTACTTGGTGTTTCACTTACTCAGATCTCTAAGAATGTTTACTGTGGTTAAAGTTACCGTCAAGAAGGATCAGCATTAGCAAAGGTCTTACTATTCCTATGGAATGTATCTTTTTGCAAAATATCCCCAAATCTATGAGAAATCATTTATGCAAGATATGAAGTTAGTTAACAAGTAATCAACAAGCAATTCTTACTTTAGTCTAAATCTTCCAAAGTTAGGATTCAAATCAGTCTCCTGCAGGCTGCCTGGACACATTCCACATCTTGGTCCCTTCATCTCAGTTTGAGCTTTGGGTCTGCTTTTCAGATAGGACCTGGGCTAGTTTGTTTTTTTCAAGTTTTTGCAAATCACAAATTCTACAATCATATGATACATATATGACCTATCATAGATACTGGGAATTTGGGTTTGCAGAGCTGCACGATGGTAGCTATTGGGCCAAATCTATCTTGAACACTTCTTAAATTTGGATCAAAGAGTTTCAGAGGGGGAGAAAACATTTCCTTTAAATTGAATGGCTTCATTTAAAAAAAAATGCAGTGATTTAGACATAAAGTCAAATTTCACCTTCTTACCAACAGAAAATCAAAGGTCTAGCAATCTTCAACTCAGCAATTCCATATCAATAAAGCACAATTTCCATATTCACAGACTACAGCCCTACAGGGAGTAAGACATCCACGGTTGTCAGCAAGAAATTCACATATAATTACTTGCAAAATAACTTTGTTTATCAAATAACATATCTTGGATTGATTTATGTCATTCTTCCTCCTGGAATATTTTTGCCCTTTATCCTTCAAGGCATAAAGGCTTGAAGGTACATCTAAGTATAATCCCACTTTATCATAAATTCAATTCAACACATCTCTACAAGAAGTAAGACAAATAAATAAATAAATTAGCCTGGCGTGGTGGTGTGCCTGCAGTCCCAGCTACTTGGGAGGGCTGAAGCAAGAGGATTGCTGGGCCCAGGTGTTCAAGGTTATAGTGAGCTATGATCTTACCACTACACTCCAGCTTGGGTGATGAAGTAAGACCCCTGTCTCTAAAAACAAACAAACAAAAGGAACATTTCATAACATGTGAAAATTATATAAAAGTTGAATTTTAATGTCCATAAATAAAATAGTATTGGAACACAGCCACACTGACTTGTGTATATATTGTCTATAGCTGTTTTACACATTACAAGGGCAGAGTTGAGTAGTTATGACAGAGACTACATGGCCCACAAAGCTGAGAATATTTACTATCTAGCACATGTTATGAAAAATTCTGCTGATCCCAGCTTTAGGAAGGAGCATGTCTACTAGGAGGAACAGTGACTTTGGACCACAATAGACATGATTTTTTTTCCCACTAATATTCCATTTAGCTTTAGGCAAGTCATTTAAGCTCTCCGAGCCACTGAATTCTCCACTGTTATATGGGAATGATATCTATAATATAGGATTTTTGATGCAAAGATAAGCAGTATGTTTTCATGGCAGCAGTGGCAATGCAATAAATGTCATTTGATATTATTATTGCATATTTTTTACTTAGTGTTGCATCAAACTTTTAATTACCTCTGACTGAGGAATCGTAATTTATGGGAAGGCAGTCTAATACATGATTTTATTCATTATAACCTCCTATATATATGGCCTGAAAAATAGGATGGAATTGTCATTATCTTCATGGTAGTTGTGAATACTGGTACCTGTGTTCAGTTATCTGGTTTGAGCAAATAAATGCAAGTATTAAGTATGAGACAAAAGGTCCCTATTAATCTGTGGAAGCTAGCAGCTTCAAAAAAGAGGGGGAAAAGGGGGAATTCATATAATGCCCACTGGATCAGTTCTCATTGAGAGACAATTCTCCAGCAAGTATTTACTTTCTACCCGTTCTTCAAATAATTACTCACCAAAGTAACATCAATGGTAAACTCGACAAAACAAGCAGCAAAGAGCTTTCAAAAACCTCATGAGGCAGAAGAAAAAGCATTAGAGTATTTTATACTGTTGTTAGTTGAATGTTTACTTTATCTTCTCCCATAATAGAAAGAATGGCCATAGCACTGAGTATTCTCATTTGTTTGTCTGCATAATCAAGCAAAAAAAAAAAAAAAACACCATTTATGGTCTTGTATATACTGTAGCAAAATTATTCCTTAACGAAAAAATAGATGTTCACTCAGAAACCCAAATAATACACTGTTCAATAGTCAATGCTTCATAATTATCTACATAATTACTTTCCACTTAATACCACTTCTCTCTTTTTGTATACGTTTGAGCTTAAATATCACTTGCAAGTGTGCAGACACTCGCTCACACACACTCATGGGATAAGAATGAAAAGTTCTATTTTGCTACAGAGTGAAGAAGTCATACAAGGTATTTTAACATCCCCTAAAAAATTTAATAACACAAAACTTATTTGGAGACAAAATCTACGAACTCTGCTTCAAAAGCTTAAGGCTAACATAAAAACACACAAGTGTTGCCATCTCCCTTTACTTACTGGGTGACATATTCAGACTGCCCTTTAAGTCAAAAAAGTTTTCAGAAAAAGACAGAATGCATGATGTTGCTGTGAACAAAGTAAAAAAGGAAAAGACTATTCCCAGGATTCACATGCTTCGGGACTAAAATTTTAATCATACCGGTGCTTCCATGTCCACAAGTGACACCAATCAATGTCACAATGGCAGCAACTGATCCCAGAATTGCCTGATGCCTTAAGTTCAGTCAATAACAGCTTTCACCACAACCTCCCTGCTTATAAGATTGGAGGAGCAAATAATGTACACATGCTTAGAATAAACAATGAGTAACCAATCAGAGCCATTTATAAAATGGCAGCCAACATGTTCCACTCTCTTAGGTCAGCAGACACTAGAAAGTTGTCCAGGTAAAGAAACCAAATAGTCACAAAGTTCAGGGATATGGTTTCATGTGTTAACATACCACTTCACACCCCCATAACTAGCCCTCA
Source organism: Colobus angolensis palliatus (assembly GCF_000951035.1). Lineage (NCBI taxonomy): Eukaryota > Metazoa > Chordata > Mammalia > Primates > Cercopithecidae > Colobus > Colobus angolensis. The sequence goes on from NW_012114711.1 coordinate 2,570,176, forward strand.
AGAGCTTCCACAAATAAGGGCTCGATCTTCAATGGCTGTGTGAGCAGTCCAAAAAAAAAAGAGCAGCTTCCTAAAAAGAAATAGTTTCACAAGGGCACTCACCACTAGCTGAGGTCCAGGTCAGCCTGTGCAAAAAGTTTGTTTTGAACTCTCCTTGTAGTTAAGAGAAATAAATTACCTCCTATTAAAGTGACAGGTGGGAATATTACTTTTGTCACCCCTCGTCCTATAAATAAAGTAAACCCAGGTGGTATAAAGAGAAAGTAATAAGTCAAATGCCAAGATAAGAGCTTACTTCCTTAGTTGCCAGGCAGAAGTTGGAAACACACTGGGAAGTCTAACGGTCAGCTTGGGGTACAGAATTTTTTTGACTTTTTTTTTTCAACATCAGGTTTGTTGTTTTCCTTTTTTTCAAGTGATAAATATCAACAATGTAGTATGACCAAAAATCAGTGTTTAATATTTAATAAAGTGTTATTTTTTCAAAATGAATAGAATGTTAAGGAAAGATGTCATATTCACCAATGTTTCAGCCTTAACCAACTAACATGAAATTGCATGTGCATAGTGGGATCACAATAATACAAAATTGGACAACTGAATTTGTAATGCGATGGTGGTTATAATATGCTCCAATAATTGTCAACAATTTGACAGCCCAAGGAATCAATAAAAAGGATGTTGAATAATCTTCATTTATATATTTATCTACTGATAGAGAAATGAATTCTAACAATCTCTCCATTTCTAGAAGTCATTTGCCATTTCACTGTACACTCTTCAAAGAAATTAATATGATGCTTTTGTAGCCATTATTAGTTGGTCTTAGGCCAAATGAAAAAACTGGCAACCATTACACAACCTCCTTAGGAAGATATCTGGGCTATACTTTTCCTTACCACAGTTGCCAAATAACTTCTACAAGTTGTTCATTAACGTGACACTGCTTTAAAATGACAAGAATCATACCACAAAAGATAAAATGACTCCATCTTCTCCCATGGTTTCATCCAATTACGCAACCAGATGCTTATATATGTAGGGATGCATGTGTAACTTGATTTTTCTCCACTGTATATAGTTCTCATAAAATAATTTTAAATTTAAAATGTCTCTATTTAAAATAGCATCCAGTGTTGGACTTGTAACCACAGAGTTCTGTCACTATGCATTGTCTCAAACTTAGTATTGGTTGATATTCAAAGGAAGTAAAATGCAGAGAAGTGAAAATAAATTGTATTTACATACCTATCTGTGGGAAAAGAGAAGACACACAGCAACTTAGGCCTCACTAACAAAACAAGTGCAGGAAGCTCTGCCAGTTCTCAAATTAAAATATGCAACCAGTTTTTGAGTTATAATTTTGCCTCGAAAGTAATACAGAATGCAGAAATGGTCCTTAGAAATGAATATCTACTTATGTTCAAGCTTTGAATGTCTGGATGTGGGGAGGGAGCTGGGTATGTGGGAAGTTTGAAAAGAATGAACATTGGAAGGGTGCTCTAGTTAATAGAAGAAGGGACCCTCAAGGGATACCCCCACTGGATTTTTCATTCCATAGAGTGTGAATGCTATATCAAGCAAAAAGAAAATTTTTTAAAACTCAGAGGAAACAGAACATAGAAAGTATGTGTGAGCTAGATACTGCACAGTTGAAATGAGAATTACAGAAAAACATATGTAAAATACCTCATATAGGGCCCACCTCTGAAGATGGTCAAGTGATGATGGTCATTACTTGTATGTAAGCTTCAAGACAATAACTGGCAACTGATAATCATAAGGAAATGGCCTTTTTCCACACTGGTGAGCATTTTCATACCATCAAACTCATATCATTACTGGCAAGATGGCATACATATACTATAAAGGAAATGCACATCCTGTTTAAGGACCCAATCTTCCAAACACTCAGTAGTGGGTGAAATAAATCAGTAAGAATTATTTGATGCAAGAAACCATTAGTATGCATTCACTATTCATTCCAAAAGAGCAGTGTACAGTCTTCAAGAGCAAAAAACAAGGTAGGTGAACACAGCAGCCAGGGCTTGAATATATCAAATATCTACACTGTGAATGAAATTCTGATCCACTAAGCCAGTTGGCATGCCAAGGAAATTCCTAGCCAGTTGATTTCAATGAACCCTCAATTTTTTTTTTGACTCAGAAGCAACTCTATCTGGAAGAATTCATTTTCCTTTCAGCAATCCAGCCTTCCTGGGAAGTTCAGCGTTTGACCATTCACTTAAGGCTTTTCACCTTGAGAATACTTAGAAGTTGAAATCTTCAGAGATATTTTCAAAAGACAACTCTCCTCAACTCCTCTTAGTGTACACCCAGGTCTTCATGCAAAAACTCTCCTCAACTCCTCTCAGTGCTCACCCAGGTCTTCGTGCACATGCACATCTGTCTCCCAATCACTGATAAGTATCAACAGTCTCCCTTACCCACCACCAAGGAGGAACTACTTGGTTCTTTTCTGTAAAAGAATGTACAACACACTATACTGATAAAAGGCTTAGTGCAGTTGAAAACCCCCTAGATGAAAATTCTGGCAGTCTAGAAAAAGCCCTACTGAGTCAATAACAAGCAATGTGACTTTGAACAAGTACCTGAAATGCTCTAGACCCCACTGTGTCATCTACAACATGAGCAGGCCTGGAATGCACACAGATATGCACGTAAATACAGTTGACTTCTGAACTACACAGCTTTCAATTGCACAAGTCCACATTTGTATGGATTTTCTTTTGCCTCTGCCACCCCCTAAGACAGCAAGAGCAACAACCCCTCTTCTTCTTCCTCCCCAGTCTACTCAATGTGAACACGATCAGCATGAAGACCTTTAGGATGATCCACTTCCACTTAATGAATAGTAACTACATTTTCTCTTCCTTATGATTTTCTTAATAACATTGTCTTTTTTCTAGCTTACTTTACTGTAAGAATACAGGATATAATACATATAACATACCAAATATGTGTTAACTATTTTATTGGTAAGACTTCTGGTCAACAGTCGGCTCTAAGTATAATAGTTAAGTTTTGGGGGAGTTAAAACTTATACGCAGATTTTCCTACTTGGAGGGATGGTCAACACACCTACTAAGATGGGGCAGAGATCCTTCTTAGGGTCCTGCCAAGCCTTTCCAAGAATAGAAGTAAAGAAAAATCTCGAGTTCCTTCAAGGGAAATTCCAAGCACTGAGCTAGCCCTGAGAAGTAAATGAGCAACTTGGTAAGTAAGAACATAGTAATAGCTTAAAACAATAGCCAAGGAAGTCGGAGTCACAATATGTCTGGCTCCTCTAGAAACTAAAGGCAACATCTTAATATATGTTCCTGAGCTGTTTTTCAGTAACAGGGACCTTTATCAAATGGACCCTCTGGCATACAGACCTCAGATAAGCGGGAAATGAGGACTGGAACCCTGATCACAGTTCCTTGTTCTAAATTTCTTCCTGAGATCCCCAGAGGAAGTCATGCCCACAGGCCAGAACTTAACACTCCTTTCTGCTGACTCCAAGTTTTTAGACAAGGCTTCACTTTCCTAACCAAACTCAAATCAGAGAGCCAGAATCCATCTAGGAGAGGGACTGTAACCTCCCTCTCTTCTTGCTTCAAGATCCCACCTTTTTAGGCCAAAACCAATGTACAACCTGCACGTACTGATTTACGATCTGGCCTGTAACTTCTGCATTTCTGAAATTTATTGCTACCTTTAAAAACTCTTGCTTATCAGCCACTGAGGAGGTCAGGTCTTAAGTGTGAGTTGCCCAATTCTCCTTGCTTGGCTGCCTGCAAATAAACACTCTCCTTTCTCCCACCACAAAGCCTTGGTGTGGATATTTGGCTTTACTGCAACAGGAAAGCAGACAGTTCAGTTACTGCGTTCAGTAACACTAACACCCATATTGTGCTAGGGTCAACTGTATACGTACGTACATGTAAGTAAGTATAATTCAGTTTTATCAAAGTATTATGGACCTTCATATATTTTCTTCCCCCTTTAAAGCCCTACATTCCAGTAATTCAAGGCTTCCTATTCACAAGCCTCACTGGCTTTTCCTCAGACATCCTCTTCTTCCACCTCTCCCTTTTCTTGAACTGCTTCCTCAATTTCCATGATACTCCCGCTGCACTAGAGATCCTTCCACATCTCTGCTCAATCTTTTGTAAGCTCTCCCACTTCACCCTGGGTTCTGGCGTGCCTCCTTTCATTTAACTCTCCATACTTCATCCCTAAACCTTCTCCTTGGTTGCTGTCACTAGGCAAACACCTCCCTGTCTTGATCTCCTGCAATGATACCCACCCACTGTGAACATACCAGCTTCTATTCTTTTGCTTTCAACAGACTTCCTGCTCAGGGGTATTTAAAAACACTTTTATGGGATGAGTACTTTAAGACAGCTTAACACTTAGGCAACAGTCAATTAAATTTATTTGAGTGAGCACTTTATTTGCAGGAGTCAGTTAACTAATCAACAAATACTTTTGAGACTGCTATTTTAAGAACTAAATAAAATTGTGGGTTGTATTTAACCTTATATGTTTGTTGAACTCTAATAGCACTTGCAATGTAATTTTTTTTAAGTTCCACACATGCATTCTTAGTCACCATGAAGCTTACAAAATATCCGATATGTGGAGCTATCAATGATCAAGGTTATAAGAATAAAATACACCAACAATGTTTGCATCTTTTACTGATTCTCACATGCATACTCTGATAAACCGTCAAGATTTAGATGGTATAAATGAAAAGCAATTCAAGATTTAGTCTGCTGCAATAGAGGGGATAATTTGAAATAAGTTTATCTGTAAAAACATGGAGGATGTCAAGATTTATAAGCAGGGATCACTGACATCTCCATTCCACCAGTATCAATGCTATTAAATCATGTTACCCTCTGTACAAATACTACAGAAGAAAAGACAGCCATTTGAGTTTGTGGCAATTGCTTACACGAAGTGCCACATCCAACACCACAAACTCACAAAGTTCCAAATCTGCTTTGAGATTAAATGCAGTCCAGAGGCATTCCTGATCATTTTCTCAGTGATTATAATAGTGGTGTTATTAAAACCACCAAATGAAAAATACTCCTCAACCATTTCAGAAATAACTTGAAAAGTTTATTTTGCTTTCAAAGCATTCCTTAATCACTATTAAGGGAAGACTAGTACAAAAATTCATTCACATTTGCATGACATAGAACGGATGAATGCTATGATTGAAAGCATTTGAAGATGTGTGTCAGTAGTCTTGGGCTGTATTTGCATACATTGCAACTATCACTGTGAAAACAAGCAGCCCAAATATGTGAATTTTGTGGACATGTATTGTCCATGACTAAATCTACAATATTAAAGTAAGCCAATGTTTCTGTTTGGTGACCATGTATTTTATCCTTCATTACAGTATTGATAATTTTAAAAAAATGATTTCATGAAGGTAATCTAAATTATCTCATATAGTATGATCTGTAGTCTCAATTATAATAGGCTTAAGTGTATATGTATATGGACATAGGCCTCCATTGCCTTTCTAACTCCCTAAAGAGGCAAATATATAGTTCAGGGGTCAATACATTACATACAATTACATGTATAATTACACACACGGAAACATACGTACATATATGTGCAAATATATATAATTACATAAATTTGTCACATGTAAATCCAATTCTCCCTTACAAATCCTTATAACTTTTTTACCACCATATCTAGAGAATAAGTTGACCTTTAAATTCTTTATGATGTCTTCATATCTTACTAAAGGGGACACTGCTTTTCCTATATATTTGTTCAGAAATATGTAAAACATTTCTCAAAAATGCTGAAACACAATACAATTTGCACATAATAGAAAATTACAACTAAAAATGTGAAACCTTTTAAAAGCTGATCTCATTTTCTTTTGCTACCTTTCTACTTTCTGAGTATGTCTTCCTCCTTCTGAGTATGTCTTTCTGTGAATGTCTCCTCAACTATTTGGAAAATTTCAAGATTGTTTTTACAAAATTTAATATCATAAACAGTAATACTGCTGCAGTATATTTTCTGTCACTTTTGTTCCTTTTCCTAAAACAGAGATTATATTTGAAACTTTATAAATGAAGAAAAGATTCCAAGAATAAAATATTTTCCTATATTGAATATTTTCCAAAGCCCATTTGAAAGTCAGAAATTTTTAAACGACTATTCCTTTTGTCCTCAGCGCTAGATGAGTAGCAGTCAATGAAAATGTTTCAGAAACAAAATTGAGGCATCACAGTAAAAATCTATAAAACCTATAAAAAACATCTTTCTTTTACAAGTTAAAGATTTTAATCTGTAACTATTATTGACTATGGATCTTTGCTATATATTATCATGTAAATATTTGAAGCATGTTTGAACTTTGACATAAGAGCCCAAAAGTCTACTCCAATCTATTCAAGTCTTTAAATAACATGTGTTTTACCTGACTACTCCATCTGGCCTCATTCTGCACTCATTTTCTTCTTTTAGAAAAGTCTTGAGCTACTTTTTTGTTAGGTTCCTTAGGTATCATGAAGAAATTACGTTTATGTAGAAAAATGGTCTTCTAAGGAGATGAGCACTGAATTTTAGGAGTGATGATTTTTATAACTTACTTTCAAATGGGTTAACCAAAATAAGCAGATAGATTTAAAAAAAAAAAAAGGAAAAAACACACATTCATATACACATATATACAGAAGAAATACAGTCAAATGGTACAATAACTACATCTCAATGATACCTACAGATGTATTCATTCATTCTATTATTGTTTCAGCTTTTTTGGTGCTTGAGAATATCATAAAAAGAGGGAAAACAAAATAAAATAAACAAAAAGTTAGTTGTATATACACTATTTTTAAAAAAACTTTTCACTTACTTGTTTCTCCAGAAAGTAAAATAAAATTAACAAAATAAAATACAACAAATGATTTGTAATAGTTGTTTTGTGTCAAAGATGAGATTTTTTTTCATTTTTTCTTTTCTACTTTGTTTTAAATTTCAAATTTTCCAAAATTAAAAAAGAAAATTATATCTATATTCAGTTGTGGTCCTTTAGATAAGTTATTTGCTAAAAGTAAAACATGAAAATGCCAACATTTTTAAATTTATATGCTCCTTAATATGTGAGATCTCGCCTCTTTAAGTTCCTTTGGAAAAAAAGGTCACAAATTAACATGCTCAAATTTGATGTTATATTCATAATATCAAAGCATAATTTACAGTAGATCTGTAATATCAGATGTCATTATATTTGCTATGGAAATAAAAATGGCTTACAAAAATTAGGGAAGGAATAAGAACCCAATTATCAGATTAGAGTATTTAATTTTTTCTTTTGGGGGGAAAAGCATTTGTTTTTCTTTGCTATTGGTGGAGTTTTATTTCAACATCTGAAAATTATACAAGCATATGACTTGAGTATACTTTTAACCTCAACTTAGAAAATGCAGAATTTTTTTACCTCCTAAGCAGTCAATGAACGAAAGCAGGATCAACTGTTTCCATGGAAACATCATCTTTAATTGCCAAATGCAAGAGTAACTCTTGTCCAGTCTCTGATGAATAGAATGCTTTGTCTTCAGGTAAATCCTTTAATCTGTAAAATATATGTACAAAGAAGTTAGTTTTTTAAAAAGCTGCTTTAAAAAAGCAATTTTGCTCTTTTCGTAAAAACTGTTTATCATTTGGAGACACTGAAAACCCTCAGATAAAACAAATCTGTTTTGATACAAAATAGAGGATGCTTGAAATGTAGATACTTAAAAAACATGTAACTCATAGGTAGATGGAAACGATCTTATAGAATTTGAAATGTTTACCAATACTAAAATATTAAATTTTAATATATTATTAAAACTTTCACCAGATAATTTCAAGAAAGAAAACATTAACCTAAAATTCTAACTTATTCAATTTTCTCTAATGATAGCATTCTGGCAAAACTAACAGAGTCAAATAAGCAGGTATCTTGAAGCACTAATTTTTGCAGTTTCTGAATTCCTAATAAAGCATGCAAATTATAGATAGCATTATCAACGTCCATCTCAGGCCTATTTTTTTAGACTACTGCCGAAAGTTTCCAATTACATATGCTGTGTAAAACAGATTTTAAAATGCTAATGGTAGAAAATGTTCAGTCTGAAAACCTTGCAAATGAAACCATTTTCTTTTTTGCTTTCTTTAACTTTCATAAACTTGAATATATTGGTTGAGAGGAAATAATTATGTGAAAGTCTTGTGTCATTTTGAGTGGCCACTTAAAACTAGTTAAGCTGCATGGTTAATGATCAAGTATATGTGATACACACACCTGAATCTCTGGACTCCTAAAATTCAGTTGGTACCACACAGGGAATTAATGATTTTAAAGTTTGCTGCTTTAGTGAGGAACAGGTACAACTCTCCGATTCAGCAGCTGCTACTGATTGAGCTGTTTTAGTTGTCACTTACCCAAAGAGAGAACTCAGCCTCCTGTAGACAGTGGTTCCCAACAATGGGCTCCTGACATATGGCGTATGCAATCAGATATTATGTACATCCCAAATAATAAGAAATCAAATAATAAAAATATGACAACTTGAAATATATGTACTTAAAATAACATGTTAAGTCATCATTCCTATAATAATGCTCTTGGGTTCCTGCAATCTAATATATATTCTTAGGTAGGATGTAAGAGATGGAATTGTGGCTAGAATGCCTAGGCATCACTCTCTCTAGGTCCACTGGAATCTGAAACAAGTGCAAATACAATTGAGAACTACTGTTCTAAGAATTGCAGGTTAACAACTTAGAGTAGTACCTTTGTTCTGTAACCTTCACTCAATATCCCCACTGCTGCAAACTGCATGTCTCAGTTTGGATTCCACAACACAAATAAGACAAAATGAATTCAAGTGCAAGTAATTTACTTGGGAAGTGAAAGACAAAAACAGTCAAGATGAGGAAGTAAGACAGGAAAAGGAAGACAGCCTAAAAAGGGTGAAATATAAAGCCTACTAACACCATGGATGACTGGAAGTCCAGTTCCTATAGAACCCAGGCCTAAGAGTCATCCAAGAGTCATCTCTGAGTTATTCTTGCAAAGGGGCAAGGCACCTGGGGTATTTACACACCAATTCCCATGACAGTAGTAACTGCCAGTACTTGTAACCTCCTACTAGGGCAGTACATAACTACAGAGGTGAAAAAAAGAAAAAGGAAAGAAATGCATATACTAGCTATTAAAAGTGGTGTGTGCACTGAAGTGATGAGGGCAAGAGGATGAGTAGGGCACATGTAGTGTCTGCTACACTGTGCATAGAAAACAGGTTTTTTGAAGTTATTTTTAATAGCATCAGGTCCCAGGTGATTGACAGCCAAAATTATTGAGTAATTTAAATATACAAGGGAGAAATACACATTCCACCTCAATCAATCATTATACTGCTCAAGCCTTTCCAGTGGTTGATTTTCCCTGCTTGGACCAAAGGGTCTCAGGTATCTTGCCTTCCTCCTTCTTCTGCTCAATCAATGACATATCCTGTGTCTATAATTAGTTTCAATTACTAATTTAAATGATAACTGAAATCATTCTAGATTAGATTTAATTTATAACTGACAGCCATAGTTTTTTTTCTAATCATGTATTTGAGGAAACTGTGGTCCAAAAATCAGGAGAAAGATGAAACACACACAAACATGCATACACATATAGACAGATAGACTGGAAAATCAATAATTTTTTAATTATCAAATAAAATGTAACGCTAACTAGTCATAAAAGGGATGTGAAACATGAGATATGTTAATTTGATACATACATATGTCTAAGACTCATGAGAAACTAGAAAATGATAGTAACATGCACTAAAGTCTAGGGACAATGGGTAAGACTTAACCACTGCAAAGTCTTGAGGAGTATGTTGATTGAATTGGTACTTCCTTCCTCAAAGAAGTTATAGCTATCCAGTACATACACAAAATCTAACTTAGAAAGAATTCGGCAGTAACAGAATAACAGACTTAAAAAGAACAGGTAGTTGGGAATTTCAGGAAAGGAAGGGGAAACTCTAGCAAAGAATTGTGCGGTAACCTTGCCATTATCATCCTCATCTTTAATATCAAAAACTATTCAAATAAATATATGAAGCTCTGCCCTATGTCATTTGGGAAAAAAAATACATGGTCTGTGTCCTAATACTGTAATGGGAAAAGAAAATATTATAAACTCTTATAAATAAGATAAGGAGTAAATTACTAGATTGATTGATAAAACTCTGAAGGTGAAGGTACTAGATTGATTGATAAAACTCTGAAGGTAGAACAACCGTTTACCCATCACTGGTTTCTCTAATGTTCCAAGTACCCATTCACAGGAGGCTTTCAAGCAATGTTTCTTGCTGAGCTTTAAGAACAATGAATGAGTCACTCAGGAGATTAAATCTTTGCACTGGACATCAAGTGAGTGAAAAGCATTTCTACCAGAACCAAAAGATAAGTCACAGCATGGGATCTGGCCACCATTTGAAAATTACTTCAGGAAAGTGTATAAGAAGACATAAAAGAAGGTGATTGTTTTCAAAAAAGTTGCCTTGCCAACAATCCATTCCCAAGATAACATGTACATTGGTTATATTTAAAACATATAAATGTGTTCCAAGAAGCTCTAAATTACTTTTGAAAACTCATTCATTCAACAAAAATTTATTGAGTACCTATTAGGTGCTGGGATTACGATTCTAGAGGGAGGTAGAGGTGATGATGGGATTGTCAGGAGACTGATCATTCCCATACTCATGGAGTGCGTCAACTACTGCGAGTGACACCTTGTTTAAATGAGTGCGGGGTATTTATAAACTGCCCATGTGAAAGGTACAGTGGAGGGGTAGACGTTTCTAAGAAAGCCTAAATGAGAGCATTCCTCATCAGGAAGGTTAGGGAAAACTTCTCTGAGGAAGTGGGGTACAGAGGAAGAAAAGAAGAGATGACATAATGAGGTGTGTGTATGTGCTGCAGGGTGAGGGAAGGAAGAAATGTTCCTAGTGTAGACAAGTACTTGGTGTGGATTTATGAGGTGGCAGATAGGCTTGTGAGTAGCTAATGTCTGGACACTACTCCCCCATCAACTACTACTTGTTTCCATGCTGTCCCAGGACCCCACCACACCTCTCTGGAGACAAGCAAAAGGCTCAGCAGAGGGCTTCCAGAATCCCGCTCTAGCCCATGTCACTTTGGATTGATCAGTATGCATGTCCTACTGCTGGCTAAATATTTTAACAATCACCTCTGGGCATAGCAAATAGAATACGCAAAGGCCCTGTGGCTTAGGTGCTCATGGTATGTTCTTGGTCTTGGGTTGCACGAACAGAAAGAAGACTAAAGAGATGAAATACACATGGCAAAGCTCAGCATGGTATGAAATGAGACTGCAGATGTACAGCGGTCAGTCTTGTACGCCTGGCTAAGGGTATTAGTCTCAGAATAAAACCCTTGAAAAGTTAACTGCAAGTTTAATCAGGGAGGTGAAATAATCATATTTGAAATAAACATTCAAATTAGAAATATTATAATCTGTATCTGGCTTAACAAGATGAAAAGAGAACACATTTTGCAACATACCAATTTTACTCTCACCCACAAATTCATAGCAATTAGAAACTAGAAAACAGTAGACAAAGAATTTGATTTAAGAGCAAAGATATGCTAATACTCATATAATATTCATTTATATGTACACACATGCATACACTGTATGCAGTTTGAAGATAAAAAGAAATGTCATTCAGGAAGATTTTTTTTTAAATTATGTTGCTTATTTTTAATCAATGTTAAAGTAGGACATTGACTTTATAAATAATGAAGGTAATAAATACAATCACAATCTGACTTTTCAGCATTGCCAAGTATCATCATGGAGAGGGGGACGCATAAAAGCTCTCCCCACTTTTGAAATCACAAAGCCAAAATAAATACAAAGGAAGCTACTGAAGCAAGACAAATACAAATCAAAATGTCATCTGCTACAATAAGAATATTCTTCTATTCACAGGAATGTTTTAAGCTGAAGAAAAAATAGATACCCTTTAGAATTTTCCCTGCTAATAGACATTTGCATTTAAGGGCTAAAGCTTAATATATTCACAACACGTTCTCATGGCAATCTTTAAATAGCCCCCAAATTTAGTGCATATTGACAACTGTACTATCTATTCTTAATGTCAGCTGAGCTAAAAAATGCTAGACCTTGGATTCAAAACCAAAAATGCTCTAAATAGTTGTGCCTGGTTGCTCTAAAAGAAGGAAGAAACCATTTGCGGCTTGTCATATACTTTACAAAACTGCTACTAAGACTGCAGATATCATGAAATATTGATATGTATTTATTATTTTTAATGTATACAGACAACCTTGAATATCATCTTGGCAAATGCTGAGAGTTACATTTCTTTATGTGGAGAAAGTTTAGGTGTGAGAATGATTTGGCAACATTTCTTTCAGATAACATGTACCTAACAAGCATTTTCTTTCTCAGAGAGAAAAACCCTACAGCAATTTTAAACATAAGGATTGCTTAGTACACCACCCTCTCTTGCATACACAAAAAGTCATCTCCAATTTCAATACTTTAGAAATGAATTATATTTATAGATATATATTATTCCTAATCTTCACCAAAAAAAACTTGAGTAGGTTAAAGACATTTATTATAGTAAAATATTCAATTACTAATGGATAAATGTTTGATACCTAGGGGTGTTACATTGTGAATCTTCTAGAACTTACATTAACTCACTCTCATGGTATGTAACCACTGTAGCATGGTAGTCAACTAGTTAATGAGTATACTGGCTTGTTGAGACTGTGTATCCTGCCAGATCAGAAATCATGCATCACATAACCGATTTGTTCATTCATAATCACTCACTCATTCACTCATCCACAAGCTTCACATCTTCCAGAGATGTAGTTCATCCATTCCGCATGCTGACCCTGCCTCCTTCCTGCTGAAAACTGGCTAGATAGGTGATAAAAGTTACATGAACTCTGGGCTCCAAATCCAAAATTCTTAACCAGCTCACCCATCTTTCCTGCACTTCACAAGTGTTCAGCAGCAAAGAGGGAAGAATATAATGTGCCCAGTTTGATGTTACCTTCCATACCCGCAGGTCTGTGTTGACAGCAGAACAATGGACAAATAGGGTGAACGCCAGCTGGAAGTCATTCCGTGCTCCCGTGGACACCTACAGCACTTGATATTCTCTTCCTTGACCCTTGACACTTCCAACACCTTCTATTGCACTATTTAGATCATGGCTTCTCTCTCCTACTAGACGATAATCTTCAAAAACCAGTGATTTGCAACCTTTCGTATGTTAAGGTCCCTTTTAGAATCAGCCAAATCTACGAACGCATCTATCTCTGTAGTCCAAATGCACATAGACAGACATAAGCTAACTTGTGTGTACTCCATGCTTTATTATACTGAAAAATAATTTCTTTTACATAGGAATCATATGTATATATTTGTATGTGTATACCTATATAGATACGTGTGTTCATGTGTGTATATTCAAAGATTTATTTCCTGCTTATTTTTCATGCATAAATTAATGAAAATTTTATGACAATGGAAATAAATCTAAACTATACAAATTGAAGAGAAGGAAAATCCTGTTCAAAGGAACAAATATTCCTGAGGTTACTGTTGAAAAACTTGACAAACAAGTTTAAATTATGACATTGTTTTTTATATGGTGAGGCATGTCATCTCTGACATTCTGTTAATTTTTGCTTCTGGTCTTCTAGCAATGAGTGGACATAAGTAGCAGCAAACAGAATCAGAGCTCTTGTTGTATGTACATTGCAGTAGATGGGGCAGCAATACAAAAATAGTGCCATAACGTTCTGAGATGCTATGTGTTGGTTTCAGAGCTTCTTTCAGTTTGCCTCAACTCAAAGAGATCTTCTCTGGCAAGACCAACATCGCTGATGCTATGCCAGAAAAAAATTACAAAACTGTTTTTCAATTGGTTCCACTAGTTTCAACCAAGTACAAGCTAAAGGGACAAGACACAGTTACCTAATCATGCCAACTGACATGCTTCAAAATATTAGACAACATGTCAACACTTTTTAAGTATACTTGACAAAGGGTTTGCTTCAATGTTCTTGCTTTGCTTTAAACTTCAAATTACTTGGCCAATGCCAGGTCACACTGCTTTACAAGCCTCTCTGCAATTATGGATGACTATTTGTACTTGACATGCGATAATGTCGCTTGTCGCATGTTTCAAGACAAGACTTTTGTTTAAAAGCAAGTCCGAGTTTCAACAGTGCTGCAGGATTTTGAAAGCAAGTCTTCATCCCTGACGGTTCGAGAACAGCACTGTCTAATGTTTTTCCAAGGTTCCCAGGTAGCCAAATCTAAGGTGCTTTTTTGGAACATTTTTTAAGTGTCATATTTTCCCTAAAAATAACCTTTACACATAAAAGGAACTTAGACTTTAGGGTCTTACTACATGTAATGATGAAAGGAAAACTGAATGATAAGGAACTTCTATGATATATTATTTTTCATGACATCTTCCAAGTTAAACATGAAACAAAATGAACAAAGATAAATTGAAATAATTGTAAAGGGTATGCAGATTTTCCTTCCCTTTGATTCAATGGGAAGTGATTCCAGACCTCCTTATATGATCATGAAGAATGTACCTTTCCTAAGTCTACATAATAACATTCCTTGCCACCATATATTTACTTAGGATTTAAAAATAGCTTAATAACATAATATAATATAAATGTTTTCCTGCAGGGACAATTTTGCAATACCAGGAAGGAAACAAAACAGTAATGTAATAATCACTAACTTTTATGGAGTGCCCATTATGTGCCAGGAACTGCTCTAAGTGCTTCCTATATATTAACCCACTATAATCCTCACAGCCACTTACGGGGATCTTTCTGTTATCACCCCCATTTTTCAGATAAAGAAATAGAGACACAAGTGGGTGAACAAATCCGTCAAAGAGAAATAAAGATAGAAACTGTGTACTTACAACATATTTTCCCCACGCAATAGATATCAAATGGAATGCTTAAGTAATCAGATCATTAGAGAGCCATAAAGTATAACCTGATATTTTATATATTTTTAAAGGTCTGTATTAATATAACTGGCAATTGAAAGTTTAATGTCAGTTACTTCTTCCATAAAGGGAAAGGACTTGACTATTAACATAAAAACTCCACTGCTTGATTTCAAGCATATGCACTGCGGTAATGCACCATCACTGCAATAGGCATGAATATAGAAGAATGCAGCAACTCTCTCCGGGATTAAATGAAAATACTTCAAAGACACAGTAAACCACAAACATAAGGTGCAAAATACCGTGTGCAAAAGAAATATGGGGTTTTTTTTGTCTCCATATTTGCTGTATATAGTGTATATACAGCATATACATTTGTAACTATACAAAATAGTTCTTGAATGGCACATGAGACCTGTTAAAAGCAGTTATCTCTGGGAAGGAAAACTGTGCGGTCAGGAATAGAGAATAGAAAGATACAAATTTTCACTATACAGTCTCTCAAAAATTTTAAATATTCTTCAGTGTACATATATCTATTATCCAAAGCATTACTAAAGTTTTACAATGGATTAACAATAGAAAAGGAATATATCTTCCAGGTTAAAATATTTCAAACAATACAGAGCTCAACACGTGGCACTGAAATTCTCTGTGCATAGTCGTCACTTCAGCTGCCTGGGTCATGTGTTCTTTAGAAACTCTTTACAAACTGGAATACATGGTGGTAACTCTAAGAATCAATTTTGTTTTAGCCTGACATGTATGTAGGCACCATAAACGCGATTTTAGAATTAAAATGTCTTCATATAGTTATCAAAATAACTTACTTATTATTTAAGTGGTTCCCCAGTCTCATTCTGAAGGTTTTCTGAAACTACTGAGAGGTTACCACTAAGGATAATGTCCCAGTTATCTGCCACAAAAATCTTTAATATCATTTATTACACTAGTGTTCATAGTGGTATAAATTATGAAATGAAACATTTTTAAAAAGAAAAAAACAATTTATTCCTAAAATGATAAAATGTGAAAAATCTGTAAACAATACTTTTGTGAGAGTTGAGTAGAAAAGGGTAAATGAAATGAAAAGTACAAAGAGAACGTTTTGGCTGAAATAGACAGAGTTTCAACATTGAGTTCTAACCGTGCACACCAGCCCAGACCATTCTGTTCCTCACCTCACGATCATGGAAGGAAAGTGATCTTGGGGAAAAACTCAAATTCACCGCGTGCCTGCAGCATGTCAGGTACAAGCACAGAGAAAGAATATTTTAAAATAAATTCGTGTCTTCAAGGCATTTACACTCTCAAGTAGCACACTGACCATAAATATAATTAATTATACTACATTTTAATAAGAGATTCTAGAGTGGAAGACAGAGGTCTGTAACAGGATGCTCATGCAAAGTTTCCTGGACCACCAAGACTCAGCAGGTATTACATCCCAAAGGGAGGTGCCAGAAAGAAGTGCAAACATTTAAGGGAGATCCTGTAAAACCATCTGCCTGGTTCTCACGGCTCACTCACATCAGAGTTGTCCAGAGACTAAGTAGAGGATTTGAGAAAGGGGTGTCTTTGGAAAGAACTCTTCCTCACAGAGAGGAAGGTGGGTATTCCTTTTAAGCTGTACTTTAAGGTTACACATCAAGGAGACCACAGAGAGCTGCCTTTGGAGGGATGCAGTGGTCTGGGATGATACTAAATGAGACAACTAAATGAGAATGAGAGCACGCTGGAGCCAAATAGAGGGTTGCAACTGGTGAAGGAAAAGGATTCTGAGAGATGTTAGGGGCACAGAATGCATGACGTTTCCTTTGCGCCAGACACACACGGGTAAGTGCCTGAGGAATATGGTTATTATACATCCTGAGCAGGAGAACCTCCTTCTGGGGAAAGAGACCTCACAGAGGAAAGCTAGAGTATTTCTGGACTTGTGGGGGCTGAGAAAGAAGGAAGTGGCTAGCTGGGGCTGGGACGAGGGAGAGTGCAGCACTACATTCAGGGAACTGAGGGGGAAATATCCCCAGTGTTTTGGAATCTCAAGTGAACCCATGAAAGAACCACCGGAAGAAAACGCCAGTTCTGCACTTCTACCAAGTCCAAAGCGACATGACACTAAGCCACTAAAACGGGATCCATCAAGTAGAACTTGCTGGTCTCCTTTCTTCTCTTTTGGGCAAAATACTTAGCAGAATTGGAATTACCGAGTTAGGGGGAAGCAGAGTAGGTGAGCTAGGTGAGAAAAGAAGCCAAAACATTATCTCTTTAACTGGAGACCTTCCCTCTGCACCACCTTAGCACCAGGGAGGGAGATTAGTTTTCCCTTTAAATCAAGTTTTACCTTTTAACTATTGCATAAGACATGACGTTGTAATTTTTTTTGCTTGAAACTCTATTTCTTACCCAAGCATTGTCAGAAGTGGAGTGGGTGGGGCTGAGTTTTCATCTGCAGCAGGAAAGGAGCTAAGAGAAGAACTCCCATAAGGGGCAGGAAAGACTAGAAAGCTGACTTAGGGTTATATCTCATGAGTGGTGCTTCTTCCATGTACAGTTATAGACAGGAAATACAACCAGCATTTAGAAAATGGGGGACATCACAGCGCCATCCTAGAATAGGGAGCATCTAAGGTAATTCTTAGAGAAAAAGGTCAGCTTACCTAGGAGACAAGGAAAGAGATAAGTACAGGGACACAGAACAGTGGAAAAATCTAGGCCAGATAGGTGATTCATGAGAGCGAGAGAGATGACTCAGGGAAAGCCCAGAAAGCACTGGGCTGAGGGACAAGGCTGGAGAAGCCCAGTGGTTAAGGGTGTGAGCAGAGGAAGATGAGCTCCCTACTGAAGAAGACAAAAGGAACATTCTGAGAAGCCCAGTGTGGCTCACATGTGAACTGTGTTAGGAAAGCTAAGGGTGCAGTGTTCAGTTCTGCAAGAGAGTGACAACATTCAAACAGATAGATGTCCTGGGGCTGGGAGTGGGATGGGGCATGACTGCAAACGGGCATGAGGGATGCTTCCAGTGTGATGGAAACATTCCAAAACAGGATTGTCGACCATCACAGTTACTAAAATGCACTGAATTGTACACCAATAAGAGTGAATTTAATGGTTTGTAAAGTTTACTTCAATAAATTTTTTAAGTCATAAAGAAACAGAAAAAAAACAGGAGACAGGAGGAGGGAGAGATAAAGAGAGGGAGAGAAGAAAGAGGAAGGAATGAACGAGAGAAAATTAATTTGCTAAATAAATGCTTTCCGTGATGTTATCAAGCCCAGATTCAGTGGAGTCTTTGGGAAGGATCAGCCACATAGTGGTGGGCAGATATGTGAATAATGGGTGAGGAACCAGAAACAGAAAGAATCAGCTATTCTTTTAATAAATGAGAATGAGAGAAATGGGACCATGGCTAGAGATGGGTACAGGGTAAAGACAGTCCCATGATGAATGGTTTTAAGTTGGAAAATTCCTGAGCATACAGTAGACCCCCTTATCTGTGGGGCATACATTCCAAGACCCCCTGGTGGATGCCTGAAACTGCAGATAGTACCAAGCTGTATGTATACCTTATTCATTCCTATATATACATACCTATGACAAAGTTTAATTTAGAAATAAGACAGAGATGAACAAAATAATAATAAAATAGAACAATTATAGAAACACACTGTAATAAAAATAAACCAAGGGTGATTTGAACACAACACTGCAATTTGGCAACAGTCGACCTGATCATTGAGATGACGCCTAAGTGACTCACAGGTGGGGAGCATCCCACAGCATGGGTCCCCTGGACAAAGAGAGGATTCAATTCCTCAGCCAGGAAAGAGCAGGGTGCTGTGAGATTTCATCACACTGAATGGCATGCAATCTAAATCTTATGAATTGTTCATTTCTGGAATTTTCCATTTAATATTTTTGGACTGCAGCTGATGTTGGGTAACTGAAACCACAGAAAATGAAACCTTAGATAAGGGGGGACTACTGTATTCATAAAGTGAGAAGGAAAATTCGAAATATAAGAAGAAAAAGGTCTGATTTTTCTAGAGGGAAGAGTCTTCTTGGGATTAACTTGCATGGTAGTGATTCTATCCTAGCCAAAATCACATGAGCAAGGTCAAAAGTATGCTGAATAGAAAAGAGAAGTAATGAACCCTATCCCATGGCCAAAACAGAAAAGCTGACTCTGGAATGGAGGCATTTTCTGGAGGACCGTCAGGTTTGTCTCTGAGGCTCCTTATCAGTGTCTCCAAGAGGTCACAGAAATGATGATGCCTGGCCAGTGCCAGATGCTCAGCGTGTCCTATGTGCCTGTGGTTGTATTTTCATATTCATAGGTAAATTAATTTAGAAACCATAGCTTGATTTTACAGAGTTATATCATTTTGAGGAGCTCTGGAAACCAACTGTGTACTACCACCACACTTCCTTCTCTTAACTCTGAAACTACTCAGGGAGCTCTCTTAGGCTAAACATACAAGCGAACACGCTCAGAGCACTCAGATACATTTAGGAACACTAATAACTAAATATAATACTAATGCAGCACTTCAGAGAATCACTTTACTCCCCAAGATATCCAAACCACAATTTTGGCACTATGAGTGGTAGGTAGATAATAATGCCAAACACTCAAATTGAACATGTGCCAGGCAATACTCTGCTTTTATAAATATGCACACATGTACCACCACCCCTATGTTACAGACGAGATAACTGAGGTAGAAATACGTTAACCAACATTCCCAATTTCATACAGATGACCCTGCCTGAATCTAGTATTTCCTAGTCAATACCTGGGTATTATTATTTAATTTAATCTATTTCTGGTTTACCCTAAGGCTTGGAAAGAAAGTGGTTCTCTGAAGCTTTGTATTTTTGTTGAAAGCCTAGAGAGGCATAAATGCAAGGTGAGGCAGTATTTTTAAGCTCTACTACAGAGATTCTCCATTGAGATAGACCTGGGCTCCCAGCAGACACTCAACAATATCTGAGGATGTTTTGGGTAGCCACTTTCTGGGGAGGGATACAGATGAGCTACTGGCACCTAGGGATTAGGGTTTAGTGATACCACTAAATACTCTGCTCTACATACCACAGGAAAGCCACCCACTGCAAACAATTATTCAGCCCAAATGACAATCATGTCAAGGGGAGAAACCCAACTTCAGAGCAGCTTAGCATCATCAGAAGACTGGAGAATCAGATTCCATCCAGCCTGGCTACTTTCTGTTCACGACTTTACCAAAGAAAGGCCACACTTCATCCTTCACATGTCCTGCTCTCATACAACCAGGAGTCTTGTGGGAAAACAGGATCTAAGAGCTTGGTGGACCCACTTTTTAAAACTGACCTTTTTACCATATGAAATTCCAAACAAAAGTAAACAGAGTAGCATGAGCCCCTTATGCCCGTCACCCAACTTAAAAAAAAGTCAATATTCTGCTATTCTTGTTTTGTCTACAGCTCCACTCACCCTCTCATATCCCCACTTTACTATTTTTTTCATGATTTGCACACAGATTTTAAGTAATTTGCATACGTCAAAATGTAAAAATCTTATCTGTACCAGTTTTTAAACATGGAATCTCAAAGAACTATTTTTATTGTAAAACACACCAAAGATCTTTCCATTTTATGTTAAGCTTCTAAGTTAGTGTTTTTCAAACTGTAAGTTGCATTTAAGATGCTGTATGTAGAGCTTTAGTTTGTTTTAAACAAATGAAGTAGAATAGAAGAGGAAGTATTCAGATATACTGAATTTAATGAGTTAGCACTGCTTTGTAAAATGATGCTATAGAAGTGCAATGTACTGTAAGTATTGAGCCCTAAAATAACTTGTGTTTCTTACTAAGAGAACATTTTAAATGTATAAGAGGCAGAATGACTTACAGTTAAGTATGATATATACATATGCAGTCTTGAGCAAGTTATTAAATTGGTGCAAAAGTAATTGTGGTTTTTGCCATTGAACATAATGGCAAAAACAACAATTACTTCTGCACCAACCTAAATACTTAAACCTCTTTAGACTTCAAATTTTACAACTGTAAAATGGGAATGGTGTGCACATAAATTGGTTTGTTATAAGAATTAAGTAAGACTGTGATTATATGTTGAGCTGGCATTTGAGTTGTGATGGTAACTGCTATGATTCAAAACAATGAAATATAATTGACACCTTGTCTGGAGATAAATCAAAGTCTTAAATAAAGCATGGACTCAAACCTAGGTCTCCAACTCATTTTGAAGAGACAAACACTGCTTCCGGGCTGCTTACATCTTTTTTTTTAAACACCTGTTCAGCCTGTGTTTTTAAAATTTGCTTTATCACAACAAATTGAGTGATTTTGACACCTTTTGGAAATGTTAATCATGGCTATGAATAGTTATCTGCTTCGAATTCACACCTATTAGGGGCTGTATCTAGGTGTGTAAAACATTCACTCTATCAACACAGAAGTGTAAATCTAAATTGGGGCAAACTGTGATAGCAGCTTGAATTTATACACACAGTTATCAACTTCAGCTGAGGAAAGATGGGAGAAGTACTCCCCAACTCATGCAGCAACAAGCCACCATTTGTTTTTATACAAATAGCAATGATTCAAGATGACAGCATAAAACACAATGGGCGGGAGAGAGAGGGAAAGACACAAACTGACTGCCTGTATGGAATGATCTGCAGATACAACTGAGTCTGATAGGCCAGATACAAAAGCATATGGAGGGTAGAGACTGAGAACAGGAGTGTGTGAGCACATCCAACTCAGCCTCGAGGGCTGTCGATGCAATACAATGCGAGCCTGGGGCTGCCAGACAGCCTGATTGTGAACTGCCAGACAGACTGTGAACTCTTTGTTTCAGAAGACCCTGGACTTCCAGAGTTTTCTAATGAGACTTCCTAGTATTTATTTTTGTAATATATTTTTTGATCTCCCAAATTTTAACCTTAGCAAGCCACGTTTTGAAGTCAAAAATCACAACTTCGAGACATTCGTGCCGACCAAACCAAATATATCTGCAACTCAGCTGCAGCCCATCTTGAAACCTCTAACCAAAATTCTAAACACTAAAATTCTAAACACTAGGGTTGGTCACTCCATTGCTCCAGAAGAAATATGCAACACTATGTATTAGACACAATTCAATATTTTCCTCTATTCAGGAATAAAATTTTAAAAAATTTGTCTTACTCTTTTTACTGAAGGAAGTGGGACATTGAGAGACAGGACACATCTCTTTCACTTTTCAGAAAAAGACATCTCTGTTATGTAAGAAGGTATTACATTTTACTATATTTTATTCATTTTACTCATGGAGATGGTCCTCATTCATCTCTGAATGAGCTCCTATGTAAGAACCAAAACTTTGCAACAAATGTTCAGAGGGTACTGAAGACTGTGCCAGATTGGAGATCTCCTCAGCCCTGCGTCAACAGGATGCCTTAGTACCTCAGTGCACCATACAGATATTAACCTTTTCTAAGTGTACCATATACTAAAGATTAGGAAGGCATTTGTAACTACTAGCAGGAAAAGTTTGAGGACCTTAATGAAAACACTAAAGTGAAACTGAGAGTTTGACATATTTCAGATCACACAATAGTAATCAATGTGGTTTCATTTCCCCCACTTCCCAAGACTGATTTAGGAGACGAAATTGAATTTACTAAAAACCAACAGTAGAGATCCAACTCTGAATACCAGACCAGTGTTGTTTCTTTGGTAGAACTCTGCCTAGACAAACACATTTGTGATAAATATGCTCCTGGAATGAACTTTGTAATTTCTGCTTTGTTCAGAGCATGGACTCTACTTACTTCCTTCTTCTTTAGACCCTCCAATAAGGTACCACCATGTGGACATTTGGAGACATTTTATTTTGTAGGAGCAGAACAAGTTCCCTTCACCAAGCCTATTATTTCAGAGTAACAAAAACAAGTGGACTGTTTTCACAAACACATATTCCAATTTTCTCAACGTACTTAGAATCTGAGGATATTAAAGAACCAGGTAGACCTTATAAATTACAGCAGAGTGCCAGAAGGGTGGTGGAACTGAGCTGCCAGGTGCCTACCCACTCACTAAAGAGGGACAGCTGCTTCTCCATTTTAGACAATAATTGCAAACCTGTCATCTTATCATTTAAACACACACACACACACACACACACACACACATACACACACACACAGCTGGCCTAACAAAACTTGCCTCTAGACAAGATGTGTCCTGAGACCAGGAGTTGGAGGCTTCTGAATACATACTCTTATGGAGGAGGAACAATAATGCAAATACTAACAACAAGAAACTATGAAAAGATTCCTCTTCAAATAAAGATACGCTCTGCTGTGCTCACTTTCCACCTAGCCAGTTCCACATGCATCCTCACTGAGTACCCAAAGGCTATTATGGTGCCCAGGCCATAGCAGACACTCAAAAAAATATGTGTTGAATTAATGAACATCAGATTTAGGGAAGTAGTTGCCATGCTTGGCTCCGTATCAGACCATGTAAAAACACAGATCTCCTGGTCCACTGAATCATAATTTCCAGGCACCAGGCCCAGAATTTGTATTTTTAAAAAACTTTCCAAAGTAATTCTGCTGCAGGGTTGTCAATGTATTTGGGAACCACTAGCTAGGACACAAGGAGCTTCCAAATTCCAGTCCTAACTATCAGTAACAAGACTCAATGGCATCTTTGCCTCAGTGGTTGTTTTACCATTTTAACTTGGTTTTATTTTCCCTGAAATCTCCCCCTTTTGCTAGCTCTGTGACTCCTTGCAGCAGGGAAGGCAGAAGAAGGATGGAACAAAATTTCATGTTGTTCCCCAAATGAGCTGCTTTCTGAAAGCACAAGTAGTTTCCAAAAAATCACTGAGAATATTCAACAAAAGCCTCAGCAAGAAATACATTAACAGAGAAGGGAGGATTTCCTTTAAGACCAATATTTCTCAGAGATGGAGGGATGGAGGTCTACAGGCGAACGGCAAAACTGAAGAGAAGAATGGTAACCCAGAGCCCCCAAGGAGATGGATCTACAAGAGATTCTAAGACCCAGAAACAGAGAAGGGCAGCCTGAGGGGAAGGACAGTGGAGAGAGACAACCTAGATTGATGGATGATTGAATAACCCATGGTCCATCTTTCTAAGTCTTGCTCATCACACATTTCATAATTCATAAGCTCTGCAATGACTCAGAAATGTGACAGGACACCTGGGGAAGCAGGATGAGAGTTTGCCCACAAAAAAAAAAAAGGTGAGTTATAGAAATACAGAAGGCACCATTTCTTGTGTCATCTGAGCTGATGGGTTGCAACTGAGATCCCTAACACCCAACTACAGTGAGATTTTTTATATAAACTTGGGGTGGGGGTTGATACTTAGTTGAAAGGATTTTGTGCAGATTAATTAGTAACTGTTTGTGAAACACTTTGTTGGGTGCAGTAAGAATGTTCTTTATTTTGGTTATGTAATCTACTAATTTTACAGTTTTAAAGTAGAGTGATCAAGGTTTTATCACAAGCTAAGAAAGCCAAGAACACTGAACTTCAGTTAAAATTCTCTCCCTGTGTATGCCTCCTGAGCCCAATTATTTGCAGGGTCAGAGATCTATTATTTTACTTAGCAAGACGGGTGCTTTGAGACATATTTTCAAGGAACAACAAAAAGGATGGATTCCAATTTATCCTACTAAAGTCTTTCTGTTTAATGTTCATTTTGGAGATGCTCTATTTTATTGGAGCAGATGTATTTGAATAGATAAAGGTTGTTATCATTTGAGCATTTTGAAAACATACATACTTTATGATATCAAGGATATAAAGGATGTGTGGACATCCAGGCCTTTGGTAGGTGGTGTTTTTCTCTGAAATAAGCTTCCCTAAGGCAGTATTGGAGGACAGAAATCAAAAACAAAGCTGCTGTTTTCATAGAGACTCATAACTGAAAGCCAAGAAACTGCTGAAGATCTGTATAGCCACAACCCAACCCTTGCATTCACCAGATTCCAGGTTGATTTTTAGCCCAGGTGTACACAGCTCAGCTGTGCCAATTATGTACAGCTGTTGCCCATTCTAACTGGGCAGTACCATGTTCTTTCAACAATATATTAAATGTCACCCTTCTCACATTAAAAAAAATACTTCAGTTGATTTTTCACCTTAAAAAGGACCATCTAAATGGTCTTCTTCTAATATTTAAAAAAAAAGTCTCCCATTAATTTCAATATATGCTAAGATATTTTCTTTCCACCCTATGGTCTCCCATAGACCTGGATCTGAACATCAATAAACATGTATCTAGCAAAGGATAGATGATGATACTGAGATCCAACAATTGAATGTACCATTTGAAGCAGGATTGTCACTTAGGGACATCAGGGTTCAATTTATTAAACGTATGTAGTACTGAATATTGGTGCTAAGAAATGTTTCTTTTTTAAGTATTAAAAGTCAAATGCTGATGGTAATTTGTGTCATTTATTGACTATCTTGTGTCCAGCGGTGAGTGTGTTTAATCTTTCCACCGGCCATATGAGGGAAGTACTGTGGGTATTCCCATTTACAAAGAAGGAAACTAAGGCTTAGGGCAACAAAGTGATTTGTCCACCATCACCAAGCTTCTGGAGTCTGCTCCAGTGGAGTCTTAGAACTTGAGCTGCAATGTTTCCACCTCCTGAAATAGTCATATGACTCCTTCACCAGTTGAAAACACCAGTTTCTTCTGGGATGAAGAAAATAAATTAATACATCATCATCCAGGCAGTCCCTACATAGATATCTGTAGATGGGATTCTGGTGCTGGTTTTCTGTTAAGTGCTGGTTATCCTTCATTCCTATTTTCACATTTGAGCTGACTGACTAGGATTACAAATGAGGAGGAAAAAAGAATGTGCAGTTACAATGAAAAGATCCTTAATACGGTCCAAACGTAAAGGCTTTATTTCCCATTTCCACATTGTATTTGTTCAGAAAAGAGGTTCCATTTGCTATGAAGAGGTGACAGAAGGACCCGGCAGAGAGCCTTCCAGAACTGCACACATAAAATCCAGACCTGTATGACCTGCCATGAAGCACATTCTATTACGGAAGCTTGCCTTCTACAAGGTTATCACTCCAGGGGACAATGTTTCTAAGAACTGGGAAAGTGCACAGTTAGCAAAACATGCCCCTTTTCGAGGTCTGGCAGTCACCCATGTTTGAAGAAGTATATAGCTGAAATAGAAAGCTGGCTGCTCTGTGAGCTTCCTAATTCTCTGATTTCTATTTATGTGTATACATTTTCCTGAGATTTTCTTCATGGATTCCCCCTCATCTCTCTTTCAATAAAAGTAGTAGGGGCATGTGGAGAAGTGTGAATAGACAAAAAATTAAGGAACAGTTTTAGATGCTAAAGTTTAGGGTATTTCCTTTGCATAGTACTTAACAGTTAATATTTTTTCCCTACCACAAGTTGATAGGAACATTGATTTGGCTATAAATGATGAACTGGTCTGATTTGGGCACTGAGGATATGTTTTCTTTGCTTTTTTCTTTATGTATATCCTGTTCCTCTGAGCGGATGGTAAGCACCTTAGTTAACAACAGTCAGTGAAGTTTGTTGAGTATTTACTTACTATACATCAGCATCTACACAAAGTGCTTTATATGTATTAATCTTCACACTAACAGGGTGAGCACTACTGGTATACCAGTTGTCAGATGAGGAATTTGAATCTGAGTAATTAAGCAGTTTGCACATGGCTAATTAAGTGACACATGGGTAGAAGGTTCCCAAAGCTCTACCTCTCTACTACTCTACACTGCCTCCTCCCTGCCAAAAACTTCCTTCTGCTTCTGTTTTTCCAAACTACATACCTCATCCCTAATTCAACAAGTATGCAAAAAATAAATTAGAAAGCCAAGTGGTCCTATTTAATCAATATTAATAGGTAATCATTAATTCTAGTTTATACGTGCATATATATATATACAAGCAGCATATTTAATTTCTATCTTTACAATCATAAGAGTGTTACGTAGCCTATTCTTCCATCAAAATACTTTACATGTATTGCTTTTAGTAATACAAAACCACTGCATAAAATACAGAAAACCAAAAAGAATAACATCAAATATTACTGAAAATCTCACACTCTAGGTAAAACTAATAGCAGGAAGTAAAAAGTTACAGGGTATCAAGTGTTGATGAGTCAGTGAAACAAAAGGAACTCTCATATCCCGACTGTGTGAGTGTAGGTCCATACTAACCATGTTAGAAAACATTGTGCCATCAGCATTTTCATGCTGAAATGGCATAGCAATTCCATTTCAAGCTGAAGGCATAGCAGTTACTCTCCTTGATACCCATACTAGAGAAACTCTTGCCCTTGTACACTACTCAACATGCACACAAATGATCATAGCAGCATCATAGCTAATAGCAAAAACATAAAATAAACCGATGTCCTTCGATAAGTAGCAGATAAATGAACTGTGGTAGATTCAGTCGATGGATTACCACATAGCAGAAAGAATCAATGAAGTACAGGTTTACACGTCTACCTAATCAAAACTCAAAAATATATCAAATTGAAAAAGTACACTGCAGAAGAATAGAGTATAACACTATTTATATAAAATACAAAAATATAAAACTTAACAATTGTAGAGTTACATGAATACACAGTAAAACTAAAGGAAAAGCAAGAAAATAATAAAAGTAAAATCCAAACAGTAGTGACCCCAAGGGCAAAGAAAGAGCCTCAATTAGGGAGGAACAAAAAAGAGGCTTCAAAGTCACTGACAATGTCCCATTAAGCTATGTGCTTGGGTCATGAGAGCTTATTTTATTGTTCATTGTAAGTTACATACATGCAACATATATTCTTTTGTATGAAAAAAATGTTTCACTATAAAAGAAAATAGTACTTTTTTCTGAACTCTATGAAGCTGTAGATTAGAACAAAGAGTTCAGGTAGAATACAATGGAAAATTGTTTGTATCTCACAAATTGGTTTTCAACTCTCACTGCTTGTTTGCAGCTTTCAAGAAAACTACGTTTAAAAATGTAGTATGGGCTGGGTGCAGTGACTCATATCTATAATACCAGCACTTGGGAAGCCAAGGCTGAAGGATTGCTTGCGACCAGGAGTTTGAGACTAGCCGGGACAACATAGCAAGACTCTGTCTCTGAAAAAAAAATTAAAAATTAACCAGCTATGGTGGTGCCCACCTATAGTCTTAGCTATTTGGATGGCTGAAGCAGGAGGATTACTTGAGCCCAGGAGTAAAACGTTGCAGTGAGCTCATTACACCACTGCACTCTAGCCTGAGCGATGAAAAATAAATAATTATTTTAAATGTAGCATACTCCAGCCTCTTCAGAGGTGAAAAGGGGCTTAATGAAACACTGAAAGTTATAAATTTCATCCTCTAGAGATGAAGGGACACCAAGAGGAAAAGATTCATTCAAAGAAGTGATTTAAGAAAATTAACCTGGCAGCAATCTGCATAATTATAAGAAGATAAATCAGACCATTAAAATAGTGGATTTAGTACTAGGGAGATTTTTCAAAATCCATGTGTATTTCCTCTACCCAAGCAAAATCTGAGGCCTGAGAATGTACATTTTTGAAAAAGTTCTTAACACACACTGATCCACACAGCGATGTGAGAAACATTAAGTACACTAACGTTAACTATTCAGTTAAGATGCATTAAGTAGTACTAGATAATATGATGAATGAGAAACAATTAACTTTTCAGTTTGACATGACTGGGCCATAATCATAGTCTTGACTGTAGTTAACAGTGTAAATCTGTCAATCATATATATTGCTTAAACAGTGTTCAAAAGATTCGAGAATTTTGTTTCTACTTATGCCTTTCTACTTTTAAAATTGAAAAAGTTCCCTCATGCCTTTATATTTTCTTTATAATGTAAAAAATACTGATTCAAAGAATGAATTTTTGGCCTGTTATCCCAGCATTTCGGGAGGCTGGGGCAGGAGGATTGCTTAAGGCCAGGAGTTCCAGACCAGCATGGTCAACATACCAAGATTCTCATCTCTACAAAAATTAAAATAAAAATTAGTTGGGCATGGTGGCATGTGCCTGTAGTGTAGTCCCAGCTACTTGAGAGGCTGAGGTAGGAGAATCCCTTGAACCCATGAGTTCAAGGCTGCAGTGTGCTATGAGTGTACACCACTGCACTCCACCCTGGGCAACTGAGCAAGACCTTGTCTCAAATAAGAAAAAAAAAAATAGTGTATTAAGTTTCAAAGTATTCAACAGGCAGAAAGTACATGCAATGCATGAAAAAGTAGGACATAAACAATCAAGATAAAATTGAGCATAGGAGTATTTAAAAAGATGATAAATACCAGAGAAATAAGATTTAAAAGTAGCATAGCATTTATTGCTTGGGAATGTTAATTTCTGACGGTAACAGATCTGAGAACATCTCAGGAATGACCTGGTCAAGATAGGGTTTCAGAATTTAATGCTCCAGGCAAAGTGCTAGTTTGGACACTTATCACTGTTTTCTAAAAGAGGGTGTTAGAATGGTGTGAGAATGTACTCTCAGATCTAAAATGGAGAAAGATGAAAACACAGATTAATAGGAAACATTAATGAATACAAAGAAGCCATTTTAGATCACTGAAAATACTACATATTAGATCTTCAATATTATTTTCCAATTTTACTTGCAGATTCCACATTTTATGTATAGATATTAATTTTTACCCCTCCTCCTAAAAAAACTCTAAGGGTCACTGTCATCAAGGCAGCCACAAAAATATGCGCAATATATAGTCAAACAAGTAAGTGGGCCATAATTGACTTCACAGCCCCATTTTTCCATTCTCAGAAAATCACAGGAACACTCAAGCCAGGGAGAAAACCTGAGACAGTCCAAAAAATGAAACTGGGGAGGGCAGCGATTTTGTGACCACCCAACCAAGTCTTCATATTAAGAGTTTTTCCAGTTTAAAAGAAGGCCAAGTTCAGACTGCTAAAAGAATGTATTTTAAAAACCCACTTCTCAAAAATAGTTTTTAATCATATTTGAATGACAAGTTCAAGTTAAACTTCCAATTTGCAATGGAGGAGTTTGTAGAGTCATTGAGGCTAAATTAATCAGAAACTCCAGGAATGCAAGAGCCAGAAAGAACACAAACTGATTTCTCTGTATTGATCACAGACCACAAGGCAGAAAATACATTGCGGGAACTGACAAGGGAGGTCAGGTTGGCACTGAAAGGGAAAAGGCATCATTAGAATTTCTTCTCAATAGATTATCCTATGAATTTTAAACCTTATGATATAACAATGTAACTGAATAGCTCAAGAACATAACGTGCCTGACTCTGAGAAACTTTGAAGTTGTTTTCAGATCATATTGTTGAACTCTTCACTGAACATGTCAGAAAGTTTTGCTTTTAATGTAATATTTATAGCACAGCTTTATGAACACAAGAAGATTTAATGATGTATAGATACCTTCGTTTTGTCCAGAGTCCCTTGGGGCACTTATTTAAAAATTCAATGACAGAACCCTCCTCCTCACTTGGAGTAACTCAATGAAAACATCAGTGTGAGATCAAGGAATCTTCATTTAATACACGTGTCCTAGAGGAATCTCTTTTTTTTGGTGGGGGGTAGGGGGTGGGTGGTGGTGGGGACAGAGTCTCTCTTTGTCACCCAGGCTGGAGTGCAGTGGCGCAATATCAGCTCAAGACAACCTCCACCTCCTGGGTTCAAGCGATTCTCCTGCCTCAGCCTCCCAAGTAGCTCGGACTACTGGCGCCCACCACCATGCCCGGCTAAGTTTTTGTATTTTTAGTAGAGACGGGGTTTCACCGTGTTAGCCGGGATGGTCATGATCTCCTGACTTCATGATCCTCCCACCTCCACCTCCCAAAGTGCTGGGATTACAGGCATGAGCCAACGTGCCCGGCCAATGAATCACTTGCACAATAAGATGGGGAAGTAATGGAAAAATCTTGATAATAATTTTCAGGTAAAGAATAAGCAATCCCAAAAAACATTACACCATTCCAAAACACCATATACAATATGACAGAAGTTCTAGGGATGTTTGTTGGAGTCGATGTAGAGTTAATGTTTCAAATACTCTCTAGTATTAGGTTGGGGTTTATGCAGGTTAATGTTTCAAATACCCTCTGGTATTAGTAATAGCAATTGTAACAATATAACAGAAATAATAAAAAGTAATAAAATGCAATTAAGTATCTATTACTTCAAAATAAAAGTAGGATGTCTATTATTTGTGTTTAAAATTTCCAAATAGAAAGCTCCTTAAAAATGTCTCCAATCTCTGGTGGGATGCCAATTTAGGCTCTTCAAAACTGTCAAAATAATTTTCTGAAGATATTTATGCTGTGTGACCACCTACATCCTGCTCAATCGTTAAGACTCTGTGAAAACTATCTTTTTGGAATGCCTTCACACTCCTTGATATTTCAATAACTTTAAATCCACTTGGTGTCAGTTTTATGAGATTTAAATTCCACCACCATGTCTGAAGTGTTGTAAAACCCCATCTGTCTATTCACAGACATCCCTATAATTATTTTATTTATAGATTCCCAGTTCAAGTAGTTGTACTAATTTAGGCTATAAGTTCACTAAGGTCAAGGGAAAAGTCATTTGTTTAAATAGTACTTCAGGAACAAGTTCTTGATCTTGCTTTTTTCTGATACAGGATAATCTTTAAATATGAAATTCATTTTCTTAGGGGTACCCAGATATTCAGTGATATAAAGCAAAGCAAATAATGTACATTTATAAAATTTTGTTTTTGCTGTGTGATTTATTACCAACCCCTTCCCCCAAAACTGAACTGATACTTTTTTTTTAAGAACGATTTCTATCACAATGTCAATATGGATGTCTTGATCATAAGTAATCTACACTTCATGCATTGTCCCCAAAGGAAAATTTGAGATTAGGGTCCAATCTCTGTTCCTTCCCACTCAACCATACCATCTCTTAGTAAGTTTTTAAAGTTTCTTTTTAATTTGGTTTCATTTCTTGAACTTTTTTTTTTTTTTTTTTTTTTTGAGACGGAGTCTCCCTCTGTTACCCAGGCCGGAGTGCAGTGGCGTGATCTAGGCTCACTGCGAGCTCTGCCTCCCAGGTTTACGCCATTCTCCTGCCTCAGTCTCCCGAGTAGCTGGGACTACAGGCGCCCACCACCACACCCAGCTAATGTTTTGCATTTTTAGTAGAGAAGGGGTTTCACCATGTTAACCAGGATGCTCGCAATCTCTTGACCTCATTATCTGCCCGCCTCGGCCTCCCAAAGTGCTGGGATTACAGGCATGAGCCACCAAGCCCGGCCCATTTCTTGAACTTTAAGCAACCAGTCTGTGATGGTTAATATTGAGTATCAACTTGATTGGATTGAATGATGCAAAGTATTGTTCCTAGGTGTGTCTGTGAGGGTGCTGCCAAAGGAGATTAACATTTGAGTTAGTGGACTGGGAGAGGCAGACTCATCCTCAATCTGGGTGGGCACAATCTAATCAGTTGGCAGCGCAGCTACAATAAAAGTGGGCAGAAGAATGTGGAAAGACTAGACTGGCTGAGTCTTCAGGCCTACATATTTTTCCTGTGCTAGATCCTTCCTGCTCTCGAACATCGGACTCCAAATTCACCAGCCTTTGGACCCTTGGACTCACACCAGTGGTTTTGCCAGGAGCTCTTCCACCTTCAACCACAGACTGAAGGCTGCACTGTCGGCTTCCCTACTTTTGAGGCTTTGGGACTGGGACTGGCTTCCTTGCTCCTGAGCTTGCTGACAGCCTATTGTGGGATTCACCTTGTGATTGTGTGAGTCAACATTGCTTAATAAACTCCCCTTTATATATTCATCTATCCTATTAGTTGTGCCCTTCTAGAGAACCCTGACTAATACACAGTCAAATACTCATGTTCACAAGCATTCAAATAATTTCAAGTTTTCCATTTACTTTATTTCATTTATTGAAAATTTTCCTTATTTTGTTGATTTTGCAGAATTAACTTTTTATTTTATGACTTATTTTCTCCACTTCACTCATGCTTCTGTCTATACACATCACCCTGTCATTCCCATCCACTTATCCAGGTTAATAAGCTAATAGAACAAGTATTCTTCCATAATTTTCCCTACTTGTATTAATTTATTTACACATACATATATTCATTTACACATACAAATACACATTCATGCACAAATATATACATACATTGAGGGTTTGTCAGTGATTTATAAAATTTACAGATATTGTTTCTATAGCAACTTGCTATTCTTAGTAACACCTGATGAAAATTTCTCCAAATCAGCTGGGATAGCTCTAACACTTCATTTTTAATGATTAACTATCATGAGTTGATGCATCAAAATGCATTCAACCTTTTCCAGTGTTTTGATAGCCATCAGGTAACACACATACACACAAACTGACACCTTTATTTATACGGGGTAGATTCCAAGAAATAAAAATATATGTAATTATAATTTTTTAAATTATAATAGAAAAAATTATTTTACTGAAAGTGTGAAACTACTCATATTTATACCTGGCAAACAAATGTTATCACTTTTTTACTTTTGCTATGACCATCCTGAATTTGAGCATCTTTTCACACATTTAATAGCTCCCTGGTTTTACTTTTCTATGAATGGCTGGTACGTTTCTTTGTTCATTCATCTATTGAGCTATTTATACAGAAATATAATTTACAAACCTCAATTTGTAAGACATATTTGTACACTACAGATATTAATTCTCTGGCTGTTATCTACTTCACAAATTTTCCTTAACATAATTTCCACTGATTCTCTTCATGCTAAAATTCTCCATATGACAGTTTTTAAGTTTTACTTAGAAAATATGCCTAGATTTTCTGAATGGCTATCTTAAGAATGTTTCTCCCTCCAAAAAATTAAACGTGTAGCCTCCTAAACAACCTTCAAAGATTTTTATTTTGTTCATATTTAGTTCATTAATCCATATAATACATTTTCATATGTATTAGAAGGTAAGGACCCCACCTTTATTTCACTCCAGATGGATAACCACTTGCATCAGTGCTACTTACTAAACAAACCATCCACTCACCATCAAATTGAAATACTATCTTTAGTATACAGTCGACCACCCCAAGATCTATTTCTGGATTCTATATTTTAGTCCACCAATCTAATTGTCTATTTTTATGACAAATCAGGTTACACCAATCTAATTGTCTATTTTTATTACAAATTAGATGGATTTGATTACATGATGTCTCTCTAAATAATGGCAATGAAAAACATCTTTGTCAATTTCTTGATTTTAATCTCAGTAGATGGCCATTTAGATGAATATATATGGGTTTTGATAGTTTTTGGTAAACAGTCTTTGTCATATCTAAATATTTTAATATTTCTATTTTATCTACATATTAAATAAGGAATGGCAATTGAACATTATCAAATGCTTTTTCAGTATCCATTTAATATAGGCATATGGTTTTTCCAAAGAATTTGTTGACTCTGACAATATAGTAAAATACTTTAGTAATCCTGGAATAAACATTCCTTGGTCATTGTTATTATTCTTTTAATACATAGCTGAATTCTAATTTTTAACACTTTGGTTGGAATTTTTAAATACAGTAAGACCTCATATAATGTCATCAATAGGTTCTTGGAAACTGACTTTAAGCTGAACAATACATAATGAAACCATTATTTTTTTCTCATCAACGTTATAATTGAAACAACATTGAAGGGAATAACATTACTCAAGGACCTGCTGTTTCACTAAGAAAAAATTCAAAGTTTCTAAGAACCTCCTGGCTTTGAGGACTTACAAACAATATTGACTTTTACATTAAAATTATGTAAGCTTCATAATATGAATTGCTGAGCTTCCTACATTTTTCTAGGGCATTCATTTGGGATAGACAACAATACACATTCATGGTCTTACCCTAGCGATGTGGTAACTCTTTCACCCATTGACATGATATACTCTCAAACAACCTAGGTAATGTGGACATTCTACAGAATATCACATTGGTCCATTATACCAACAACATCATGTTAATCAGACTGCTAATCACACAGTTTGGCTGTGTGTCCTCACCCAAATCTCATGTTGAATTGTGACCCTTAGTGTTGGAGGTGGGGTCTGGTGGGCGGTGACTGAATCATCGGGGTGGCTTCCAATGGTTTAGCACCAAACCCCTAGTGTTGTCTTGTAATAGAGTTCTCATGAGATCTGGTTGTTTGAAAAGTGTGCAGCACCCCCCCTTTGCTGTCTCTGTCCTGCCAGCCATGTGAAAATGTGCCAGCTTCCCCTTCGCCCTTCCGTCATGATTGTAAGTTTCCTGAGGCCTCCCCAGAAGCAGAAGCCTGTACAGCCCACGGAACTGTGAGCCAATTAAACTTCTTTTCTTTATAAATTACCTAGTCTCAGGTATGTCTTTGTAGCAGTGGGAGAATGGACTGATACACAGACCAAATGAGCAATATAGGGCAAGTATATTAGAGGCCTTGACATGTGTTCCAAAAGATGGGTGGAAAATCCTACAAGATTCAAAGGTCTGCCTCCTAGCTGGAATTTTTTTTTTTTTTTTTTTTGAGACAGAGTCTCGCTCTGTTGCCCAGGCTGGAGTGCAGTGGCCGGATCTCAGCTCACTGCAAGCTCCGCCTCCCGGGTTTACGCCATTCTCCTGCCTCAGCCTCCCGAGTAGCTGGGACTACAGGCGCCGGCCACCTCGCCCGGCTAGTTTTTTGTATTTTTTAGTAGAGACGGGGTTTCACCATGTTAGCCAGGATGGTCTCAAACTCCTGACCTCGTGATCCGCCTGTCTCGGCCTCCCAAAGTGCTGGGATTACAGGCTTGAGCCACCGTGCCCGGCCGAATTTTTTTTTTTTTAATGGGTTCAGTCATCTGGGGCATGTTGGGACATTTCCATCAAAGTAAAGGAAAAATTACTGCATATCAAACCTCCCACCACCAGTTAGGCCTCTTCTGAATACTCTAACGTGTGCACCAGGGGACGCAAAGGTTGCCAGTGTTAAATGGGCCAAGAGCAGGAAAAGACCTTGCAGCAGATGAAGGTGGTGTGCAAGTGACCTTTCTCATGGGGTCATATAACCTGACAGATGCTACGGTATTAGAACTATGAGTGAGACGTAAATGCATTGCAGAGTTTCTTGCAAGCTCCAGTGAGAGAATCATAGCATATCCCCTCAAGGTCCTGGAACAGGGACATGCCATCTGCAGTGGAGAACTATATACCATTTGAAAAACAGCTCCTAGAGTGCTGAGTAGAGAAAGATGCCTGCTAATGGTACATTACATGATGACTCTGACAGAACTGCCCATCATAACCTGTGTTCAGTCAGATACACCAAGTCATAAGTCTAGGTAGGCACAAGAGAAATCCAGCACAAAATGGAAGTAGTAGATTTGGAATGAGGCATGAGCTGGATCAGACCATCCAGCTGCATATGTGGGTTCAAGTCAAAAATAAATTCCTGCACCTCATCGTCAACAAGGGTGATGCTGAAAGAGAGCAGTGAATGGAAATTTTCACTGTGAGCAGGGCATCCATTTTCTGTTAAAAGAGAAGTAGCCCAGGGGAAGAATACATATGAACTGACAGGCAGTGGCAAACAGTTTGGCTATTTGGTTGGAAGCCTAGAAGAAGAGATTGGTAGATAAGGAATAGGCATGTGATCAGAAAGATGAGAGTGGGTACAAAATTTGAAGATCTTAGTTTCAAAATTTAAGGAACACCAGAAAGCATCTGCAATTGCATTGGAAGAGGCACTAAATACTCAGGTAAGGAAGAACTGCTTGGTCAGTTGATAGCAGCCACTTTTTGCTCTTGTTTATTATTACTATTATTATTATTTATTAGAGACAGGTCTCTCTCTGTCACCCAGGCTGGAGTGCAGTGGTGCACTCATAGCTCACTACGGCCTTGAGCTCCTCAACTCAAGCCATCCTTCTGTCTCAGTCTCCCAAGTAGCTGGGACTACAGGCATATGCCACCATACCCAGGTAAGTTTTCAAAAATTTTTTGTAGAGATGGGGTCTTGCCATGTTACCCACTCTGGTCTTTAACTCCTAGGCTCAAGCAATCCTTCCATCCTGGCCTCCCAGAGTGCTAAGATTACAGGCACGAGCCACTGTATCGGCCAGCAGCCAGCTTTTATCATCAGCCTCCATAGGGCTGGCAAAATAAATGCAGGAACAGAGTAGCAGCACAGATGGAAGCTACAGATGGGCCCTAAAGCATGGTCTCTTCACTTAGCAAAGCTATGCCAGCCTGCCATCAAAAGTCCAATGTCAAGTCCCCAATATGGACTGGCCTTCAGGAAACCAACATGCCACTTGGCAATAAGTTGATTACATGAGACTCCTTGTACCTTAGAAGGTGCAGTAATACATTCTGACAGAAATTGATCCATATTCCAGAAATTGGTTTGTCTTTCCTGTTCAAGCCTTAGCTAACGTCACTATCCAAGGGCTTACAGAGTGTTTGAACCTCCAACCAACTTTACAGCAAAAGAGGTGCAGGAGAGCTGCAGGCATAAAGAACATTTATCTTAATACACTCCAGGACACTCAGAAACTGTCACACTGATAGATGTATAGGGTCACTTTTTATTATTAAGTTTTATTTTTAGTGGAGTGTTAGGTTTCCAGCAAAACTGAGGAGAAAGTACAAAGTTCTCCTGTCCCCTGACACACATGCATGCATCCTCCCCGAGTATCAATATCCCCAACAAGGGTAGTACATCTGTTACAAATGATGAGCCTACACTGACATTTCATTATCAATCAGAGTTCACAGTTTACATTAGGATTCACTCTTGGTGTCCTATATTCTATGGGTTTAGACCAATGTATCCACCATTACAGTAATACACAGGAATCGTTTCACTGCCCTAAAAATTATCAGCACCTTACCTATTCTTCCTTCCCTCCATCTAACCCTTGGTAACTATTAATCTTTTTACTGTCTCTATAATTTTGTGTTTTCCACATAATTGGAATCATTTAGTATGTAGTCTTCACAGATCTGCTTCTTCCATTTTTTTTTTTTTTTTTTTGAGATGGAGCCCCGCTCTGTTGCCCAGGCTAGAGTGCAGTGGCGCGATCTCGGTACACTGCAGCCTCTGCCTCGCAGGTTCCAGGGATTCTCCTGCCTCAGACCTCTGGGTAGCTGGGATTACAGGCACATGTCACCACACCTGGGTAATTTTTGTATTTTTAGTAGAGACGGGGTTTTGCTATGTTGGCCAGGCTGGTCTTGAGCTCCTGCCCTCAGGTGATCCACCTGCCTCAGCCTCCTAAAGTGCTGGGATTACAGGCATGAGCCACTGTGCCCGGCCAGATCTGCTTCTTTCACTTGGTTATACACATTTAAGGTTTCTCTATGTCTTTTCATGGCCAGTGGCTCATCTCTTTTTAGTAGTGAATAATACTCGATTTTATGGTTGTACCACAATTTATTTATCCATTCACCTACTGAAGGATATCTTAATTGCTTTCACATTTTGGTGATTATGAATAAAGCTGCCATAAACATCCATGTAGATATTTTCGTGTGGACATAAGTCCTCAATTCATTTGAGTAAATTCCAAGAAGTGCAACTGCTGAATCTTTCGGTAAGAGTATGCCTCATTTTTTAGGAGACTGTTAAATTGTCTTCCAAAATGGCTGTACCATTTTAAATTGCCACCAGCAATGAGTGAGAGTACTGTTGCTCCATGTCCTCACCAGCATCTGTGTGATCTGTGTTTTGGATTGTGGCCACGGTAATATGTGTGTGGTGATATCTTGCTGTTGTTTTAATTTCAAATTTCCTCACGGCATATGATGCTGAGCATCTTTTCATACACTTATTTTCTATCTGTAATATCATTTTTTGGTATGTTGTCTCATATGATTTGGCTCTGTGTCCCTAACCAAATCTCATCTCAAATTGTAATCCCTACGTGTCAAGGAAGGGACATGTAATCTCCACATGTCCAAAACAGGAGATGACCGGACCATGGGGCTGGTTTCTCCCATGCTGTTCTCAAGATAGTGAGTGAGTTCTCATGAGATCTGATAGTTTTATAAGTGTTTGACAGTTCCTCCTTCACAAGATCTCTCTCCTTCTTGCTATTTTGTGAAGAAGGTGCCTGCTTCCACTTCTGCCATGACTGGAAGTTTCTTGAGTCTCTCCAGGCCATGCAGAACTGTGAGTCAGTTAAACCTCTTTCATTTTTTTTTTTTAAATTATACTTTAAGTTCTGGGTTACACGTGCAGAACGTGTAGTTTTGTTACATAGGTATACACGTTCCGTGGTGGTTTACTGCACCCATCAACCTGTCACCTACATTAGGTATTTCTCCTAATGTTATCCCTCCCCTAGTCCCCCAAGTCCCACAGGCCCCGGTGTGTGATGTTCCTCTTCATGTGTCCATGTGTTCTCATTGTTCAACTCCCACTTATGAGTGAGAACATGTAGTGTTCGGTTTTCTGATCTTGTGATAGTCTGCTGAGAATGTTGGTTTTCAGCTTCATCCAAGTCCCTGCAAAGAACATGAACTCATCCTTTTCTATGGCTGCATAGTATTCCATGGTGTATATGTGTCACATTTTCTTAATCCAGTCTATCATTGATGGACATTTGGGTTGGTTCCAAGTCTTTGCTACTGTGGACAGTGCTGCAATAAACGTACATCTGCATGTGTCTTTATCGTAGAATGATTTATAATCCTTTCGGTGTATGCCCAGTAACGGGATTGCTGGGTCCAATGGTATTTCTAGTTATAGATCCTTGAGGAATCTCCACACTGCCTTCCACAATGGTTGAACTAATTCACACTCCCACCAGCAGTGTAAAAGCATTACTATTTTTCCACAACCTCTCCAGCATCTGTTGTTTCCTGACTTTTTGATGATCGCCATTCTAACTGGCATGAGATGATACCTCATTGTGGTTTTGATTGACATTTCTCTGATGACCAGTGATGATCATTTTTTCATATGTCTGTTAGCTGCATAAATGTCTTCTTTTGCGAAGTGTCTGTTCTTATACTTTGCCCATTTTTTGATGGGGTTGTTTGCTTTTTTCTTGCAAATTTGTTTAAGTTCTTTGTAGATTATGGATATTAGCCCTTTGTCAGATGGATAGATTGCAAAAATGTTCTCCCATTATGTAGGCTGCCTGTTCACTCTGATGATAGTTCCTTTTACTGTGCAGAAGCTCTTTAGTTTAATTAGATCCCATTTGTCAATTGTGGCTTTTGTTGCCATTGTTTTTGGTGTTTTAGACATGAAGTCTTTGCCAGTGCCTATGTCCTGAATGGTATTGCACAGATTTTCTTTCAGGATTTTTATGGTCCTAGGACTTACGCTTAAGTCCTTCATCCATCTTGAGTTGATTTTTGTATAAGGTGTCAGGAAGGGGTCCAGTTTCAGCTTTCTGCATATGGGTAGCCAGTTTTCCCAATGCCATTTATTAAATAGGGAATATTTTCCCCATTGCTTGCTTTGGTCAGGTTCGTCAACGATCAGCTAGTGGTTGATGTGTGGTGTTATTTCTGAGGCCTCCGTTCTGTTCCATTGGTCTATATATCTGTTTTGGTACCAGTACAATGTTGTTTTGGTTACTGTAGCTTTGTAGTAAAGTTTGAAGTCAGGTAGCGTGATGCCTCCAGCTTCGTTCTTCTTGCCCAGGATTGTCTTGGCTATGGGGCTCTTTTTTGGTTTTATATGAAGTTTAAAGTAGTTTTTTCCAATTCTGTGAAGAAAGTCAGTGGTAGCTTGATAGGGATAGCACTGAATCTATAAATTACTTTGGGCAGTGTGGTCATTTTCATGATATTGATTCTTCCTATCCATGAGGATGGAATGTTTTTCCATTTGTATCCTCTCTTATTTCCTTGAGCAGTGGTTTGTAGTTCTTCTTGAAGAGGTCCTTCACATCCCTTGTAAGTTGGATTCCTAGGTATTTTATTCTCCTTGTAGTAATTGCAAATGGGAGTTCACTCATGATTTGGCTCTCTGTTTGTCTGTTATTGGTGTATAGGGATGCCTGTGATTTCTGCACATTGATTTTGTACCCTGAGACTTTGCTGAAGTTGCTTGTCAGCTTAAGAAGATTTTGGGCTGAGACGATGGGGTTTTCTAAATATACAACAGTGTCATCTGCAAACAGAGACAATTTGACTTCCTCTCTTCCTATTTGAATACTCTTTATTGCTTTCTCTTGCCTGATTGTTCTGGCCAGAACTTCCAACACTATGTTGAACAGGAGTGGTGAGAGAGCGCATCCTTGTCTTGTGCTGGTTTTCAAAGGGAATGCTTCCAGTTTTTGCCCATACAGTATGATATTGGCTGTGGGTTTGTCATAAATAGCTCTTATTACATTGAGATACATTCAATCAATACCTATTTTATTGACAGTTTTTAGCAAGAAAGTCAGTTGAATTTTGTCAAAGGCCTTTTCTGCATC
Source organism: Colobus angolensis palliatus (assembly GCF_000951035.1). Classification (NCBI taxonomy): domain Eukaryota; kingdom Metazoa; phylum Chordata; class Mammalia; order Primates; family Cercopithecidae; genus Colobus; species Colobus angolensis. The sequence continues at coordinate 2,611,793 of NW_012114711.1, forward strand.
TATGGAGATAATCATGTGGTTTTTGTCATTGGTTCTGTTTATGTGATGGATTACGTTTATTGATTTGTGTATGTTGAACCAGTCTTGCGTTCCAGATATGAAGCCGACTTGATCGTGGTGGATAAGCTTTTTGATGTGCTGCTGGATTCAGTTTGCCAGTATTTTATTGAGGATTTTTGCATCCTGAGGATGATCATCAGGGATATTGGCCTAAAATTCTCTTTTTCTGTTGTGTCTCTGCCAGGCTTTGGTATCAGGATGATGCTGGTCTCATAAAATGAGTTAGGGAGGAATCCTTCTTTTTCTATCATTTGGAATAGTTTCAGAAGGAATGGTACCAGCTCCTCTTTGTACCTCTGGTGGAATTCAGCTGTGAATCTGTCTGGTCCTGGATTTTTTTGGTTGATAGGCTATTAATTATTGCTTAAATTTCAGAACCTGTTATTGGTCTACTCACAGATTCAACTTCTTCCTGGTTTAGTCTTGGGAAGATATATGTGTCCAGGAATTTATCCACGTCTTCTAGATTTTCTAGTTCATTTGAGTAGAGGTGTTTACAGTATTCTCTGATGGTAGTTTGTATTTTCGTGGGATCGGTGGTAATATCCCCTTTATCATTTTTTATTGCATCTATTTGATTCTTCTCTCTTTTCTTCTTTATTAGTCTTGCTAGTGGTCTATTTTGTTGACATTTTCAAAAAACCAGCTCCTGGATTCATTCATTTTTTGAAGGTAAACCTCTTTCCTTTATAAATTACCCAGTCTCAGGGAAGTTCTTTATAGCAGTGTGAAAATGGACTAATACAGTGTCTATTTGGGTCTTTTGCCCATTTTGTAGTGGGGTTGTTCATTTTCTTATTGCTGAGTTTTATGAGTTCTTTGTCTATTTTGGTTAACAGCCCTTTATCAGAAATGCAAATATTTTCATAGCTTGTAGTTTCTCTTCTCATTATGTTGATAATGCCCACTTTTTAAATAACCACTTTATCAAGGTATACTTCACATACCATAAAATCCACTCTTTTAAGTGTATACTTTAATGGTTTACAGTATGTTCAGAGTTGTGTTACCATCATCACTATCTAAGAACACTATCTAATTTTCATCACTCCACAAGGAAACCTTGTACTCTGTAGCAGGCTCCCCTCTTTTCTTCTCCTCCCAGAGTCACCAGAAACCATTAATTTATTTTTTATTTCTATGGATTTGTTTATTCTGAGCATTTCATATAAATGGAATCATAAAACATGTGATATTTTGTAATGTCTTCTCTCACTTAGCAAAATATTTTCAAGGTACACTCATGAAGTGTTAGTAAATTTTGTTTTGTAGCTGAATAATATTCCATTGTATGGATACACCATACTTTGCTTATCCATTCATAAGTTGATGGACTTTAGAATTTTTCCTGTTTGGCTATTGTGAATAATGCTGCAATGAACATTTGTATACAAGTTTTTGCATGGATGTATGTTTTCATTTCTCTTGGGTAGATACCTAGGAGTACAAATACTACATTATATGGCACCTCTACATTTAACATTTTCAGGAACGGCCAGACTGTTTTTCAGTGTAACTCCACCATCTTACTATCCAATCCACAGTGTAGGAAAGTTCCAATTTCTCCTCATCCTTGTCAATATTTGTTATATTTGTCTTTTTAAAAGTTTAGGTGTCTTAGTGGGTGTGAAATATATTTCACTGTGACTTCAATTTGCATTTCCCTAATGGCTAATGAGGTCAACCATGTTTTCATGTGCTTACTGGCCATTTGTATATCTTCTGTGGAGAAACATCAATTCAAATCCATTGGCCAGTTTTCAGCAGGGTTGTCTTTTTATTGTTGAATCGTGAGAGTTTTTTGTATTCTAATATAAGTCCCTTACCAGACATACAATTTACAAATATTTCATCCCATTATGTCGATTGTCTTTTCACCTCCTAACTGGTGTCCTCTGCGGCACAAAAGTTCCTAATTTTGATGAAAAATCCAATTTTTCTCTTTTTTCTTTTGTCACTTGGGGTTTTAATGTCATATCTAAGAAACCCACACCTAAATCAAGGTCACAAAAATTTATATTTACATTTTCTTCTAAGAGCTTTCTAGTTTTAGCTGTTAAGAGTTCTACCCATAATCCATTTTGAAATAATTTGGTAAGTAGTGTGAGGTAGTGGTCCAACCTCTTTGGCAGATGTATATCCAGTATTCCCATCACTGTGATGGCGTTTTGAAGATATGATTGAAACATCTGCTTGTAGAGGCCTTCTTGCATGGATGAGGCATCATCTTCCAGGACATCGTGTACACCCTGAGTCAATGACTAGTATACAGTGCTATGTCTTCAACAGGTAGGACATACAGGTTTAGGAACCAAGGGGTAGAAGCAGAAGTAGCCTCAGTAATCCACATGGGAAATTTCTTTTTTCTACTTGCTCAAACTCTAAGGGCTTAAGAATTCTTGTTCCTAGAAAGGGAATATTTCCACCAGGAACACAGCCAGAGACGATTAAGTTTTATGGTATAATTTCCACCCTGTCACTTCAGGCTTCTCATGCCAGAATAGCAACAGATGTATAAAACAGGAAGGAAATGCCAGTCAGAGAGAGCTTAGAATGAGTATTAAAAGACAGAAGTAATAACTGTCCATTTCCACCTGAGACCAGCTGCAGAGATAGAGTATTTTGTCCTATTAGCTGCCCCCGGTAAATTTTTCCAGGTAGAGAAACCAACAAGAACCCCGATGAAGCTGCTTCCAAACTCTATTAAACAAAACAAATGGATGTATGGAACACAAGGGGTGGACTGTAATAGTTCCCCCTTCAGAATGAAATATTCATTACCCCAGCCGCTAGAAATACAGGTGGCTGATGGCTCTCAGCTTATTCCCTCTAGGAACTGCCCTCGGCCAGAGTTGCCCCAAACTGTATCTCCCTCTTTAGGGATAATCTTCATGCAATTACTGGTTTTTGCATGACATATGAAGGCCCAGTGCCCTGCTTTAAGATGAGACAACTCTGAAGGGTCATTGCAGCCCAGAACCCCCCATAGGATGGGCTAAGTCTTTGATACTACTGCATCATAGTTCACCTTCCTCCCTCTTCTTAATCCTACTTCCTTTATTCTCACACAGAAGCTGATGCTGAGGACACTCCCAAACAAACTTTGTGTATGTAGATCTCTGTCTCAGAGTCCATTTCCCGAAGAATGCAATCTAAGAAACTTATTAGGAGTAAATTTTTGCAACACTCCTCACAACTGTTAAGAGTCTTATCTACATACCCCTAAGCTATATATTTAAAATGATAAACTGATGTATGCAGAGCCTTCTTGCTGAATACTTTTAAGGACAGATATATATCATTTTAAGAATCAAATGGGAAACAGAACAACACAGAGATGGTCTGAATAGTCTTTGGTGTATTAAACCTGAATTTGAGTCCTTGATCCACTATTGACTGTCTCTTTGCCCTTCAATAAATTACTTGACATTTTATATCCTAATTTGTTCATCTGTAACATGGAATTATTAATAGTAACTGCACGTCAGGCGCAGTGGTCAGGCCTGTAATCCCAGCACTTTGGGAGGCCGAGGCAGGCAGATCACTTGAGGCCAGGAGTTTGAGACTAACCTTTCCAACACGGTGAAACCCCATCTCTACTAAAAATACAAAAAAAAAACAAAGACAGGTGTGATGGCACACACATGTAATCCCAGCTATTCTGGAGGCCGAGACATGAGAATCATTTGAAACCGGGAAGTGGAGGTTGCAGTGAGCCGAGACTGTGCCACTGCACTCCAGCCTGGGTGACAGAGTGAGACTATGTCTCAAAAAATAAATAAATAAATAATAATAATAATAATAGCAACTGCAGTCATAGTTCATTTTAATAACTAAATAACCTAAGGCATAGAAAAGTACTAAGCACAGAGCTCAATAAAGATTAGCTATTGTTAGTATCATAATTAATATTACTACTAGAAAGAAACATACCTGAAAGGGTTTAAACTCCAGTTGTGACACTGGTTAGACTTTACAAAGTTTCCTTGTCTACCTTGGACCTCACTTTTCTCAACAGAAAAATGCGGAAGGCAGATGAAAAGTCACTAAGCTATCTTTCTGCTCCAAAAAGTTGTGATTCTTCAGATGCAAGGACTCAAGTGATTTGCATCAGTGGGTTTTTCGATACTAACAACCCCTGAGATGTTGATGATTCTTCCGCAGTAAAGGAGAAGCAATGGCCACCCCTGCTCCTTTGGGGCCTCATTAGTGCCCGCTCCCCAGCAGCTCAGAGGATTCCTTGTTATCAGGGAGCTTTGGCGTGTGGCAGTTGCTGTGTACCTTGTGCTTACATAGCCTACCTCTATCAGCAGGGAGCCTGTGGCTGGCAGTCAGTCCTGACAGAAATGAAGGGTAAACATAAAAGATTAAAATAAAATGAGACACATACAACCAACTTGGACCAAAAAAGAAAAAAAAAAAAAAAGCTATACTGAGCACAGTTTTAGTACTTCTGCATTGCTCAAAGGAAGAAAAAGGAAAAGAAAGATAGAGACTCTGACTTTTTTTAGAAACAATGAAGATGCAGCCATCTATTTTATTTAAATTTGTTTTCTTCTCTGTAAATGACTTCCTGATTATACTATGCAATTGCTTAATATAACAACATACAAATTTTGTAGTTTCCCAAAGTATATTTCAGTGACCGATAACCAGAATTACAGAGTGAACTCTCTAATACGTGATGAAATCATTAACATCTGAGACACTGGGGCACACTAATATCCCTAAATCCAAAATATTTCACCTAGTTCAGAATATGCACCTCCAAGGAAACTAGCATCATATATCCTCCATTCAAAGAGTGGCAACTCAACAGGCATGCTATTTCTGCAGTCACCCAAATGTACTGCATGACCATAAATGATGTCAATATATGGTATCACTCCTGCTCAGGCTATGAAACGAGATAGCCCAGGGTGCAAATTTCAGCAGCACACTCAGTGGCTAAATACCATCAAACACATCATCACACTCTTTAATGTATAAGTTCCTTCTTCATCTCTAGAACAGGAATAACAATGGCACCCACCTCTTGAGGATCAGATAAGTTAATACCTACAGAGTATTCAACGCAGGGCATGGCACAGGTGACTGCCTGATAAGGGTTATCAGTTATTATGGATGCTGTTGTTATTGATGGTAATCTCATATCCACAGATGGCAGCTGGTTTAATTATTATACATGCCTTAGATATCTTACTTGCTTATAAATGCCTTAAGATTTTTAATTTTGTATTTAAAATTAATAAAATGTATCATAAAATTGACAAGGATACATATATACAAACATACGAATATATGCACATATTTACAGAAATTTAGAAATACTCCATCTATCCATGCTCCTCTATCTCCAGGCTAGCATTCTAGTTCAAACCACTCTCATCTCTTAACAGGAGTATTAAAACTGACATTTAACTAGTCTGCTTCCATTCCTGCCATCCTCCTTTCTATTCTCCTCCCAGCAGCCAATGTTCTAAATCAGAACTTATTTCCCTGCTTCAGTCTCTTCAGTGGTTTCCCATTGTCCATGAAATAAAATCCTGCCTGCAAAAGCCACATGTTCTGGTTTGGGTCTTTCCCTTTGACCCTCTGACTTCTTCACCACACCCAAATCCCAATGGCAGCCTTTTTGTTCTCCATATACTTCAAGTTTATCCCCTTCTCAGGGCACTTGCACTTGTTGAAGCCTATCTGCAAAGCTTCCTCGTGCTGCACTTTCCCATGACTTGCTTTTCTTCTCATGTTTCTTGTCTTTGCTCAGCAGAGGCCTCCCACACAGAAGCATCCTCCTTGCCCTCACATCCTACATTACATATCACTGCTGTGTTTTCCTCAGATCAATTATTCATTAGATTTATGATGTTCATTTATTCGGGGGTTTAGTTTCTATATCATTTCAACTAGAATGAAAGCTACAGGGCCTGTGTATCACTATCATATCCTCACCACTTTCCATGATACTTCATGCATCATTAGAACAGGTGCTTTGCAATGAATGGATTCTTTAAACCATCTTTTAAAGAAGGAACACCTCTTCATGCCCAAACAACACATAATCATGTCTTTTAATTAAAATTTATTTTTACTGACACATATTTCACAAATAAGAAAAGTTGCACTGGATTTAGCATTCGACATGCAGGTTCACAAGATCTTTAGAAAAAATTTACAGGACATATGAAATAAGCTATTCTCCCAAGCCCGAGTCATGTGAGATAGTAATTCACTTAAACCTTTGGGACTGAGATTCTATGAGGCTCCTGGCATTTCCCCCATATTTCCACCAGCCACATCATTCTCTATTCTTTTCCCAGCAGAAAGGATTGACAAAACGAAGTGAAAAACACTGTTAACATGTTTGCAGGTATGGATTTTAGCACATATGACTAATTGTGAAAATAAACATATTCAAAGTTTTACATAGTCAGAATTAGGACCTGCTTTTGTTGCACTGGTGTTATTTTCATAATTTCCCAAAATGTGTTTTCCTTTCTTTTTAAATTTTCATTGTGTTTTCTTCCCTTTTTAAATATTTCTTTCAATGTTTGCTTCATAAACTTAAAAAGCACACACGTCATTATTCCTTCTGTGTTTGCCAAAGAATTAGATGCTATGGCAACTGCATCCAGAAAATGATTATTGAAAATAATTAAGGCTTAAGCATGGACACGAATTATATCCAGGTAATAAACTCAAAAGGGAAAATGAGAGACTAATGATGAAGGTAAGTACTTTTGCTCCAAAATGAGTTCATGGTAGACCTGTGAAGGTTTTTATACTCTTGGAAACACTGGCTGCACAGTTTCTCCTCCTCTGCTACCATGGCTTCTGCACTGAACTCATCTGGATGCTTTATGTTAACACACTATCAGAGTGCTTTCGCCCAAGTCATTAGCAGCACCTCTCACTTCTTCCCTGCTCTGCCTGGACATGCCAACTTTTCCAAACCTTTCCTTCAACTAGTTCAGACAGAAGCAAAAAAAAATACTGTGTTTGACCTTAAAGCAGATCACTTGAATTTCAGCGCAATTAAAAGCAGTCAAAATGCAAACCCCACAGTGAGCTAGTATTAGAAAGGCTAAGAGACACTTAGGCAGCCCTGGCATGCGAAGAGATAATGCCCATTTGAGAATAATGATAAAGCGGCTGCAGATGTTCAGTCAATTAGATTGCCTGATTAGCTCAACATTCCAATGCATCATGCAACTCAATAACGGATCGTCCCACTGTTCCTTTTCTGGGGGAATGGCTTTAAACAGCATACCCACCACAGCTGCTGGGTTCCATCTATTGGTTTCTATACATTCCACCACTCAACCCACATATTCCTAGCGCTTCTTTTGGTTGCCAAGTCGCAGATGTTTCTGCTTTCTCATTTCTCCTCTTCAGAATACCTTTTTCACTTGAAACCCAATAAGCCCAAAGTGGGGGAAAATGCTACATTAGCTCTTCACATTGTGGAAGCTAAAACACAGACAAAAAAGCTTACAAGTGCCAAATTCCAGGATGTTTATTACGAATGAATAATGGTACATGTGGTATAATCCACAAAAGGAAACGTGTTAACAGTTTTTTCACTCCATTATTATTAATATGTAATTTTCAATAATATGTAATAATATTACATATTAATAATATTTAATAATGTTATCCTAACATTCCTTTTACAGGTGGAGTGGGCTTTAGCAATTCTATCTGGAAAGCCAGTAAGTTCTTACAAATAAGAACTGTCCCCATGTTCTGAGGCAGAATACCCTGGAATGAAACTTCAATTGCCAGAAACCTGTTTTCCTAGGCTCCCTTGCATATGACCTAGGCTCTGAAAAGGAAATGCACCTACCCCAGACTTTGAATGGGAAGCTTAAGGCACAAAGACACACAGACTGAAAGAATTCATTTTAGTGCAGAGTGGCACAGTCGTGGTGGTACTATCTATTCACCACACCATTTCCTGAGACACTTTGTTTTCATGACAGTCTGTAATTCCGGGGCTTAACACAGAGCCTGTTCTCATTGTGTGTTTGCTGAATAAACCCTGAATTAAATCTATCTCCCATCCAATTTTTAGATCCTAGGAATATTAGCCAATATGCACATTGTTCTTGGGCTATTTGTTTATTCATTCATTCAACAAAGATTTACTGGGTCTGCATCAAGCCTGGAGCTGCAGTAAGCCCAATGGATAGGAGAGATCCCTGCTCGCTGATGATGTACATATTATAAAGGAGTCAGGCAATTAAAAATGCAATGAAATATTGTTAGCCAAGTGACAGGGGAGATACTGTGGTGTGTACAATGCTTATGTTATGGAGGAGATCAAGGATGGGGTCCCATCCCAGCAAGGTGATATCCAAGCTGAAATAAGAAACAATGAGCAAGTCAAACAAAAGGAGACAGAAGAGTGGGGATCCCAGGCCAAGGCAACAGTTAATGGTAAGGCCAGGAAGCAGGAGAGGTGGAGGAGGTTTGGACCAAGGATGGGAGTGGCTGCTGGCACCTACAGGATATGGTACAGAATGATGAGTGATGAGAGAGGAGACCAGGGCCAGAATATAAGCCTTTTCAATTGGTAAATTCCAAGAACAAGAGAAGCTGTTGGAATGTTTTCAGCAAGAAAGTGGCCTCATGATTAGATATGTGTGTTTCCTGCCCTGGGGAGAAGGTACTGGAGAAGGGCAAAGGCAGGAGACCAGTTACAGAGCTATTTCAATAAGCCATTCATTCCACCAACACTTATGAAGGGTCTAGTAGGCACAAGGTCCTGTACGGGTACTGGAAATAGAATCATGAGCAAAAAGAATATCAAAATACAGCAGAAGTTTGCAGTTCTAGCACCTGGATCTTAGGTTGGTCCTGATATTCATGATACAAACTGTGAGGTTCATGGTGTTCTTAATGTTCTTGGCTGTGTAATCTCTTGGCTTAGCCTCAGATATTTTCTCCTTGATTCATTCAACATCCTTTTAACAGATTCTCTCTGTGCTTAAACCACCAGAGTCTGTTTCTACTGCTTGCAATTAAGAACTCCAAAGATACGGACATCGTGGAACAATGATATCTGATGTTAGAGAACAGGCTGGTACTAGGAAATACATCACACAGTAGACCCAATAAGACAGAATATTATTTCTCTCTTACTTAACAACCCAGAGCTATGCTACCAAGTGAGCCATGGATCTAGGTTCCTTCTAACTTGCTCCACCATCCTCCTCTGCAAGGGCAAATCTATCTTCTATCACTTCTACATTTCAGCCCAAAAGAAAAGGAAAAGACATGGGTGGAGAACCAGTAGTTTTCCTTTTTGTATTTGTTTCCTATTGCTACTATAACAAGTTATCACACTTACTGGCTTAAGACACCACAAATGCAATGTCTTAGAGTGTGGGAGGTCAGAAGTCTGAAATCTGTCTTATAGGCAAATTCAAGGTATCAGTAGAGCCACTCTTCTCCTGTAGGCTCTAAGGGAAAATCTGTTTCCTTGCCTTTTCCAGCTTGTAGAGGCTGACCACAGTCCTTGGCTTTGGGCCCCTTCCTCCATTCTCAAAGCACAGCATTCCAAGTTCTGACTCCATCGTCACATCTCCTCTACCACTCTGATCCTCCTGCCTCCCTCTCAGAAGGTCCCTTGTGATCATATTGGGCCCGCATGGGTAATCCATGACAGTCTCCCCATCTCAAGATCCCTAAATTAATCACACATATAAAGTTCCTTTTGCCATGGAAGGTAACATATTCATAGGTTCCAGTGATGAAGATGTGGATACATTTGGGGGACCATTATTCAACCTACCCCCGAATGGAACCCATAAATGAAATCTATCATTTTAACTCACATCCTACAACCTGACACCCAGCTGCAAGGAGGCTTGGAAATTTCAGTCAACCTTGGTTAGCCTGTGCCCCATGAAAATGTGATGATAAACATAAAGGGGGAAGGTTTCTGAAACTGAAACGAAAAGAAGAAGAATGAAAACTGGGTATATCCTGGTTTATTGACATGGTTTGGCTGCATCCCCAACCAAATCTCATTTTGAACTGTAGCTTCCACAATTCCCACATTCCATGGGAAGGACTGGTGGGAGGTATATGAATCACGGGGGCAAGTCTTTTCCATGCTGTTCTCATGATGGTGAATAAGTCTCATGAGATACGATGGTTTTATAAAGGGGAGTTCCCCTGCACATGCTCTTTCTTGCCTGCTGCATTTAAGACACGCCTTGCTCTTCCAATATGATTGTGAGGCCTCCCCAGCCATGGGAACTGTGAGTCAATTAAATCTCTTTCCTTTATAAACTACCCAGTCTCAGGTATGGCTTTATGAGCAGCATGAGAACAGACTAATACAGTTGTCCTGGCAGGAACAGGTACAATTGAGGAGAGTTTAATAAAGGGACTATTCACAACATATGAACAAGGTTAAAGGAAACCAACCTAAGAATGGTGATGCAGCCTAAATTTATCAACAGTTGAGAGCTGTTACCACCCCGAGGCCACCTTCCCTTTGAAGGGAGCAAAGGGAAGGTGTACTCAGTCCTTAGGGCTGCTGTAACAAATTACCACAAACCAGGTGACTTAAAATAACACAAATGTATCCTCTCAATGTTATAGAAGAGAGACGCCCAAAATGAGAGGGTCAGCAGGGCCACACTCCCTCCAAAGGCAATAAGGCAGAATCCTTCCTTGCTTCTTCTAGCTTCTAGTGCTTGCTCAGAATTCTGCACCTCCTTTGGCTTAGGGCATCTTAACTTTAATCCCCGCCTCTGTCTTCACATGGTCCTCTTCCCTGTGTCTCCTTTGGTCTTCGCATGTCTCTCTTTTTGTAGAGACACCAGACATTGGGTGTATAGCACACCCTAATCCAGTAAACTCACCTTTACTTGGTTACATCTGCAAGGAGTCTATTTCCAAATAAGGTAACAATCACAGGTACAGGGCATTATGACTTACATCTTTTTGAGATATACAATTCAACACACAGCAAGAGTGGCTACAAGGTCCTGGAGATAAGAATTCTAGCTCAAGAAAAGCTGTGGCATCCAATACAGGAATGCAGACAAGTTATGGCAATCCTACATGAAAGCAGGTGATGGAATAAATACTCTCACTGCACTCTCCTCCCACCTTCTGCTGTCCTCATTTCCACTAGCTGAACCCAATCAGAATTTGAGGAGACATGGCCAGAAATTCCATTATAGCAGTCCATAGAAGTCAGCCTCTTGGGGCACAGAACAGGCTGGAGAGGGTAGCAGAGTAGATATGAAAGCACAAGCACAGTCTGAATAAGGGGCCACATAATGCCTCTACCACCGGAGCCTCATAAGCACAACGTGGCTTCTTCTTTTTTTAAATTTATTTGAGATGGGGTTTTACTCTGTTGTCCAGGCTAGAGTATAGTCACAATCACAGTTCACTGCAGCCTTGATTTCCCAGGCTCAAGTGATCCTCCCAACTGTGCCTTCTGAGTGGCTGGGACTACAGGTGCATGCCGCTATACCCAACAAATTTTTACTTTTATTTATTTTTTTTTGCAGAGAGGGAGTATTACTATGTTGTCCAGGCTTATTTTGAACTCCTGGGCTCAAGTGATCCTCCCACCCTGGCCTCCCAAAGTGTTGGGATTATTAGCACAAGCTATCATGCCTGGCCTAGTATGACTTCTGAATCTCTGATACATGACTATCAAATAGCTGAAATTATTTCAACATGTTTGAGTTCCTGTTGTCTGATACATACAACTTTAAGCACTAGAGTAACTACAAAATCTAAAATCTGATACCTACAGATTTGCTACTAGGGATCAGGGGCACTTGCATATCCTCCAAGAAGGGACATTTTTGAATCTTGAGAAGACAAAGAGTGGATCATTTCCTCTGCTGACACCCAGTGATGCTTCTGGGTACCCGTTTTCAAGATGCTCAGAGTAGCATGGAGGAGATACACAGTTAAACAAAAACAATTTCAGGGGAGTTTTAAGAGTACGTGAAAGTGCTAGGAGAATACAAATGATGAAGCAATTAGCTAGATTCAATACACTGTTGGTTATAATTTACTAGATTCCTTCTCCTTGAAAACTTGGTAATCCATGAAAACTAAATGAGGAAAAATGTGCATTAGCAAGATTATAACAATTCCCAGTCATTCTCTGTAAAGTGGGAGTTACTAATTGAGGCCTTCTGGGTGACTGTTCCCAAGAACATTCCCAAAGGCAGCCCCCACTTTTTCTAAACCAAAATAGAAAGAAATGTCTAAGCATTTTAGAAGTCATCAACAGCAACTTTCTATTTTTGAAAAACAGGTTCACAGTGGGTCCAACTCTCATTCCTATGATAACTTTTAAAAAATTTAAATGACATTTAAATAGGAATTACTTAATGATTTAATGAAGGCAAACAGGAATATTCTCACCTGTATTAAAGGAAGCTTAAGGCTGCCTCTAAGTATGCCTATGATATTTGCAGCCATATGTATGCACATGAATGTCAGCACATGCATATGTGTTTGGGGAAAACACTTTCTCTTGCTAGTCTGTCCATGTGGACAAAATTCTTTAACTTAATATGGCACCTCCTTATTGCCCTGCTCCATGGGATATGGAGAGACATAATTGCTGGTACATCTGATAACAGTGAACTGAACAAACTCAGCCTACTCCACGCTTCTCTCTCCCTGGCTCCAAATTTGCTCTGCAGCTGTTCTGAAGCAGGTCCTGTGGTGACAACCTGATGATGCTTCTGGGTACCAGTTTTCAAGATGCTCAGAGTAGCACAGAGGAGACATACAGCTAAACAAGGCCTACCTCAACCCATCTTTGCCCACAAGTGGTAGATATGGCTGCTAAATTCTGGAGGTCAGCCTTACAACAAGCCCACTTAGCCAAGAGAACTAAAGTTCTGTTCTCCAACCTGGCTTCTACCAGTAATACATAGGTGATAAAGGCTTCCACAGCCTCTTCTTTGTTTTATTTCTCATTGTATTTTAGAATGTGAATGGGCAAAGGACTTTTGTTTATTGGGGGCTCTCTCAAAGGCCTCAGCCATTGGTGAATTGTCTTGGAGTACTATGAAACACACAAAATGTCTAAGTTGGTGAAACAAATGTGCTTTTCTGACACCAAGACCTGTGGCTTTGGGTCTTGGACTTTAATGTGTGGGCAAAGGAAATAAACCTTGATGGATGGATAAAGCTTACAGCCCATGAGGTCAGAAGAATTTAAGAGCACTGCTCTGGGAGGGAAGCTTTAAGTCTGGAGACATATGGTACCTTGAACTTGGCAGATTAAGCAGATACTCCTGATATTCCACTAAGATCCATTTTAGATCATCTGTGTGCCTAGCTCCCAGTGTCTGTCTGCTCTGCCTCTAAAGACTCATATCTGTTACCTGTGACTTCTTGTACAGGCCTGCCCTCATATTACCGGAACTGCGTCACCTTCACAAGCATTAAACTGAAAATACCTGGGAATGACACCTCTTGGAGTGACCCAAAGTCAATGGCTGATTAGCATGGGAGGATGAAAGCTAGCTCCCTTACCATAAAATATCACAAACTATAGGGGGTAATCTGTACTCCAGAGATCCCTGATGTTATATCTCTCTTGTTATTCAGCATTTTCAGCTCTGTGCCTCAGCAGCTGTTCTTACAGTCTCGTGTTATAAAACTGCCCAAGCCCAGTGTCTCCCAGGGAACGTTTCTCCTGGGAGAGAAAGCTCACTCTCAACTCAGCACAGCAGTGAGTGAAAATGAAGAGAGATACACTGAATAATAAAGAAAAGTATCTTAAATAGGATCCTGATTAGGACCACCATCATTGCAGATTTTTCTTTAGCTTTGTGTACTGATTTTCTGTTGCTGCATAACAAATAACCATGAACTCAGTGGTTTAAACAGCACACTATCATCACATGGTTTGCATGGGTCAAGGGTCTAAGCACATTTTAGCTGTGTCCTCTGCTCAGGCTCTCAGGAGGCTGACATCAAGGTGTCATCTGGGGCTGAGATCTCCCCTGAGGCTTGAGGCCCTTGACCAGGTTGACTCAGGTTGTTGGCAGAATTTAATTCCTTCAAGTTGTAGGACTAGAGTCCTCATTATCTTGCTGGTGGTTGGGTTGGACAAAGGCCAATCTTACTACCACAGGATGCACTTGGGAGTGTCTCCTTAGGCAGTTCACAACAGGGATGTCTGCTTTTTTCTAGGCCAAAGGAAGCTCTTATGTATAACCTCCCCGCCCGAGCCGGCTTCTGCAAGCAGCCTGAGAAAAAGCTCTGCTTTAGAGTGTTCATCCGACAAGGGTGGCCTTGCCTGGGCATCTCTCTTTTGCCATATAAAGTAATAACATCGTAGGATGTGATATCATGGAGTATCGTGGAGTTCTACCCATACCCAAGTAGATGCTACAAGACACGTATATGGAGGGGGAGGAGGGGAATCCTGGGGGCCACCTTAGAATCCAGCCTACCATACTTGCAAAGTAGCAGCAGTGCCTGAAATGCCATTTTCTGAGTTAGAAAACAGCACACAAAAGCAGATTTTCTACCAGGTATGGCAAATATATAGCATTGACCTCTTACTACAGAGACAGTATTCTGTTTATATAGAGAATTCTGCAAATAAAGCTGAAATCAAGATACTCTCTATCAACCCTCCTTGCCCTTAGAGAACTGGCTCTCTCGCAACATTAAATGTGGGGTTCAGCTAAAATGATCCTACCTGGCATGACTGGCAGTGCTCTACAGAATACAGACTGGCAATTTTTGAAAAAAAACTGATTATGTTACAGTGTGGCCAATGCTATGTAAAATTTTTATGTGTCGTATTAACTCTTTGGCTCTTTAAAAACTAAGGATATGAGAGTCTTGGTCTCAGTATCTGAGGTCTTCCTCCCTCAGCCTGCAGCTGCTGAAGAATCACCGATTCTCTGACGTGCCACTTAGAGTAAATTGGAGAGATGGATGTGGGCTTCTATTTTTACATAATAATTTCGAACTTGTAACTGAAAGATGAGGAATTTGACTGTAGAATTTAATTCATCCGAACTTGAAATGTGTTTGGTATTTAACTTCTAAGGGGATTTAATCTGTAGACTTCACTTTTTCCTTGGGAATATGATAATGAAAAGTTAATTCACATTTGAAATAGAAGCATCTCTAAGATAATAAAAATATAATACAATAGAATAGAAACACCACAGTGCGTTGGCAAAGATAAGTGCTTTTCCATGAAACAATAATTTCTCCATTACATATATCTGTATATTTCTACTTGTTTATGATATAGAATGCATTTCTTCCCCAGGTTGCAGTACAAGTATTTTGAGAGTCATTTAATACATATAAAGTGTTGAATATCATTTCTGCACATCACAAGCATCACCATATTGCAGATAGTGTTCTAGCAGCAGTGGCATCCGCAGCAGCAGCTCTCCACTTGAGTTAGACATTGACTCAGCTGGGGAGCATTAAATCACCAGGGATGCTACCTTCTAACCTGCAGGATTCTCATGGGATTGGCCTGGGATGCAGCCTGGGCATTGGGCTTACATGAAGGAGATTAGCTTAGCGGTACTGACCTAAGAATTGGATCCCATCTCTGCCTCTCATTGGTTGTGGAACCCTGGATAAGCTACCTCTCATGACTTCAGCTCCCTCATCTGTAACATGAGAATTATTCCATTGCCTGTTTTTATGGGGTGATTAGGGCTAAATTGCACAATATATGGAAAGCACTTAGTAAAGTTCCTGTGGTATATGTTCACAAAGTGGTAGTTATTATTCAGACACAACAAAAACTACTACAACAGGAAACCTGAACTCACATATTTACTGGTGCTTTGTGTCAAAAGAATCCTGTCATTTATTTAGATAACATATATTAGAAATCATCATCTTATACTTAGAAACTGGGAAACAAAACTTATAGAACTCGGAATCGCTCACTAATATCAGTTATGAATACTTTATTAACAATGTTTTATCACTTTTCTTGTTCAACTACTGGTTGACCAAGTTTGTCTTTGCACTTTCTGGCCTTGCAGTCTTTTGCAGCTATTTTCACCTTCTAATCAGGGTATCATATGACATATCTCATTGGTGGCTTTGGGTCACATAACGACCTCTGTCTTGACTACCCCCAACCTGCCCTCCACCTGCCACTGGCTCCAAGCCTTTGCAACTCTTCTCATCAACTGTTTTTCCAGGTCAAGTAAGTTAAAAGAAAATACTTTATCATTTTTCACCCATCAAATTAGCAAACATTTACAAATCTGATAACCTCAAACACTGGTAGGAAGTAAGCAGTAAGTTCTCTTCTGTACTACTAGAGGAAGTGAAATTAGTACTACAAGTTTGGAAGGCAATTTGAAATGATCAAAACTTAAAATGCACTTATTCTTGTACAACACACTTACTGATTAACCAACAACTGCACTTCCAAATATCTAATGTCGAAGAAACCTTCCACATTTGAAGAAGGAGGCATAGCCCATGATACTCCCTGCAGTACTATCTATAATATCAAAACTCTGGGATCAATATAAATGTTTATCCAAAGAAGAACAGCTAATGAAACTATGATAGACTCCACCAAGAAATACTATGCAGAAATTAAAAGGGAAGAGTTCGATCTATTTATAACAAAATATAATGTTAAAAGAAAAAGAAAATGCAAAATGGTACACAATACTGTTTATGTAAAATACACATACAATACTTAACATTTTCTGTGCATATGTGTGTAAAAAGGGCGCCAAACACACTAATTAAACTCTTAAATTTGATTGTCTCTGTAACAGCGAGGAAAGCCTACCTGTAACTTTTGCACTTTATTAAATAATATATTAATTACATGCATAATTAAATACTTGCTTATAAAATTCCACTTTCTAAAAGCAGAACAAAAGACCTCTATTTTGCTCTTCCCCTTATGGCAGACAATCTAATGATGGGTGAGAATTTATGAGAAGCCAGGGGAAGCCCAGGATAGGAGGTAACTGCCTGTATTGAAGGATGCATGTTATCTAGAAAACAAAGAGGGTCTAAGACTTCATCTGCTGTTCATGGAGGTCTACATGGCTACCTGGACAGTGCTATCTTTAAAACACCATATTGAAATGCAGTGGTACTTAGACAAGGGTGGGGAGCGTGGATGTTCATGGCCTCAGCTCCATTACCAGGGCATTTGAGGCAAGCCTGAGAGAGTAGATTCCCACAGGGCACATGACTCCCTGCCTAAATGCCTGCAGCCCAGAGCTTCATGCCCAGACCAGCGAAGGCGACCCACAGGAACCCAGTGAATTGGGAAAGACCTAGTCAACATGAATGTATTAATATGCTCTAAGCCTAAATGATCTAGGATACTCCAGGCCTCAGAGAAAGGGATGGAAAGGATTGGCAAAGCAGATAGTGTCTGAGGGTACACAGCTGAAGAGTGCTTTTTTTTTTCAGCCTGTCCCATTCCCCACTCCCATCCCATGCCAATATCAAACAAAATTATAAAAGTCTTAGAAGAAAACA
Organism: Colobus angolensis palliatus; assembly: GCF_000951035.1. Lineage (NCBI taxonomy): Eukaryota > Metazoa > Chordata > Mammalia > Primates > Cercopithecidae > Colobus > Colobus angolensis. Next base: position 2,629,367 of record NW_012114711.1, read on the forward strand.
TAGGTATAAATCTTTGTGACTTTGAATTAGGAAATGGTTTCTCAGATATGATACCCATATGAGCATGTGTGAACTTCACCAAAATTAAAAACTTTTGTGTTTCAAACGACACCATCAAGAAAGCTGAAAAGACAACTTGGAGAATGGGATAAAATATTTGTAAACCATGTATCTGTTAAGGGTTTGGTACTCAGAACACATAAAGAATTCTTATAATGCAACAATAAAAAGACAAATAACCCAATGTTAAAATGGAAAAAAGGATTGGAATAGACATTTCTCCAAGGAAGATACACACATGGCCATGAAAAGATGTTTAACATCATTGGTCATTAGGGAAATGCAAATCAAAACCAAAATGAGAAACTACTCCACACTCACAGTGATAGCTGTAATTAAAAAAAAAAAAAAAAAAAAAGGAAAATAACAAGCTGCTAAGAAGGTGGAGAAACTAGAACACTCCAATATTGCTGATGGAAATGTAAAATATAAAGTGGTGCAAACTCTCTGGAAAACAGGCTGGCCATTTTCCAAAAAGTTAAACCTAGACTTACTATGTGACCAAGCAATCCTACTCATATTCATATACCCAAGAAAACTGAAAATACATATTTACAAAAAAGTCCACAAATATTGAGAGCAGCATTATTCATTAAAGCCAAAAAGTGGAAATGACCCAAATGTCAATCAACTGATGAATGGATAAACAAGATATATTATATGCCTAAATTGAATATTACTCAGCCATAAAAAGGAATAAAACACTGATACACACTATGACATGGATGAACCTTGAAAACATTATGCTCAGTGAGGAACCACAAAAGGCCACATATTTTATGATTCTATTTATGTGAAATTTCCAAAATAGGACAATCCATAAAAACAGAAGGTAGATTAGTACTTAGAAGTGGGTAGGGGGAGAAGAGACCAGGAAGCGATAGCTAATCGGTATGGGTTTCTTTTAGAGTGATGAACATGTTCTGGAATTAGATAGTGCTGATGGTTGTCACAATCTTGTGAATATACCAAAACCCACTGAATTGTGCACTTTAAAATTATTACTTGTATGGTATACTGGCTTAGAATATTTTATCAAAACTGAAATCTAACTTCTAAAATTCCTGCTTTATGTTTCATTATAACTAAACCACATTAGGTTTAGTTTAGTAAAACACAAAGCCATCTAGGCTTGCTCTCAACGGTAAAGCATGAACCATGGAAGCACCAACCATGGAAGTCATGCTGTTTTTCTCTCATAAACTGTTTATTTTTCCCAGTGCCACATATACAACTTCAACGTTCCACTTGCAACAATCACCTTCGGAACCATATTACCAAACTGGGTTAACCTCAAGTTGCATTTTGGAAAATTCTTGGAAAAATCAAATGTTACAGCTTCGGCCACACATTTCCTGAAGAATCTACATTACCTCTATATACTTACTCTTATCACTGAAAACATTAAAATGGCTGGTGAGAAAGTGAACATGGGATGTTAGAGAGCAAACTGCTCACTGTGAGAGAAAGGAAAGCAAATGTTTTTTCCCAGAAGCATTTTCTTTGTTTTCTTTTCTTTTTTTGAGACAGGGTCTTGCTCTGTCACCAAGGCTGCAGTACAGTGGTAAAATCAGTAGTATAATTATGGCTCACTGTACCCTGGACCTCCCAGACTCAAGCAATTCTCCTACCTCAGCCTCCCTCCAAAGTAGCTGGGACAACAGGCATGTGCCACCCTGCCTCATTCATTTCTTTTTGTTTTTGTAGAGACAGGGTTTCACTATGTTGCCCAATCTGGTCTTTAACTCCTGGGATCAAGCAATCCTCTTACTTCAGTCTCCCAAAGTGCTAGGATTACAGGCATGAGGCACCACCCAGAAGTGTTTTCTATCTATTAAAGATGACTGATTAATTTTCTTTTTGAGATGGAATCTCGCTCTGTCACCCAGGCTGGAGTGCAGTGGCGTGATCTCGGCTCACTGCAACCTCTGCCTCCCGGGTTCAAGTGATTCTCCTGCCTCAGCCTCCTGAGTAGCTGGGATTACAGGTGCGCACCATCACACCCGGCAGCAATTTATATATATATATATTTTTAGACGGAGTCTCACTCTGTCGCCAGGGCTGGAGTGCAGTGGCCGGATCTCAGCTCACTGCTCCGCCTCCCGGGTTTACGCCATTCTCCTGCCTCAGCCTCCCGAGTAGCTGGGACTACAGGTGCCCGCCACCTCGCCCGGCTAGTTTTTTGTATTTTTTAGTAGAGACGGGGTTTCACAGTGTTAGCCAGGATGGTCTCGATCTCCTGACCTCGTGATCCGCCCGTCTCGGCCTCCCAAAGTGCTGGGATTACAGGCTTGAGCCACCGCACCCGGCCTAATTTTTATATTTTTAGTGGAGATGGAGTTTCACCATGTTGGTCAGACTGGTCTTGAACTCCTGATTTCGTGATCAGCCTGCCTTGGCCTACCAAAGTGCTGTGATTACAGGTGTGAGCCACTGCACCCAGCCGATTACACAATTTTTGAGATATTCAACTGTGATTCATTTCCTCTTCAGTCTCTCCCAACACACACACACACACACACACACACACACAAACACAAAGTTAAAACCACATACCCAGGGCTTTTATAGTCCCTTGATTTAGGGGGAGAGTATCTGGTGGAAGATGTCAACTCCTGCTCCCCTTTTCCCTCATCTCTTTCATTTTTCATAGTGGCTGTCTTAAACCACATGAAATTGTTCTAAGAGGTTTCTCAGCCCAGTGATTTACTATGAAGATACTAACTGTCCAAGCCCACATGGTTCCTTGGAATCTAGTGCCTCTACTTTTTCAAAGACAAGCCCAGGTGGGTAAAGTTTTCAGAGATATGCCCAAGTGGGTAAAGAATGGCCGTCCTGATACCCAGTGTCCAGCTTCCCTAGCTCCACCACAAGTACTTCCTACATAACCAAGCCCTCCTCTCCCAGTCTCTTCAGAAGAGTCTGCCTCCTGTGTAGTGTTGGGCCCCAGGCGTCTGCTCCTTCCAACATTCCAGCCCTCTGCATCCTTCTAATGTGAAAGCCCCTTCTCCTGCCTCTTTTGGCCTCATTCCCCTCCTTCCTTGTCTCTTTCCTCTCTTCCATTTTCCTTCCTTCATATCTATACTTGCAAACTTTTCCTGGGAGGTATTACAAAGGAATACAATAGGAACATCACACAGATTCATTTCTTCAAAAATTACTTTGCCATACATGTATGTGAAAACAACACAGTCCCCTGAATTTGAGCGTATCAAATAAACTTCCAGTGTTCCCATCCATAAAACAAAAAGAAGGTGAACAGCTAATCTCCACAGCCTCTTCCTTCCCACTTAAGAAATAAAAATATTCAATGTTATAGATAATATGTCAAGTAAAAATGGAACAACAGAAATTCATTCCCAAAACTAGACTAGGGTACACACAATTTCTTGAGCAGAGAAAAAACGTAATTCTTAACCTAGCCACAAGGAAGGAAGAAAAAACTTCATGAATCAATAAGACTTGAAATTACATTAATCATTTATATGTAAACTAGAAAAGAAGTTATTTTTATGTAGCTGAGGTAAAAATTAGAGTGATCCCACTTATTGTATTAAAAGTGCCCTTAAATTGTTTCTATTATTTGGAAAGTTTTCTGTATTGCTCACATTATAATTTTAAATTTATGGTATGTAAAAGAAAAGAAAAAAAATATCCTGACCTGTAATGATTTTTTTTTTCTATTTAGAAATGTAGAAAGCATTCCTTCCTACATACTGTTTTTTTACTAGTGCATGTTTTTCTAAAAATAAATTCAAATAAAGTCTTAAATCCTACTTCCCTACTGGAAACATACAATATTTATATTCTGGGCTTAAACTCCCACTTAAAAGCTTATTTTACTACTTCTCAGGTAAATCAACAGTGTCTGTAGAATCTTAGTGAGCAACCTTAGCCTTCTAAGGAGAGGCAGCAGTGACTTGGTAAGCAGTCCTCTTACCATACTTGAGAGTGATGTAAATAAACAGCTCCCAGAGTTTACCCTTCCCAGGCTTCATTCAAAAAGGAAAACAAAACACATAGCTCTCCCTAGAGAAGATCCAGTTACTACACTCAAAACACAAAGTCAAGTCATCATGACCAAACTTTAGGAAAAATGCCATTCAGGGAGCCATGCCAAAGATGTTTTCGATGAATGGACAAACTAATATCAAATGAGTATCAAATGCTTCCATGCACTATAAAAATGAAGAGATATTTCACTAAAACAGGTCGTTAATCCAAGTGATATCAGCAGTTTCTTTCTTGGAAGTATGATTTCTAACTGCTAAAACTTCCCAAGTGATTGCATTAAAATGTATTTTGCTTCATTCTTCAATTGGCTACACAGCATTACTTATTCTATTACACTTTCTCAAGAGTAGGGGGGGAAAAGAATTAGAGTACATGTATGTTACTGAAATGACCTCAAACCCAAATAGCATAGTTCTCTCTCATTTAACCAATGCATATTTCATTTTTACTACCTCACAAGATCTCAAGTTATTCTAAATTATTCATGATCACTCCTTCTCGGTAACATCCATATGTTCTCACTCACCCAAAAGAGAAAGCCATATCCATTCTTGATTAGTAGCATTTGCAACCTACTGCCTTTTTTTTTAAGTCAAAGAAGGTTGAATATTTCAAAAAATAATCATGATAATACGGGTAAAAGTTAAAGTCTTGGGCCACATACTAACATTAATTTTAGCCAAAAGTTTCATCTTGAACTAATGATAGATGTTACTGACAGAAATCCATGATTAGGTATTTTAATATTAATTACATTACCGAAACATATGCAGTTTGCAGAATCTTGAAACGTGCCTGGCACAAGGCAAGCATTCCATACGTATTTGTTAAATGAACAAATGAATGCCTAACTGATGAAAGTTTCATTTTAAATGTAAAAGAGAGATATATTTGTTTTAAATGTTCTGTAGTTTTATTGAAATAAATTTCTAATAAACCTCTGCCAATTTGCAAATTAAACACGGAAAATATCAACCTCCTTACAAGGTCAAGTTGATGCTATTTAATATTTATTAACTCCTTATTAAAGAAAGCATGAATGACTATATACTTGAAATCCACATTTTTGCTAAGTTTTAACAGAGGTAGACCATTAAATAACTCCTCAACCAGACTCTGGTTATAAAATGTTTTTTTCAGCTGAAACTATACAAATACTACAGAAAAAAAATACAGTAATTAAATAAAATCTGGCAACTTATTGCTAAATGCCACAGTCCAGTGTTTCTCCATTGTTCAAAACTGATGTAAAAAATTAAAAGTAATGAACAATTTAAGGAGATTCTTGTGCAATGCATCACTTTTCATAATAAGTTAAGGTGAAATAAGATTTTGTGAACTACTTCCAGGTCAGCTAGAGTTAAATGAGAGGAGTTTTCTTACATACAATGAAATACAGACATCTGTTCTCTACAAGTCCATTTTGCAAGTTCATTTACAAGCACATTATTCACCCCCAGACTATCCCATCATAAAGTTAGGAATCACTAAGAACTTAGAGTGGGCTAAAGAAGCAGGTATAGAAAGACTAGTTGATATAAAGGGTCTCATGACTTCCTGCATTTTCCATGTCTCCCAGAAAGGATTTGGGAAAGGGTACAAATTCACAGAATTTTAATCACTAGTTGCAAAAGTCTTAAAAGCTTTACTAGCCTTGATTTTCAAACACTGTGAATTTGTCTTTTCCTCAAAAGGACTCCAGTGATGTAATACATCACTTTCATTAGTGAATTAATATGAAATCAGGTTCCCCGAAATACTGCAAGGCAGGATAAAGTTAAATGACACATTCATTGGTCTATGTATAATACCAATACATGACATGTACACTCAAACATATCAATAAATACATTAAATGTGAAGAGAATATCTGCTGCAATCAAAAGGCAAAGACTATCAAAGTGAAGACAAAGAAGCAACTATATGCTCTTTAAAGAAATACACTTTAAATATGGGTGACAGATGTCTTCAAAGCAAAGAGGTTGAAAAAATTTCCATGTAAACAATTAGCATAAGAAAGCTAGTATTCCATGCCAATATCAGACAAAGTAGACTTCAAGGCAAAGAATACCAAAAGTAAAAGTCCTTTCCATAATGATAAAAAATCATGTCCTTATGGAGGAGATAACAATCTCGAATGTGTAGGCACCTAACAAGGCTTCAAAATACAGAATGCGCAAATTGAGAAATCTAAACAGAGAAACTGAAAATCCACAATAATAGTTGAAGACCTTAAAAGGACTCTTTCGGTTATGAATAAAAAAAAAAAGACAGTAGAGACGAAAAGACTTGAAAAACAGAATCAACCAGTGTTCCTAACTGGCATTTATGGAACACCAACCTAACATCATTAGAGCATATGTTATTTTCAAGTGCATGTAGAACATTCACCAAGACAGATCATGTTTTGCTCTATAAAACAAGTTTCAAAAACATCACACAATTGAAATAATAAATAGTATGTTATGTGACAACAAATGCATTAAATTAGAAATAACAAAGCGTAAACTGATCCACAAATATTAGAGAACTAAATAACATACATCTAAATAACCCAAGGGTTAAATTGAAAATTAAAGATAAAATAGAAAATATTTTAAAATTAATAAAAATGAAAGCACAACATATAAAAATTTTGTTCGCAGTGGAAGCAGCTGTTAAAAAGAAATTTATAGTCTAAACTCTTAATAGAAAATAAGAGAGGTTTTTAAATCAAGAATCGGAGCTCTCACTTTAGGAACAAAAGTAGAGGAACAAATGAAACTTAAAATATATGTAACAAACAAAACATTAAAAAAAACAAACAATAGAGAAAATCAACAACGTAAAATACTGTTTCTTTGAATATAGAAGTAGAATTGATAAGTCACTATCAATACTGCTGAAGGGGAAAAGAACAGAGAGGGAGAAAGCAAAATCCAACCGCAGGATGAAAAGGGCAACATCACAACAGATGCTACAAACATTAAATGAAAATAAGGGAAGACAATAATTTTACATTATTGGTATAAACCAATAAATTCAGGACATTTGATATAAAGAACAAATTATGTCAAAGACACAATTATCACAGTTGATGCTAGGTAAAGTAGAAAATCAAAATAAATTTTATCTATTAAAGAAATTAAGCTGGAATCCAAGTCCTTACCATAAAGAAAGCTTCAGGCTAGAGACCTTATTCATGAATTCCAACATTAAGAAAATAGTATCAGTCTTACAAAATCTCTTTCAAAATATAAAGGTAGAAGGAACACTTCCCAACACATTCTATGAGACCGGTATTATCATAATACCAAAAAGCTAACAAATATTACAAGAAGAGAAAATTACAGAACAATATTTTTTCAAGAAAAAATTTTTAAATCCCTTGAAGTCCTAAAAAATACAAAATTCCTTTAAAATATTACCAAATCAAACACATTAGTATATTTATAAAACGGAGTTGTCCCAGAATACAAAATTGGTTTAATACTCAAAATACCAGTGTAAAATGCCACATTAACAAAACATAACTATTTCAATAGATTAAGAAAGTGATTAAGACAAAAGTAATTACATTTATGATAAAAATTACCAGCCAGGTAGAAAGAGAAATGAACTGCTTCAATATGACAAAGAGTATTAACAAAAAACCTACAACTAACATCATACTAGTGGTGCAAACATGGCTTACTGTAGCCTGGACGCCAATCTCCTGGGCTCAAGTGACCCTCCCACCTCAGCCTCCCATGTAGTTGGGACTACCAACGTGCACCATCACAATCGGCTAATTTTTGAATTTTTTGCAGATGAGGTCTTGCCATGTTGCTCACATTAGTCTCAAGAACTCCCAGGCTCAAGGGATCTGCCGACCTCAACCTCCCAAAGTGCTGCTGGGATTACAGGTGTGAGCCACCATGCTCAGCATGACTTCATTCTTAATGGGGAAAATCAAGCACTTGTGCTCTACCATCAGGAAGAAGGCAAGGATAGCCTTTCTCAATATTTCTACTCATATTATACTAAAGGTCCTAGAAGGGGTAGTAAGTCAAACTAAGAAAATAAAAGGCATTCAGATGGAAAAGAAATGTAAAACTGTCATTATTCACACATAATGGGACTGTGTATTTAAAAAAACAAAAGCTATAAAAGAAAAAAACTACTTGTATGATACTGTGAATTAACAATGCTGCAGAATACAATACAATGTCAATACATTAAAATCATTTGTACTTCTAAATACAATAATGAAAAAATAGAAAATAAATGCTTAAAAACCATAATTACATTAGCATATAAAAGCATCACATAACCAGGAATTAACAGATATGTGCAATACTCCCACACTAAAAACCACAAATATTGCTAAGATAAATTAAAGATAACCTAAATAAATGAAGAGACATGCTACGTTCATTGAGTGAAAGGTTCATCATTGTTAAGATGTCCATTCTCCCTAAATTGCCTAGTAGTTTCAATTCAATTCATTTCAAAATCCCAATAGGCCCTTTGAAGAAAGAGGTAAGATGACTCTAAAATTTATGCGGAACTGCCAAGGATCTAAAAGAGCCAAAAGAAATTTGAAAGAAGAACAAATTTGAAAGACTTAACTAACTGATTTCTACCTACAACAATTTAGACAGTGTAGAATCTGGATAAAGATAGACAAATAGATGAACACAAAAGAGTAAAGAGTTCAGAAAGAGACTCCACTATTAGGTCTTTTCTTTTTAACCAAGACACCAAGTCAGTGCACGGGGGAAGTTTTATTAATAAATGTTGCTAGAAAAAAAAATGAATGCTTACATTTTAAAACTTATTCTCAATCTTTATGTTACTCTACACATAAACATTTATTTGACACAGATCATAGGTCTAAACATAAAACAACAAATCATAAACTATTCTCCAGAAGAATATAAGGAGAATATTTTCATGATCACGGAGGGACAAACAAATGTTAATCTCAACACTTAAAAAATGATAAACTAGATTTCTCCCAAATTAAATATTTCTCCTCATAAAAATATCATTTAGGCCGGGTGCAGTGGCTCATGCCTGTAATCCCAGTACTTTGGGAGGCCGAGGTCGGTGGATCACGCAGTCAGGAGATGGGGACCATCCTGGCTAACACAGTGAAACCCCGGGTGTGGTGGTGGGTGCCTGTAGTCCCAGCTACTTGGGAGGTTGAGGCAGGAGAATGGCGTGAACACAGGAGGTAGAGGCTGCAGTGAGCTGAGATCACGCCACTGCACTCAGCCTGGGTGACAGAGCGAGACTCCATCTAAAAAAAAATCATTTAAAAATTAATAGACAAGCCACACTCTAGGAAAAATATTAGCAGTACATTTTTATGAAGAATATAGGTAAATAAATAATGAAAAGATTAAAAGCCCTATAAAAATAGGCAATACTTCAACAAACACTTCCCAAAAGAAGATCTATACATGATAAATTAGCATATAAAAAGAGGCTTATAGCATCAGCCATGCAAATGAAAACCACAGTTGGTTATACCTTCTCCTTTAATAGGATGGCTAAAATAAAAGAGACTGGCAAATGTTAGCGAAGAAAATAGGAACAGGAATCCCCAACCTTGATAGGCACTGTGGATGCCTATCAAGTGCATGTGTGTGCATTTGCGTGTGTGTGTCCCTATGACACAGAATTTCTACTCTTAAGCATTTATCCAAGAGATATGAAAACATATCCACCAAATGACCTGAACACAAATGTTTATATGATCTGTATTTACAGTTGTCTCATTCGAACTGGTGGGATTTACTTTAGAGAAGTGACTCAATGATAATATGGAGAGGCTGATACCATGCCACACAGGGTTACACGGGGACACACCAGAGTTGGTCAGTCTTCAGAGGCAGAAGGCAGGGCGAGAGAAATAGTTTAGAATGGGCTAGAGTAATTCTAACAGGCTCTGGGGCATAGCGGCTGTTAGTAGTTGTTTGGTACCTGGTCTAGAGTGATTTAGGGCAGTGGAAATCCTGGTTTGGTGTGTGAGAGTTAGGTGAAGGACGTGCTTCAGAGTGTGACCTGTGGATCGCAGGTTAGATGCCAAATAGAGAAACACACAAGCTAAGAAAACATAGGTCAAACAATAATAATTCAAGTCTGAAATGAAACAAATGTCCATGAGCAGATGAAGGAATAAATGATTTATGATCTATCCCTAAAATGGAAAAGTTCTTAGCAGTTAAGAAAAAAACCCACTGATACATGCAACAATACCTAGATAAACCTGAAAAATATGATACTCAGCAAAACAGTGAGACACTAAAGAATACATACATTATGTTTCCATTTACATGAAGTCTGATAACAGGCAAAACTCTATTGTAGCAGGATTTAGAAGTGGCTGACTTGGAGGATGTGGGGAATTGGGGAGACAGAATTCACTGGAAATGATCAAGAGGGAAATTTCTGGATGAATGCAAGTCTTGTATATCTTTATATGGGTACTTTTCTGTGACTAGCTGGGTATAATCAACTGACAAAATGCATCAAAGCGAACACATATGATTTGTGCATTAGGTTGTGTATTAATTATATTTCAATTTTCAAAAATGAAAATCATCTATTAGAGAAGATTATACATTTTAAGGACAGAATTGCTCTGGCTATTTTTGCTGCTTGTTTTCCATTTTTCCCCTCATTTAGGGTACACTGAGACAACAATTAATTGCAGTTTTTCCATACATAGGCTTTACATATAGACAGACCTAACTTCTGGCCCTGGCTCTTGTCCCTGGTTCTTATCTTGAAATCTGTATGACTTTCAAATCAAGGAACTAATCCTTTCTGAGCCTCAGCTTTTTCATTTCGACAAAAGGAGGGAACAGTACCTATTTCTTTCCCACATAAACACTCTAGCATTACCACAATATAGGAGCACCATATATTGACAACTGATCACAGCAAAGCTAATATTACTGAACATATTGTTAAAAACTACATCAAACACATCTCTGGGACAGACAATTACATGTGATTTATTTGTATTTTCTACAACAGTGAATTTTGTATTTCATTTTTTACAATAAAATATGACACCTTACATAGCTTCATCTTTGATACCTTACATAGTTGTTATAACCCAGATGAGATAATGTATAGGAAAACAGCATGCCCATTATAATCTTGTGATATACTTTTGAAGTTTGTCCCTTCTAAATCTCATATTAAGATTTTATCCCCAATGTAGTAGGTGGGACCTAGTGTGAAGTGTTGAGATTATGGGGATAGGTGCTTTCCCAATGGTTTGGTGCCATTCTGAGGGTAATGAGTGAGTTCTTGCTTCCTTCTACTCTCACCACATGATGTCTGCTCCCCTTTCCCTTCTATCATGAATGGAAGCTTCCTGAGGTCCTCACCGCAAGCAGATGCCAGCACCATGCTTCTTGTACAGTCTGCAGATCCATGAGCCAAATAAACCTCTTTTCTTTATGTATTACCCAGCCTCAGGTATTATATTTCCTTCACAGCAATGCAAAAACAGACTAAGACATCTTTTTTCACATAAGGTCTGCACTGTACTTTGATGTGCTATATATGTGTTATTGCATATGATCCTTACAGCCTGCCTGTTAAATAGATACTATTAGTACTTCCATTTGAGAGTTGAGAAAACTGGGGCTTATGGAAATGTCATGCTCCAAGATGCAAGGTGGAGAAGCAGTAGAGCGAGGATCTCAATCTTATCATTAACAACCCTGGCTCTTTCCATCTTCCATCATAATATCCTCACTAAACTGGCCAATCCCCTCATGATTACAAGGCGGTTATAGATCGGGCATCACATATTTACACAGGATCCAAAGTCCAGAAAGAAGAAAGAAGTTTTTCCCTTTTTATTCCTTTATAATCTAACCAGTCAGATAACAAATACAGAATGTTTCCCCGTTTTTTAATTCTTTTTGAAAGAAGGTAAGTAGAAAGTGGCACATCTACATTTAATAAAATACTGGAGCTGAGATTTTTACATGCATGGAGAGTGATTAGATTTAAGGATTCTGATGGGTCAGTATCCATAAATCACAAAGTGTGGACATGTGCAAATGAAACCAAGCTAGAGTTACTGGGAGAATCACAAATCAAGTTTAAATTCTGTATGCTTTTACATATGATCGAAACAAAATTGAAGTATGTAATTCATATTATTTTAAATAGTAAAGAATAACTATATATAAGCCCAAACTCCATGGATTTTCTGTAAAACAGCTGAAGGAATCTCGGCAAACTACAGAATTAACTATTTATTAAAATTTGTGGGCTTAAATTGCATTAGATTTCTTATTTTGAAATCAAGTTTTAGAGAAGTATTACAAGTAAGTGACCATCCTATATAGTATAATGAACTGAATCATATTTAATATTTGTTTGACCCAAAATATCTTATAAAGTAGTATCAATCTTTCGTAGGACAAAATACCAAAAAGTTACATGATAATTTGATCATTAAGTAGTAAGTATATACACACTTTTAAGCACACTGTAAAATTAAAATTCAAGATACTTAACTTGACAAACGTTTATATACATGATTAAAAATACCAAATGGCTGTCTTAAAAAATATAATGATTTTTCTATTTCAAATAATAAAGCTAAAAATGTATTTAATGTTGGATAAATATAGACAAAAAGGGATCTATTCATGACCATTTAAGACAGTTTTCTTGCTGTCAAAATGAGCTACAGAAGAACAAATGAGAATGGCATTCTATTTTATTTCACCTTTCCACAGAGGCACAGCACGAAATTCTTTTCTTGTAACTTTCTTGTTAAAATTACCATGTATCAAGTAGAATACCAACCCACTGGGATAATGGTAAAATTACTGTCTTGGCATTCAGACTTCATTTCCTCAAAGATTTTGGAAGTTGTGACAAGCTGCTAGATGTCTTCAAACTACAAAGAAAAGCAAAATATCCTTATCTCGGCTGGCACAGGACAAGACAGCAAACAAAGTAGGGCATATAGCCTGAGGCAATGATTTTTCTATAGAGATTCCAAATCTGAGAAAACCTCTTATCAAAATATTTGTTCCTCTATAGTGATAGGAGAGGTTTCTAACTAAACATGTAATGAATATTTAATTAAAAAAACTAAAGTCATTAATAAAATGAGAGACTGCAGAAAAAAATGCTAAAATATATATTTTACCCTGTAAACTTCTGTACCTGGACTAACAGAAACACTTCCCTTCATTTGTAGAATTAATACACCTTCTCTGTCTTTTAACCTGCGTTACTGATGAAGAATATATTATGCAATTTGAAGCAAAATGTATTAAGAAACTCTATCAAGTGACTGCTTTATAAATAATTTATAGAGCACAAATTTGGACTGGATGGGTTCAAATCCCTGCTACAGAACTGTCTAGCTTTGAGACATTGGTTTTTAGTTACTTCCCTCTGTGAGCCTCAATTTTCCCACCTAATCAAAGGGGTTAATAGTAATATCTACCTCATGAGTTGGTTACGGCATTCAGTGAATTCATATTCATAAGACACTTAGAAAGTATCTAATACATACTCTTACAACTACTATTAGTACAGTTATCTACTAATAATATAACAAATGAATGAATGACTAAAGCCACAACTCAAGCAGGACCCTATGTTGAACACTACCCAGAACATACCAAGAAAACAGACAAAAAAAGATACTAAATCTCTTCTCCCAAGTAATTTTTAATCTAATTAGGGAGGACTGAGGTATCTGCAGTGTTTGCCTGCCTAGCATCTATCCTGCCTTGACTTGACTATGGTGAACTGCCTCTCCCAGCTACTCTCACTCTATATAACTCAGGTAGGGCTTGCCCATTTCTCCTTGCCTCTCAAAGATGTAAGGAGAGAAATACAGTCCAAATCTAGTCAAAAAGAATTCATTTCATTACTTAGGATGTATAGGAAAATGACCTCTATTTCCATAGAGGGGTAAAAAAGCATTAAAAGCATAAGAGTAATGTAATGTGGGTGGGAGGTGGGGGCAGAAGCAGGTAGGCAGTTAAGGACAGATACAAAGGAAGCCCAATTGAGTTCAACATCAGGGCTTATTTGTTTGCAAAAGTCATTGTTTTCCTTCTCATTCAGGCACTAGATAGGACTACACACCCCTTTGCATATAGTCATGTCCACAAGACTGTTTTTGGTCAATGAGATGTGAGTAGAAGTAACTTGTGCCTCCTCTTGGCAGAAACTTGAAAACAATTGCACAACTTACCATGCTCTGTTTTTACGTCATTACAAGATTGGAAGCACACATCAAAATGGTGATTCCATCAACTTGGGTCTCTGTGTAACTACAATGGGCAGATTCCATCTGCCACTTATGGTGAATATGCAGTATGAGAAGAAATAAGCTCTATATGCATTAAGCTATAGGTGATTTTGAGGAGTTAACCTGCTTGACTGATACATGAGCAAAGAGACAAAAAGAGATACATACGCACAGCTATCCCAAAACCACTGTAAAACTCCAGGACCTCACTCTGCTCAGTTACATCTATCCTGAACTTTTCAATAAAGAAAGCCAATACATTTGGGAGGGAGTGGAGGATAGAGGCTTGAGTCAGTTTGACTTGGGTATCCGATATTTGCAACCAGAAAATACTTTCCAATTCAGGATGGAACTATATTCATGTGGGAAAAGTAAAGTAAACATATATAACTGTAATATAGATGCCCAATTATCACAAGACGCTTTTAAGCAGACAATGGACCAAATGGTAAGCTTTAGGAACAGATTAGCATTTGAGAAGAAGAAGAACGGGTGGTGAATGAACGTACAGCACAGAGACAGGGATGTCTGGGCAGTGCTCAGAGCAGTGGCTCTTGGAGCTCCTACCACCTTTGGAAAACCTATAGGGGCATTTTAGTTGACTCATTGATTGGGGAATAGCAGGGTCTTCATAGAGAACAGGCCATGGGGCTAGATGTCCTGCAATGCAATTGCCATATGGCTTTCAAATGAGATGGTCATATGAGAGAAAAACCTATCCATTGTTTTCTGAGCTTACAAATAATTATTTGTATTATCTTAATACATAAAGATGCAACTTTTATGACAATCAAAGGAAGAATGAATTCATAATGTTCAGATGTCACTAAGAGCTGTCCAACATATCAGAAAACACATCAACAGTCGCAACTACACCTTCAATGGGAACCCAGCCAACAACTTGACTCAGTGATATTGGTCTGCTGCTGCAGCCATCACATTCACTGTAATGCTATAAATATATACAAATATACATAACTAGTTATCATTTTAAATGTCAGATATGAAGAAAAATGACTCAAATATTTAGTTGACTACTGTCTTCTTTCTCTGAAATCCAAGCTTAATTATTACAAGCAGATGCAAGCATTGGCAATCTCATCTTAGATTCCAGTGTAGTCACGGCTAATCACTTACAGAGTAAAACAACAGATTATATTACAAATTAATTTCCCTGTATTTCTACTTTCATCATACTTAGGGCCTTATGTTGGTTTTTTGAGGTCATGTGAATAAGTTTGTTACATATTCTATTTATTTCATGTCATTACATAAAGGGATGTTAGAAATTATTAGTAATATCAATGAGGTTTGAGAACCACTGATTCCAAGAAGAGCAATTAAAAGAATAATAATGTTGTCAAAATGCGGGAAGCCTTGAATGCCAGGTTGGCAGTTTTTTTGTTGTGTTTTTTTTTTTGTTTTGTTTTGTTTTGTTTTTTGTTTTTACATTTCCCTGCAGCAGCAGGAAGCTATTACAGTTTTGCAGTGGGAAAGTTGTGTGAAGACAGCTGTGTTCTAAGATAATTCATACAGTACTGTGTAGGGTGATCTGGGGAGAGGAGAAACCAGGGAGGCAGCAGCTGTAGTCAGTCACTGTACTGTTATAATAAAGGCCTGGAAGCAGGGAAACAGCTGGCAAGATGGAGCTGAGGAAAAATTCAAAGAAGACTCCATCGAGATAAGTGAGTAAGCCGGAGAGGTGAGGAAAGAAATCAATGGTAACTCCAAGGTCCCTGGCTTTCCTGACAGGGGAGACATATGGTCTTGAGACAGAAATAGGAAAGTGTAAGGCAAGAAGCTATGTCTGGGAAAAAGGATGAGTTCAGGTTCAGACATCCTCGAGTTTAAATCAAGAGCAAGACATTCAGATGGAAATGGTGGACTGTGGTTGGCAATGTGGAACTCAGCCCAAGGAAGACTGAGTACCAATCGTCAGGACACAGAAGCACCAGAGATGTAGAGGATGGGCTCCCTAACAGGCAAAAAGAGAGTGAAGAAAATTCAGTCCAGGCTGAGGCTGAGAAAAAAATCTACCAGCAAGCATGGGAAGAAGGCTAAAATCTCAACCAGCCAGAGCAGCAGCTGGAGACACATAAAAGAACTCCAAAAGTTCAGTGGTATAAAAGTCAAAGCAGCTAAAGTGGTGGTGAAATCCATCAGCAAATACCACTGAGAGCTTAGAAGAAATGAGGAGCAGGACTCAACCACAGAACCTGACATTAAGAAACTGCTTATGATCCTCAGGATTGCCACTTCTATGGTGGCCAGATCAGAAGGCAGACTGGAAGATGATCAATGAGAGAGGAGAAGAAATGCAGAGGCAGGAGCAAGGCACCTGTTCTAGAAGCTTAGTGGTGTAAAGGAGTTTAACAGGAAGAATCTTCAGGTCACAGTTACTGATTGCAGTATAGAGTATGATGAAAAATTTTGATTTATGTAGACAGCAGCTTCAAATCAGACTCAAGAATTGTAAAAAAAATACACTTACTCTAAAAATCACTTGTCAAAAAGAAAAACAGAATGAAACACACACAGAGACACAGACACACACACACATACACACACACACACAGTATCCAATGATTCTTACTTAAGAAGTCAAAAAGAGGAACAACAGCACTTTTTCTAGTTCCTCGGACTTCATAAAGTAGCTGTCCCCTACGGCTTGGCTATGACAGTGATATGCTGAGTCACTGTTTTCCTGAAGGAAAATGAGAATAAAGTGAAAAAATCTTGATAGAAATTTCCTTCACAGTAAATGTGGGTCACATCTAATCCACATCTAACAAAGAGGTTAATCTTTAGAATAACCTCTCTTGTTCTTAATAAACTGATTTTTTAAAAACCTTAAACAAAACCTTACATTTTATGTGTCACATTGATCATAAATTGCACTTATTTTTATTGTGTAAACATACCAAAAAGAGATTCTCTTATTTTACATACACAAAAAAGTGAAATTTACTAATTCAGCAATTGCTGCCTTTAATCACTTCATAAAACTACCAGTTATTGAGTACCTAGTATGTTCCAGGCACAACTATAGTTTTAAAATAAACTTAGCTTTGTAAAATATAAATGAATATGCAAATTGACTCAATATTCTAATTCATATATTATGGGATGCTGAGTTTTTGTTTTGTTTAGAAAATGTCACACCAATGCTGACTAGCAAATTAACTGAGAGTTTTATAGCCTGGCAAATTTGTTTTCACTTTAGAACAATTTATGACAAGGAGTCTATAATGCATTGTGGCTAATTAATGACTTTTTTGTGGTTTGACATACATAATACATTAGCTTTGTGACAGTTTCATCTCAGAGCCTCCTGAATCATCTCTCTCTAAAATTTCAAGGCATGTGAGTGGTTGAAAGAATATAAACTCTATTTTCTCTATTGTTTCATAACAGCTTCTGGTACAAAGGTGATTTGCTTATAAACATCAAAGAACAATGGACAGTCATAGAGAGTTGATAGAAGACAACTCCGTGTGACTTCATATTTCCAAAATATAAAAATGTAACATAACTAGTCCAGAATTCCTAATGGTGCTATAATATCTATGTGCTCATATGGAGGGAAATGATTTTTATTAATGTGAAGAATACACTATTCCTGTTTGAGTAGAATAATTACAACTATCAATGATTGAGTACCTCTGTACCAGAAACTGTTATTTTTAATTTCACAAGAGTTATGACAGGTTGATTATACAGATGAGGAAACTGAAGCTTAGTGAAGTTTAACTTTCCAAAGGCTACACAGTTAGGAGGGTGAAATTGTGCACAGGTCTGTTTCTTGATTGGGACCAATGGGATAAATACTAGCTACTGTTTTTATTATTTTACCATCTGCTAAGAGGAAGCCCACTTTGTGAGAAATGTCTCACTGACTTGGAAATGCTAATAGAAAAGAAATATCAAATATATATCTCTTCTCCCAATACTCTGCCACCTCTGGGCCACACTAGAATGGAGTAACTTGGAACAGAGTGACAGATAATTCATTCTATGGAGGTGGAGAAAAAAAATAAGACTTTGAATGGAAGCCACAGAGGGGATCAAAGATGTAAGGAGCATGGAAGAGAAGGGACAAAACTCCAAACAAAACATTTTATTCTCTTAGCTACATACCCAGTAATAGATGGGGATGTGCTGAGGGCAGGCAACTCTGAATAGATTGTAAGCATTGAGTCTGTTGTGCATTTCCTACTGCAGTCTGTGTCACCTTGTCTATAGAGTGGTTTGCTAGTGGACAATTCCACCAGAATCTAGCACTATTAAACACATAGTAGTGGGGTTAGATATCCAAAACTGTACTTCTTATTTCAAAAAAGGATTAAACAGTGCATACCAAAAAAACACCTCAAAATACAGTATCAAAATTGAAATCAGTGGGCCTCTTCCCTGAACAAATCAATGAATATAAAATAAAAATGTGCAGTGGACTTGACCGCCATGGGTTCTTCAATCTGGAAATGGTATAATTCCATCATTAGAAGATATTACTATTTAAGAGGCAGAGATCCAACATCTTCAACATGCCATCATTATGTGCCATAAGGACAGCAAATGACCTGGGAGTAATCCCTTTACCTTCCAGTGAAGTATGACCAATGTTGCCCTGAAATTCAACTGGATCCCTCCCATCTTCCTAATGACACTGGCAGAAGCAGGCAATTTAAACACTCCATCACATTCCATTTACATAAAATTCTAAGGTTACAACCTAATAAGAGGTGGGAGGGAAAACTCCAGTCTCTACCCATCAGTTCACAGGTCTGACATTTAAAAATTTGTCAATGCATATTGTTTGTACACAAGCTTCTCTAAATCAGACTCATACTCGCTTTAGTTCTAAAACAGAAAATCATATTTTATAACTATTTCAGAAAGAGTTTATCACTATCCTTAGAATATATGTTTTCATTAGCTATATAAACCTCTTCACATGATTTAATACATGTAAAAACTCTCTACACTCAAAGATCTTTCCTAAGCAAAAATCTTTCTAGAACTACATGTTATCAGGCACATTTTTTTAATGAATAAAGAGTAACCCAGACATAGTTCCTTCTAGCTACTGAGCTGTGGCTTTGTGAAATGGAATTTACAATTACTAAAAAGAAAACAGCCCCAAATCCCACAACTCCTTTCACTTAATTATTCATGATATTGATCAGTACATTTATTTTTAAAAACAGATGAAGTTAGAGCATCACTCATACAGAAGGAAAACTTCTTGCTAACTTGCATTACTGCGGACTGGGGAGTTTCTTCTTCAGGGATTTGTACTTTGCATATGGAAATTTTAAAGCCGATCAAACATCATCACAACATATTTAAAACAAGCTTACAAGGTTAAAAGCCATCTTTGCAGGTAACACTTCTAATTCACTCATCAAGATAAATTTCTGTTTATTGTTCTTAATCATAAAAATTAGATAACTCTAGCAATACTAAAAGTAAATGTGGTAACGATGAAGGAAACAGGAAAAGTCAGTTAGGAGCTTAAAAAATTTCTTCAAATTTTACAAGTCATGTTCACTTTCAATAAATCAACAGACTTCAGATGTAAAACTTTCTACTACCTACATCAATTAAGTGTATCTTGGAAGCTTCTAGAGTAAAACACAGAAAATATGTGGGCTCAAGTAGTTCCTTAGAGTGGAAGATTATACAGATGATAGCCTACAATTCCTTTTAATGATGTACATCATGCTGCTCCTCCCCAGCAAGAGTAGAGTCTATTTCTCCTACTCTTGATTGCAGACTTGCCTTATGACATGCTTTAACAAACAGAAAGTAGGAGAGGCGACGCTCTGCCAGTCCCAGACTTCGACCTTAAAGAGATTTTCCAGCTTCTACCTTCCCCCTCTTGGAATGTAAGAGAAAAGAAAGCAAACCTGGAAAGCTAGATGATGATAAGTGAGAGACAGCAAGCCATCGAGATCCCAGCCATTTCGGTTGCCCCACCTGAGGCACCAATCTTGTAAGTGAAGACATCCTGGATTCTCCAGCCCCAGTCAAGCTATAGCAACCAACACCATATGGATCAAAGATGCGATGTCTTTGAAGAACATTGTTCAAACTCCAAACCCACAGAGAATTATAGGTAATAAAGTAAATTTTTTAAAAATTATTTTTATTTTTTTGCGACAGGGTTTCACTCTGTGGTCCAGGCTGAGCTCAGTGGCATGATCGCAGCTCACTGCAGTCTTGACTTCCCTGACCCAAGCCATAGATAACCAATAAATTTACAGTAAAATTCAATATAATGTGATTTTAAGTTATACTGAAAGTTACTGTGTCCTTTAATATAGTAAGCAATTCATACTAATTCTATAAAAAAAAATCAATGAAAAATACTTCCTGAAACATCTACCACATATAAGGCACTAAGATAAAATTAATTCTAGTAATATCAACCATTTAATGTGAGCTTAAATATGATTATTTAGTCATCAAATATGTATGAAATGTCTAGTAACATCCAGGTAGTATGCTTGGCACAGGTGATCAGCACTCAGAAAAATTTCAGTTTAGACAGGTATACAGGCACGTAAAAGGCAAATATAATAGAGTATAATAATTGCTATCATAACAAAGAGTTAACATTTAGATGTAGAGATATTTTTTAAATCTAGAAATAACTATGTTGAAGCAATATGAAAAGCATCATAAGAAAGGTAGCTACACTGCTAATTTGTTGTAAGGATTGAATGATGTGGTTAGCATAACACTTAACACATAATTTAATCCACATTGAGTGATGCTAAAAATCTGAACTATATAAATGGTTACAAGAATTCAAGCAGGGAAAGATCATGAGTGGTTTCTAGGTTATTTATGGGTTTTATCTAAATTATTCAGTAATTCAGAGAACCTACCCTATGCCAGGCACTGGGATACAGGGGTAGCCAAGATATACAAGTTTCCTGCTTGCATACTGCTCAATTTGGAAAACAGACATAAAATAAGAGTAATGAGTGATAAAGAAAAGCAGAGCAAAAGACTGTCATCTTTTCAAAAAAGTGTCATTTAATCTGAAACTTGGTAGATGAGTAAGAATGACCCATGTCGACACTCCCCAACCTTTTTGGCACCAGGGACCAGTTTCGTAGAAGACTATTTTTCCACGAACCAGGTGGGGGCCAGGGATAGTTTGGGGATGAAACTGCTCCAACTCAGATCATCAGGCATTAGATTCTCATAAGGAGCATGCCACATGTAGATCCCTCACATACACAATTCACAAAAGGGTTTGCACTCCTATGAGGATCTAATGCTGTCACTGACCTGACAGGAGGCAGAGCTCAGGCAGTGATAGGTAATACTCAGGCAGTAACAGGATACAAGAAACCATGTACAGGCCACCAAAGCCTCTGTGGGAAATGATTAACTGAATGTGAAATGTTCATATTGCATTAGTCAAGGCAAGTCACCTGACCAAGCCTTCCAACATCAATGGGGCAGAGAAAATGTACCCTGTCCCAGAGGGAAGTAATGATTCCCAATGATTTCTCAATAGCAATAAGGCAAACAATTGGATAGACAGGTTTAGATCTTTACTTAATGCTGATGAGACTAAAGAGACATGAAGAGAGAACATTATGTTGAGCCTTAAAAAGGATGGGTATGATCTTGACAGAAGTAAAGAAAACCATTAAGAGGATTCCAGGCATAAATGTAGGGCAATGAAAAGGAAAGCACAGTTGGTTGATGACAGTTTTTTACTTATCTCCATGTTTCTCTCTTTACAAGTGAGGGAGAAAACGGAGAGGGAAAAATGAATTAATCATATGTGGGATAAGAAGAGTGGGACAATCAAGGGCTCTCTGACCTAAAGAGCAGAGAAAGAGGGACAGCCCTGGACAGAAAGGAAGAAAAAGGTTTAAGGTGAATAGGGGAGTTGAAAGAGGTCCTGAAAAGTAAACTCAATTTCAGCCCTATAGATGAAATCCTATAAATGTAGAAAAAAGTGGGACCAACTTGGGGTCTGAGATCAGTAGAAAAGTTCACTCACAATCACTATGGAAGAGAAAGCAACAGTTCTCATTTACAGTTACATAAATTTCTCTTCTAAGTGGAAGCTGTTCTAGAATGAAAAATGCACTACTTCTGGACATGGGAAATATGGGTTTCATTTCTGGTTAGGTCATTAACCTGTTATTTGACCTGAGGCACTCTATGAATCTTTTTAGTCTCACTGGTAAAATGCATTTTAAGACGTGCTTTATAAGATTTTTTGAATGAAAGTTAAAAGCTGTCTACAGAGATAATTCACCCAGATCCATCCCCCCATTGTGCAGTCTATTACTTTAGATTCAAAACAAGCCATGACCTCAGATTTACCTTCACACTCTAATAACATTCAAGGAGTCAACACTACCCAAATCATGGCCTTTCACTATAGCAACTAAAATTCACCAAGTAGCCGCTAAAACACACTCTCAATTCCAACCATGGAAGTGATTCGTGGGTTTAAGAGCATGCCAGGCCAGATTTTTTCAACCAGAAATTCTGTACTTCGACTTCCAACTCTTCAAATCTGGAGGAGTCATCAATCCTACATTCATATGAAGCCTTCCTTGATCGTTCTACCTCAGTTTCCTTTAATTCTTCCCAACTCTCTGTTCTTTTAGCATATAGCATATCTCTTACTAGATGTATGTCATATATTTATATATATGTGAGTCACAAGTAGTGAATAATAAAGACAACAACAGTAACCTAACTGCAAAGCTCAATAGGTAGCATCTAATGAGTTTTGCTAAGGGCCTCCCCTTATCTCATGGATTCCTTACAATAGATTTATACAGTAGAAACCATTATTCCAACTTTACAGGTGAAGAAACTGAGACCTAGAGAAGGCAGTTAATTTGCCCAAGGTAAGAAACTATCAAGTGGCAGACAGAGATTCCATGGAATAAGAAGCATACAGATTACTACTAGACAAAACTAACTGATACTCTTCACTACATTTCCAAATACATATCTGAGATCTTTTCATTGAATGGTACACTCCTGGAGAATTTCATTATATTTCCCAACTCTGTGTGTTATTGGGTCTCACAAAGGGCTCCTTCACTTAGGCAGTAATTAGAGCTATAATTCATTCATAGGCAATAAAGTGGCAGTTTACATTTCCTGTTTCTAATTTGAAAGGCAACTAAAAACTAGAGGACATTTACAATGCTTAATGGATATGAGGTTTGATGGTATGACAGATTGCATTATTGGCCCAAATTCTTCACCCTTTTTTTTTATTTATGCCTTTGGTCATGTGACTCTGCAGTTCCTCCCACTAAAGAGGCAGAGGATAATTTCCCACCCTTGACTTGGGTTTGGCCATTTTTTTTGTTTGTTTGTTATGGCCAACAGTATGACGCAGAAGTGGTAATAGTCCAGTAGCAATACAAGATCTTAAGAGAACTTGTGTGTTTGCCTCTTATCTCTTTGCATCCCTGCAATTGTCATGAGAATAATTTCCATCAGGGAGCTTCTCCTTCAGAATCAGTTCCACCATGAGACATATGGAAACAACAGAGTCAAACAGTCCTGAAGATTAAGCAGAGTAACCCATACCAGCCCAGCCTAGATAAGCCAACTCAAGCCATGACCCATAAAAATATGAACAGGCCAGGCATGGTGGCACATGCCTATAATCCCAGTACTTTGGGAGGCTTGAGACAAGAGGATCATTTCAGCCCTGGAGTTCGAGACCAGCCTGGAAGTAGAGTCTCACTATGGGAAACATAGTGAGACTCTGTTTCTACAAAAAATTAAAAATTAGCCAGGCATGGTGGTGCATGGCTGTAGTCCCAGCTACCTGGGAGGCTAAGGTGAGAGGATCACTTGAGCCTTGAGCCTAAGAGTTCAAGGCTGCAGTAAGCCATGATTGCACCACTGTACTCCAGCCTAGGCCACAGAGCAAGACCTGGACTCAAAAAAAAAAAAAAAAAAACTTTGGCAGAGCCACCCTAGTCAATGTGACCGAGTGAGAGATACATAAACATATGTTATTTTAGACTATTGAAATTTGGGATGGGGGGATTTTGTCTACATAGAATTATTGTAGTAACAGCTAATTCATATGGGTAAATGGTATTTTTGTTCACAAATATTCATTATTCACTCTCAGCTTTAGTGGTTTGGTTTAGTTTTTTGCACTTCTGCCATAAGCTATAGAGACTATAATAAAATCTCAGACTGCCAGCCCAATTACATGATCAGATAAGAACTTTTGGGGGCATAGTTCTTGTTAAGGGTATGGATGTAATTTATGTACATGTGACTAAGAGTATATTTTGTGTGTATGAGGTCAAGAGAGGTAGAATACATATATAAACTATACTACTGTTTGTAAGCACTTGCTTACCTCCCCTTCCTTAATTAGCCCTGTGACTTCCGGCCAATGAAATGTGAGAAAACTTGACATATGACCAGTCCTACCAAAGTTTTGAATGCAATTGCATGGTCTAGCTAAGTGTCTTGTGTTTCTGCCCTCACTAATGTGAAGAAAATATCCCAGATAAGGATCATTCTTAACTTGGGCTCCTTAGAGACAAAATCTGAGATGAAGGTTTATTGAGGAGGGCTCTTGAAAGAAACTACTGTAAAGTCAGAGGAGGACCCTAAAACTTAAAGTACTTGCAGCTGAGGTCTCAGCTGATCCTTACATGGTGTTCCAGGGCTGGGATGGCCCCTCTTGGCTACCTCTCTTGATCTCAAACACACAAAATATATTCTTAGTCACATGTATATAAATTACATGAACAGAGTTGTCCAAATTAAGGCAACTCCAGTCTTTGTGCCTTTTCAACAGTCAGTCACTGATTATGGACCACTACCCAGAGGAAGCACAACCTTGGCTGACACAGTTCTCCTAAGGCAAAGGGAAATTCCCAGTGGGGAGTGAAGATGTCAGCTACATGGCAGCTGATATTCCAGTCAGATGGTGGATAGATATGTGGGCCTTAAATAGTGGGCCTGGATTGAGCACCACAGTATCCACTACAAAACTGTCCCTTTAACCTGGATCCCAGAAGAATAAGCCACACAGCCTATGCACAATATGGAAAAGCCATGCCAATCCATGGCTCTCATGCAAGCAGATGAGTAATGCTTGCTAGAAACCACTGAGAATTTTGAATTGTTATCAAAGCAAAAGCTGTTACATTTATACAACAACAAAAAAGATATCTCACATCTTTAAGCAGTTACTTATTTTTTTAAGTACTGTTTTTAGTATAATGAGTTTGAAATGGAAGAAGATACAAATAAATAGAAAGATATTCTATGTTTATGGACTGGAAGAATTAATATTATTAAAATGTTCATATCACCCAAAGCAATCTACAGATTCAGTGCAAGTCCTATCAAAATTCCAAAGACATTTCTCACAGAAATAGAAAAAAAAATCCTAAAATTGATATGGAATCACAAAAGACCCTCAATAACCAAAGCAATCTTGAGCAAAAAGAACAAGCTGGAGGCATCACACTACCTAACTTCAAAATATGCTGCAAAGCACAGCAATCAAAACAGCATGGTGCTGGCATCAAAACAGACCACATATCCCATCAGAACAGAACAGAGAGTCAAGAAATAAATCCATGCAGTTACAGTCAACTGATTTTGACAAAATTGCCAAGAACACATAATGAAGAAGGGACAGTCTCTTCAATACATAGTGTTGGGACAACTAGATTTATACAGAAGAATGAAATTAAACCTTTATCTCACACCATTTACAAAAATTAACTCAAAATGAATTAAAGGCTTAAACATAAGACCTGAAACCATAAAACTACTAGAAGGAAACCCAGGGGAAAGTTTCCATGACAGTGGTCTAGGCAATGCTTTTTTGGATATAACCCCAAAAGCACAGGCAACAAAAGTGAAAACAATTAAATGAGCTCAATTCAATCTAGAAAGCTTCTGCACAGCCAAGGAAAGAATCCACAGGAAGAAGAGATGATCCATGAACTAGAGAAAATATCTGCAAACCATACATCTGTAAGGGGTTAATATTCAGAATGTATAAGGAACTCAAACAACTCAATAGCAAGAAAACAAATAACCTAATTTTAAAATAGGCAAAGATCAGAAAAAACATTTATCAAAAGAATACACAGAATTAGCAAACAAGTATATGAAAAGGTGTTCAACCTCACCAATCATCCAAGAAATTAAAATCATAGTGAGCTATCACCTTACACTCATTAGAACAGGTAGTATCACAAAGACAAAAGGTAAGTGTTGGAGAGGATGTGGAGAACCCTTGCACACTGACAAAGGGAATGTAAATTGCTGTAACCATTATAGAAATCAGTATGGAGGGTCCTCAAATAATTAAAAATATAACTACCATGGGGACTAGCAATAGGACTACTGGGCATATATTCAAAGGAAATGAAATCAGTATGTCAGAGATATCTGCACTCCCATGTTGATCACAGCATTATTCACAATAACCAAGATATTCAACAAATCTAAGTGTCCAACAATAGATGAATAAAATGTGGTATATACACATAATGGAATATTATGCAGCCATCGAAAAGGAAGGAAATTATTTCAATTGTGACAGTATGGATGAATTGGAAGGACATTCTGTAAAGTAAAATAAGCCAGACAAATAAAGATAAATACCACTTGACCTCACTTATATGGAATCTAAAAAGGTTGAACTCATAGAAGCAGAGAATAGAATGGTAGTTACCAGGGGGTGGGGAGGGAGGTTTAGGGAGATGTTAGTCAAAGGATACAGAACTTCTGTTAGATAAGAAGAATAAGTTCAAGGGATCTATTATACAACATGGTGACTATAATTAATAAAAATGTATTGTATACTTGAAAATCACTAAGAGAATAGATTTTAAGCATTTTCACCATACAAAAAACGGTAAGTATGCGATATAATACACGTTAATTAGCTCAATTTATTCATTCTACAATGTGTACATATTTTAAGACATCATGTTGTATACAATAAATATATATCATTTTCTCAATTAAAATTATATTAATTTTTTAAAAGTTTGTGTGTTATTGCTGCATAAACCACCCCCAAAAATAAATAACTTAAACAAATTATTTATTACCTGATCATTTTGAATTTGACCTAAGCTCAGCTGAGCATTTAGTTTGGTGGTTTTGCCTGGAGTCACTCATGTAACATGAGCCATGTGATGGCTTAATTGGGACTGATAGCCTCACTCACATGACTGACTACCAGTTTTGGCTACTGGCCAGCTATTGGCTACTAGCTATCTCTATGTGACCTGTTTTTCTCAAGGAGGCTTGCCTGGACTTCTCCACAGGGCAGACTCAGTGTGCAAGAATAGAAGCTCCCAGGCTAAGGAGCAGAATTCACAATAACATCACTTGAGCCACACTTTATTTTTCAAATTCAATAAGCTAACTCAGATTCAAGGGAAAGGGAAATGGACTCCATTGCTTGAAGGTCAGAGTGAGCCACTATGCAAACTGCCAAGGAAGGTATTGTGGCCACCGTCTCCCGGCCAGTCTATTATAGGCCTGATGTGTGTCTTTATCTTTTTCTGAAGTTATTTTTCTCTAAATAGCAAACTTAAGACATTTTATATCCCCTATTCCCATCCTGCCCTCTCCCCTCAACAAAAAATGTGTGAATAAACATATGTAAGCTTTCCACTAGAGACCACTGAAAGCATTTAGCCACTATGGGTCAGTACAGAAGAGTCCATTCATAAATACAACCAAAAGCAAACAAGAACACTAAAAAAAGGAAAAGAGGAAGGAGACAGACACAGAGAGGCAGATAAAAAGATGGAGGAAGAAGAAGCAGAGGAGGAAGAGATTGAGTAACTTTAAAAACCGGGGCATATTAATCCTATATACAATCTAAAATGCCTCCCCATCATTTGATTTTAATCTCTTCTGCTTGAATGCTTACAAGATGTCTGTAATTTATCCCTTCCGATTTTATGATATGGGATTAACTCTATCCCCTATCCTAATCTATGTCTTGTGCATTTTGTGTGTATGTCTGTGTGGGGGTGTGTGTGTGTGTTTACATGCACACATATGAAAGCATGTATGTGTGAATGGGAGGGGTGGGTTATTAGAAGGTCAAACTACGGTAGGAAGAAGAATGACAGAAATAATCATATTATAAAAATAGAATAATAAAAGGTCAAGACTCAGAAAAATGCCCTAACTCTAGAAAAATGACAAAAGATATTTTCCAAGCAAGTCATAACACAGAAATATTTAAAGCTACAGACAATTATGGCACTATCAGATTAAAAAGGATATTGACTGTATTCCAGAATGTCCCATTATATGGAAATACACCCTCCACTTGTAAGCATCTTCACAGCATGCATGATTTGTTTCACAATATAACAAAACCCATATATTAAGACTCTTTTTTTCTTTTTAAAAACTAATGTTGCCACTAAAGCTTACAGACTTAATTTCATAGGGTAACTGCTGCTTAACACTAATGAAACAAGAGCCCAATAAATTACCACTAAATAGAAACACGTATATCTGAACATTACACATGAAGAAAAAATTGTATTTACTCCAATGAATAAAAGGAGAAACTTGGGCCTACATGGCTCACATTTCAAAACCAT
This sequence comes from Colobus angolensis palliatus, assembly GCF_000951035.1. Lineage (NCBI taxonomy): Eukaryota > Metazoa > Chordata > Mammalia > Primates > Cercopithecidae > Colobus > Colobus angolensis. The sequence goes on from NW_012114711.1 coordinate 2,658,350, forward strand.
ACAGCCCATGCACAAAGCTTTTGATTGGTTTTATTTAAAATAAATAGAAGCCCTGGTAAGAAGAGAAAAATTAACCTGCCTAGTACATATAAATGTGAAAGCTTCTTAGGCGAAGGGAATGCACAGGGGTGAGGGAGGTGTAGTCACACACAGCCGACTTTGGTACAAATATGCCTTATCTGTATTCCAGAGCTTTCAGAATATTCACCGGAATTAGTAATTGGTAATCAGCAACTTTCAGCTACTTTACATTCAGGGAGGCGGCCAGACCAAGTGAGTAGCAGGCATCAGATTAGATCACTAGCTATATTGTTCGGGTTGATTTTAATTGCCTGAAAAGTGTCATTACCATCTTCTGCAATGCATTAAGTTATTTTAAAGGGTGACTATTTCTATGCAAGAAATAAAATGAACTGCGATTGAGTTAGAACCTGCATGAAGCATTCAGTTGGGGCCCTGCCCTGGTGGCATCAAAATCCTGTCCAAGTCTGATCACAATGATAAACAAACATATTTGCTATCTGCAGAACTTTTCAAATGTAGCATGGGGAAGTCAACAGATTCCCAAACCAAAGACACAGAGAACCACCCAAATGTCATGTCCTGGCTTATAAAATCCCAAGACTTCCATTTCGCTACAGGCATCTGCAAGGTAAAGGACTTCATGATATTTAAGAACAAGACAAATATTTGCTTGGAAAAAGATTTATGGAAGTGGAATTTTTCAATGATAGAATACAGTTGCAAAATTATCACATTAGTGCATGCTGACATGGAAATGTCACCTCTCAGGACATTTGTTCTTTAAGTTAAAATCCCAGAAACATGAACATCTACGTGGGATAAAACCATGTAGAGATATACACATATTCATGAAATCAGGTTTAAAAAATGATGACAACTGAATAAGGTCTGCAGTCTAGTTAACAGTAATGTACCAATGTCAATTTCCTGGTTCTGATATTGCAGAACAGAGACATACAATGTTACCATACAGGGAAGCTGGCTGAAGACTACACAGAACTCTTTGTACTATTTTTTACAACTCTCTGTGAGTTTCAAATTACCTTAAAATAAAAAGTTAAAAAACGCAGATTAGCAAGCTGTACCCCAGAGATGATTCAGAAAATCTTGTAAGGGCTAAGGTATCGCCATTATTTCAGCAGAACCCCAGTTAACGTTTCTGCAGAAACAGCAGAAGTTGAGAAACAGTGCAAGTGAAATAGAGTATTCTGAGCTCTATTACAGGGGCTTCCTCTTTGAAGGATGACTGGTGAAACTGTTTAATGCCTACAAAATTTTCCCCATTTATAAGTAATTATTTATGGTTTAGGAAGATGTGCTTTTGACTTGTTGTGATGCAGTCATTTAGCTATTTCTTTCATATGCTAATGTTTTGCTTTAATAAAATAATGAATTTTGAGAACTTCCCATCACTTTCTTGCACTAAAATAAGTTCACTACTTCAAGGACCAGTCCTCGGTGCTTACAACCTTTGGCTTATGCTTCCTTTAGAGCATATGTTTACCACAGAATTTTCTAAATTCAGATCATATCAAGATATTCACCTGTTGTCAACTAATGACTTGTCACTTAGAAACTGTGCAAAATAAAATAAAATCTTTAAATTATACACTAAAATAAATGTTAACCCTAGAAAAAGAAGCCCCACTGTAACTATAACAGAACTTCATGCCAATTAAAAAGATTAGACTTTCTATCATTCTAGAAATATTCACCAAAGTCTTAACATTTACATGCTACTCCATCAACAGACTACCAGGAAAAGCAGATATTAAACAATTTTACAATATTAATTAAATTCTAATGCATTTACCCCCTAAAGAAGAAACAAAATTTACATGGTCGATTGTAGACAGCATAGAGGTCAAACCTAGTCTAGGAGGACAGCCAAGGCGACCTGGAGGAATGGCTAGGTTGGGTATTACCTCGACAAATGGTAGAGTTGGAAGTAAAGAGCTTTCCTGAAAGAAACAACAATGAATTGAGGGTGGAAGTGAGTCAACATGGGAATAAGGAGAGTGGGGTGGAATTCATGGGTGTTCCAAGCACATGCAAGAACACTGAAGCCAAAAGGGCCATGTTGAGTTTTCAAGGAAGTTTCAGAAGACCCATATATTATAGTTGCAGTGTTAAGTATCGGGGGAGAATTAGGGAGAAGTCACATATAGACAGGCTGCATCAGTAGCATATTTTTCTCTATGCAGTGGGTGTCCAATGACCTAAGGGGTCGGTCTCATGGATTAATATAGCACTGCACATCAAATAGACTGGAACAAGAAAGAGAGTGAGGAGAAAGTCATTTCTTAATCTCCTGCATTAGGTAAGAAGTACTTAGAGCCCAGCCTGGCACATTGTTTGAATGAACATTCTTGTATTTTTAATCAGTGGACTGGTTACAACGGCAAAGGGAGAAGATGGTGACAAAGACCACTGACTCCAGATGCCCTGATGACCACAATGATAGCTAAAGAAAGAACAGACCACCTAAGCTCTTAGGAAATAGATTGAGAGGAAAAATGATAATTCCATTTTGGACAACTTTGGTTTGAAGTAGCAGCTATCCAAGAGATGCACGAGATCATGGGCAATGTAACAGGAAGAATACTGTCGAAGTCAGCTGCAGACTTCTGCTGAATATGTACCTTCTTGACAGGATCTTTGGTTACATATGGCAAACTCAGCAAACCAACAAGCTTAGTTCTCATAGGTTTATCAAACTCCACAATGAGCCAGATACTTTGACAGAAGTTGCTTTGTAATGGTGCGTAAAATAGATGTGGTAACTGCTTACAAGGTAATTACAGAATATAAACATACAATCAGGTAAGAAAATGTACAGTTCTAAGTTATGCTAAGTACTACCAAGGAAATGAACATAAACAGCCTATCAGAGGTGCCCTCATTCAGGGGAGGAAGGAAATCAGAGAGCTCTCTCTAAGCAAATGATATTTACACTGTGGCCTAAGGGATGAGTAGCAGTCAAAAACTCTGTGTGGGCCAGACACAGTGGCTCACACCTGTAACCTCAGCACTTTGGGAAGTTGAGGTGGGCAGATGATTTGAGTCTAGGAGTTCAAGACTAGCTTTGGCAACATGGGGAATTCCCATCTCTACAAAAAGTCCAAAAATTAGCCAGGGCATGGTGGTGTGTGCCTGTAGTCCCAGCTACTTAGGAGGCTGAGGTGGGAGAATCACTTGAGCCCAGGAGGTCGAGGTTCCAGTGAACCATGATCACACCACTGCACTCCAGCCTAGGTGACACAGTGAGACCCTGTCGAAAAGAAAAATAAAAAAGTCAACCCTGTGAGTTTGTGTGTGTGTGCACATGTGTGTGCGTGTGTGTGTGTGTGTTTAGGGGTTAGAGCTGTACAGGGTTACTGGGCAAAAGAACAGAATGATCCCTGAGATAGGAAAGAGCTCAACATATCTTCAGAAATGAAAAAGGGCCTAAGAAACTCTTGTTCCAAAAAGCTTGCTAGGAATTGTCGAAGAGACAGAAGTGTTTAAATCCTACGCAGCTTTGCAGGTAATATTTAATAGTTTGGATTTTATTCTGAGTGCAATGGAAAGCCATTTAAGCATTCTGAGTAGATGAGTACTAATTTAACTTACATTTAAAAAAAAAAAAAAACCTGTCTTGGCTGCTATGCAGGATGATTTGGGGGAAGAAGTACGAAAGGAGCCAAGGAAGCCAATGTAGCTATCCCAGGAGAGAAGATGGGGACTTGGACAAGGAGGATGTGGGTGAACATGGAGGGAAGTGGGCGAATGTGAGAAATATTTCAGGGTTAGAACCAAAAGGACACACAAGGTCTGAGTTGTACTAGTTTCCCAAAATAAAAGTACTTGAAGTATTGTGATGGTGTCAAGAATTATTTATCTGATTAAAACAGTATAGTGACAGCCTCATTTGTTGGTAATATAATCAAGCGGTTTTGAAATATGGATCTCATATCTTAACATCTGAAAGGTAATCAAAGTCAAGGGACTTAAAAAACAAATGGGACAAAATTGTTTTCTTGCTTTAGAACATAGAAAATTTACAAGCTGAGTTATAAAGGCACCTAAGAGAATGCTATGGAATCACTATAACATAGATAATCTATTTCTTCGAATGCCAATATGTCTGCAACAAGAAATATGCAAACTCACTGAATTATTTTATCCTACTTAATAAAATAGTCATTTTTCCTCATTCTTTGTGAGGCAGGTTCTTGCACAGTAAAGATTCTACAAATATTTACATTCCAAGTAGCAAAGCTGTTTGAAATGCTATAAAGTTCTGCCAGCACTTCTATTACAAACCCTTATTTCTTGTTTATAACATGTACATAAAAGGGGGAAAATAAAAATGTACTATGGATTGAAACTTGGCATACAAAGTTTCAACCAGGGACTGCATTTCTCCTGCAGCAAATTTTCCAAAGAAATGTCCCACTGTGTTTAAGAGATGAGTGCAGGGGAGACTATAAGATAAAAACCATTTACAATACTTGAACCATTTCTGAAATGTTTATACAAATTGGATATGAGACTGAGATCTGTCACCCCTCAATTTCAAAGAAATGTTCTATCTTAAATTGTTCCATGGCCCCATGTTCTCTTGCCAACCATCTTTGCAACAATGATATTCTCCATTGCACTTTTATCAAGCATAAGAAAGGAAATAGTCCACCAGTGTTAAGTGATTAATTATACATGCATGTTAAAATTATATGCATATGCATGTGTGCATATTAAAAACTACAAGTGAGCACCTTAAAGATGCTCACCTTCATAGAGACAAAGTACCTTGCTAAGGTAAGAAGGCTTAAAGGCAGACTGGTGGTGACAACTAAAACAGAGACAGTAGGCAAGCATGCACAGCATCAATAAATCCTCCTGCCATCTGAATATATTCCACTACATAAAATTAACATAATTTTTACCGCTAACAACTTACTAAATGGTGATTGGAAACCAGTCAAAGCTTCTCTGTTTTGTAGCATTGCCACAATATAGTGATACACATATCTGGCAGTTTACAAGGGGCAATTATATCTATACACTATTTCAGCATGAACCATATTAAGAGTTAATGAGAACTTCAAGTTGGACACTTAAATTATGCAGTAAAAACAAAGCTGGAAGATGTGTACTGAATATGTGAGAAGGAGTTAGGAACTTATAAAAGAGAAAGATGCATATTTTGCAAGCAGAGCAAAGAGGCTATTAGTTTGTAATAACTAGGCATATATGAAATGTGACAGTGATAAAACTGAACATAAATCAGCAAAGGAAAGGCTACAGCTCGTTGTCCACAGCTAATCTTTGCTCTACTTGAAACTGTTCAGCACTTTGCTCCTATTAAATGCTTTGTTGCCATTTTAAGGTACACTTGGGCTATCTGGCTGTGTTGTGAAGGATATTTAAAAGTTAGAGTTCTCCTGGAGAAATGAACTTAACACCTTCATGTCTTCGGGCTGACATTAATGACATCTAGACAGGAGGACATCAGGCTGAATGTTATTGTCTGTGGCAGCCACAGCCTGAATCTATTACCCTGCATATCAATTAGCCACTCGGTGTCTCGGCTATCCTACTTTTAGACAGGAGGGCCACTTGCATGCATTCAGCCTTACTATTCATCTTATAAAAATGTACAGCAATTTGCTATATTTCCCTGGTGGGTACTGATCATTTTGGGGGTCCTCAAATCACATGTTGACTCTCAACTAATTTCAAGCAAGCGTTCAAAGATCAATAATTCCTGACCCCACTCTTTACTATTTGCAAGCAAACATCCTTCCATTTAGTGAGACTGAACCCGATCAGATTTCTTTAATGAACATTCACAAGAATCTGTCCCACTGCAACCAATGACATGCACGTATTAGGCATCTTACAAATGTTGAACAAATTGGTATGAATCTTAACCTGCAGGCAACTTCCTCCCTAGTCCCATGACCCACAAATGGTTAAAACTATGAACCAAGATGCCAGGTTACTGCAGCCAAAGTCAGGTTATTGTCAGTAAACACATCTAGCAAAGCAAAATTAACACATTTGGCTTGATATTGAGATACAAGCTCTTTCAAAAGCAATTACTCCTCCTTTCAATCTCTGAAGGGCTCTGACTCATTGTTCTGATTAATTCCTGTTTTTAATCTATTTACAGATCAGGATTCTTTTTCAGCTAGTGTGATATTCATCTCTGTGGGGGTAGACAGAAACCACACAGCACGTACAGTCTTCCTACTTTTTTTTTTTTTTTTTTAGTTATTCTTGCTTAATCATTTTTAAATTATTTCTGGATTTACCTACTCACCATATGAGCTGGGGTTTCTGACCTCCCTCCTGCACATCACTCCCTCCTTGTCTGTTGCTTTTTCTAGTTCTGTTTCCCCGCATCTTGGGTTGAGGTGAACAGACTGGCTACCCCTTTCCCAGAGCTCTGTTCCCCTTTCTTTGCCTCTGAAAGGAGATTTGCTGTCCTCACCATAGCGGGCACCGTTTGTTATTAAATAATTCCTCTGGGCACATCTCCTTGCTGTAAATCAATAAGCAAATGCAATACAGAGAAGGACATACGGATTGGAGAGCTGTACTGAGCTTTGCACGAGCAGAGCCCAGAAGCTGTTCGTTCATTTCACGAGACCAAAAAAAAAAAAATTCCTGATGATGCTATGACTCGGGTGCCCAGTTGGCACTTCCTGGTTTTCTCTTTCTGGTATTCTGTTACCTGCTTGGTTAGCTTTGCAGGGCTCCTCAGAGAACACAGAAACAGCTGAAACCAGGGTCCGAGCTCAGGAAACCTGGACTACAGCGCATCAGGGTAAACCTGGCAAAAAAACGCGACGGGGAATTCCGTCCCAAGCTGCTGATCTGTGAGTAGAAAGAAAATGCAGCTTAGAAAACTTGATCGCTAATGAAAGAATCCTCCACCCTAGCTTCCTCAGACCTGGGAATCTGGGCCTGGGGGTGGTTCCGGCAAAAAGGTATCACATTCCCACATCCTGCATCACGCACCTGGAATTGTTCCTCAGCATCCCTACAAGTCACAACTTTTTCCCCCCAACTTTCACTGGTCAAATCCACCGCGCAAAGAGCAAGCCCGAGGGACCTACCACTCAATTTTCCGCGCTCCCGCTGGGGAATGCAGCCTTCCCAACCCGAAACCAATCCTCGCCCCAGAAAGGAAAAAACAATCTTCCCAAATCAAGTCAGCTGAGAGAAGCATCTTTTTTCCTTGACCCGTCGGGTGCATTTCCCTGCAAACAAACTTTGGGGCTGAGGAGCCATGAAGCGAGTGCGTAAAGTTTGCCCCGGCAACTGGCTCATCCCTGTGGCCCCGCCGGCGCCAGGAACCGGGCATGACGGACTTACCTGGTCTCTGCAGCTCGCCAGACGCCCGCCCCGCTGG
>NW_012114711.1:2666302-2704110 GCF_000951035.1 Colobus angolensis palliatus
GGGAGCACGGGGTTAAGGCAGGAATTCCTCTTCTAGGAAAGCCTCCTGCAGCTGCGCTCCCACAAGTGCGCAAAGATTGCCAATTTTAATATTAAAGCGGATAATTATTAAGGGCTCACTATGTAGCAGGCAGTGGACTGCGCTATTTAAATGAATTAGTTCATGCAGTCCCCAGAGCAACCTGGATCTATTATTATTCCCGGATTTAGTGATGAGGGAATTGATTTGCCTAAGGTTTCAATGAGTCAGTTGTGAGAATAATCGCAATTATATTCTGTCAAGGACCCTATGAAGTAGATCTTACCACCTTAATTTGCCCAGGTATACACACAGTGGTGAGTTGGAGAAGCGGTACTTGAATAAGCCTGTTGAAGTCCTGAGCCTTTGCGCTGAACCGCTGCTGACTTACTTCCAGTCAAACCCGTGCAAGCACTGCAACTTTACTTGTACGAAAAACAACTGGGAACAACCTACCTGTCCTTCATTAGGAGAGTGGCTGATAAAATACAGTGGAGACATACAGCGGCAGAGAGAAAGGTGCATCTACTAGAATTGGCATAAATGACCTCCAAGAGGTATCCTTAGAGGCTGGGCGGGGGTGGGTCACTCCAGTAATCCCAGCACTTTTGAGAAGCGAAGACAGGTGGATCACTTGAGCCCAGGAGTTTGAGACCAGCCTGGGCAACATAGGGAGACTTTGTCTCTACAAAAAACAAAAACAAACAAACAAAAGTTTAAATTAGGTGGGCGTCATGGCACGCACTTGTTGTCCCAACTACTCGGGAGGCTGAGGTGGGAGGATCACTTGAGAGATCACTTGAGCCCAGGAGGTGGAAGCTGCCATGATTGTGCCACAGCACTCCAGCCCAACAGACTAAGGGAGACCCTGTCTCTAAATAAATAAATAAATGGTATCGTTAGGAGAATGTGGGACATGTACTATTGATTGGCACAGGAAAGTTGGTACCTGTACCGTTTTTGTGCTTACACACACACACACACACACACGCTTTTGTGTGTATGTATCCATATTTATGCATTCACAATTTCTAAAAGGATGTCTCAGGATACTGTTAACAATTGTTAGTCCTGGTGAGTGAGACTGAAATTGAGGCAGAGGAGACTTTATAGTTTTCATTTTATAATTCTTTGACATTGTTTTAAAAATGTATCATGTTGTCCGTTCATATTAAATAATCTAGTCACATTTAATTAGACTTGAGAGTTTATGGCCCTTTTTCCTCTCCTTGATCCTTTTCCCATGATTCCTGCAGATGGAATAAAGCACCACCTCATCAAGAGCAGCAACCTGGGCAAACCAGACCTGATTTAACTGCACTTTCTCACTGTTGATCATTTTCTCAAGAGATACTCGTGTGGTCCCCTGCAATTCACAATGAAATTTGAACTTCTGGAAAAACTCTCCTAGAGGGAATTTGATGACAAGAGGTAAGACCCAGGTCAGTCAGACGCAAGGTGCTGCTCCCTACAGCAAAGTCAGCATGTAGGCCCCCTGCATTTCCAATTGCCACAAAGAAGTTGCTTGGTACTTTGGGAGACCGAGATGGGAGAATCACTTGAGCCCTGGAGTTTGAGACCAGCCTGGGCAATACAGTGAGACCTCCTCTCAACAAAAAAATTAAAAATTAGCTGACCATGGTGGTGTGTGCCTACAGTCCCAGCTGCTTGGGAGGCTGTGGCAGGAGGAGATGGCTTGAGCCTGGGAGGTCCAGGCTGCAGTGGGCCATGATTGAACCACTGCACTCCAGCCTGGGTGACAGAGCAAGACCCTTTCTCAAAACAGAACAACAAAAACAACAAAAGAAATTGCATGAATGGCTTGACCAAGTGGTATTTCCCTAATCCCGGTTACTCTATGAGCATACAACAGGATTCTTGAATACATTAGGGAACTTCTGGCCACATTTGCTCTCTCTCACTTTATCAGGAAACAGCTCATCCCTAAAAGAGTAATGGGTGGATTAAAAAAAAAAAAATCCGGGGTTATTTATGTTTTAAAAAGAGGTTGGGGGAGACAGGAATAGATAGAGCACACTGCTATAAATAAAAATAATGTGCTTTTTCCCATCAGAATTAAATTGCCGTAAATTTGGACTCCTTAAGGTTCCTCTACTTAGTCAAAGGAAAAAAAAAAAATAGAACAGGTACAGAAAGATTGTTTATGGTCGTTTCAGTTGTTATTGGTTACTGTAAATAATCTTTTTGCCTGCAATCTGGGAACATGTTGGCAAACCCCCTGCGTGTGACAAAATGTTTTATTGGGTAGAACTGGTGTGTTCTGGAAGGAGCCGAGAGAACTTTACATGCAAATTATGCTCATGCCTTGCACCTAGCAGATGCAATTACTGCCATGCCCACATCCATCACAGGCATGCCTCTTCTTTTAATATTTTCAACTTGATGTCTCCTAATACATTTTTCTTCTAATACATACATGTATACCTTGTCTAATGGGAAGGGAAAGCACATTTTCATCAAGGAGGGGGAGCTGGCCCCGGGCAGCAAAATGACAGGGAGAAAGACAGGAAAGAAGCTCCTTTAAATTAGAAAGAAATCTAAACCCTAACCCCTTCCAGCCCTCTCCAAATAATTAGTCATTTCTAAACTCAGATTACATTGCCTGTGCTAGTAAAAGCTGATTAGTGCTGGAAAGGGATTTAATGGAATTTTGAGTCTTATGGTTGCAGTGGCGGGGGGGTTGGTGGGGGCGGTTAGATCCTAAAAGTTGTAGAAGTAATGATGAACATTTAAAGTAAGCCACAGTCTCATAGACAGGTAAAAGGTGTATAAATATATGTATATAGAGAGATGTGAATCATTTTATACCCTCCCTTTGCCCAAAATGTAAAGCATAATGTGAGTCAACTGAAAACCTGATATTTACCAAAAGTTGATACACAAGAGCAGGTTTCAATATAATTTCCATCCAATTTCTGGGCCAGAAGCCCAGGAAATTAAAAAAAAAAATTAAAGGCACATGTGGGTCTTCTCAGTGTGAATGCCGGATGGAATTTTTATTGAATTTGGCCTCAACTGATTGTAGCATTATAAGCAATTCTGCAGTTAAGTTTCAGCAGCCATTTAGATGGCAAATCCTTTTTTAGGGTATTATAACTAAGAATAATAACTTCCTTTTTCTGTGGCATCTTTTATATCAACCACTTTAAAGTGTGAGATCATCTTCCCATTATTAAGATACCCCATCTGTGTTGGAATATAGAAGCTATTTCATGCCAGTGACACCACGTAACAGTTATTTGTTTGCGAGTTTATTGTGTAGCAAAGGGAAATGAAGAAAAATATCTACTAAACCCACAAACCAAAATTTTTAGGTAAAAGTATCAATTGGAATATAGCCAAGCTACTAAGTTAAACACATATTTTTCTATAAAAGGGATTAGGGAGTCTTAATTTCCACACATGGAAATACAAGTCTTATTGTTATCACCATGATACTGGTCCAAAGTTCTAGTTTATATCTAGATGCTGAGATTAAATTGTAGGGTGTATGAAGCTGTCATATTATCTCCATCGCTGGGGTGGATGGTTCTGAGAGGTTTTTTGAGTCAGAATAAAGAGTAATAATAAGTTTTCAGCATCGAAATTGGAGTAAAGAAATAAGGTTGTTACAATAAGTGCATAATAGTGTCAAAAATTCTTTATATGCATTCACATAAAATGCTTAGCACTATGATGGAACTTAGCTCCACATACTAATCACATAATAACTAATTCAGGTATCGACTCATTTGTTTTCTTCTCTGAAGACGTTTGCTGAATTTCCTGTCTATAATAGCACTGCTGTCATTCTCTTTACTTCACAGAGCAAATGGTTATGTGACAATTTTTTACATGTCTTTTTTTATTATTATTGCTGATTTCCTTCACTACAATGTAAGCTTCATGAAGGTAGGGGCTTTGTTTTCTGTACTGTTGCATTGAGAGCTCCCAGCACGAATCTGACATGTACATAATGAGTGTGCAGTAAATGTATATTTCATGATTGAGGAACTTCCAATATGCCAGGCACTGTGTTATTTGCTTATTCTCAGTACTTTGCAGTCTTTACAACAACTCCATGAAGAAACTGCTGTTTTACCACCTTTTTACAGATGAAGGAACTAAGACACAGAAAAGCAAACTCATGTATTTGGAAGCTCAGCCTTCCAAGGTTATACAAACTGTAATCCAGACATCTAATGCCAGAGTCTCTCTCTATACTATACACCCCTGTGAGTTTAAATGGATTTTATCAACCGTCTAGTCTAGCACTTCTCAAACTTTAATGTGTCTATGAATCACCTGGGGACCTTGTTAAAATGCAAATTCAGATTCAGCAGGTCTAGGGTGGGGCCTGGGACTCTGCATTTCATCCAAGCTCCTGGATGCTGCTGGTGCTTCTGATCCACAGACTGATCTTTGAGGATTTAGGATACAATCCAAACCTTTCATGTTCACATATAAGCCACTTGGCACATCCCAAATGTTAGAGGATCAAACTAATGGAAAGTAAAAACAATATTGGAATTACTTAAATAGTCATAAACATCATAGAATTCCATTTAGAATTATTTACTCTAAGGTAACAGTGACTAGTACAGAGTGAAATCTCAATAAATATTAATTTTCTAGGCAGAAGAAGAAACTAAGGCACAGAAGGATTATGCAAATTTCCCCAATTCATTCAGAAACCAGCAGGCCCTGAAGACTGTCTTCTCTTTCTGACCCTAATACCCTGGCTCTGCTCAATTAGTTTTTTAAAGGTAGATTTCATGGAAATTTGAAATAGCAACACACCAACAAAGTTAAGAGAGTTGGTAAAGAAGGTGTGCACTAATGTAGTTATCAGCTGCATTTTGGTAGGCATGAGGTTATTGCAACCTAAGGAACCAAAAAGATCAGTTGAAGTTCACAACCATTGAATTGAAAATATGTTACATAAAATGCTAAAGAAAACTATATATTAAGATCCTTCACCCTAATGGTTGTGATGTACTCTTGCTCAGGTACATAATTTTCTGAATTAATAATTCTATATTTTCTTTCCCCCCAAATATTAATGGGTATAATACTATATTTCCCATTAAAATATCATGTTTTAAAGAAGAGATTATTATGCACATACATTTATCACTTCATTGAAAGTAAACTTTTATGTTAAATTATATATCTTTCATTAATTTAGCTGATCAGTTTTTTAAGATAGGTTTCAACAGGTATCTATTTTATCATCTACCTAAAACGTTCATTCCAAGACTGTCAACCTGTCTTGGAGTAAAAATGAAGATTTTTTTCATTTGTTAAAATGTACAAAACATTTTCTTACTTATTTGTATTTTATTTCTGCTCGTATTGTTATGCTAATTTTCTGACATTAGTAAATGTTAAGATTAAACTTCTGCTTTATGTGTATCTTTAAAATGTTTTATATATCTAAATAAACCTTAGTTGATATGTTGAGACAAAGGATTTTCTTAAAACAGGGTGAAAGAAAGTTCTTCACAGGGTAGTTTAACAGTGGGGAAAAATGGCTCCTTATATATGAAGGATGGCTTGTATCAGGCAAAAAAGTATCTTGGATGAAGTATAAAGAATGAAGTAATGGTTCCCTGAGTCAACTCCAGATGTTATAACAAATTACCATAGATGGGATGCCTTAAACAACAAATATTGATTTCTCACAATTTCTCTGGAGGCTGGAAGTCTTAGGTCAGGATGCCAGCATGGTGGCATTCTAGTGAAAGCCCTCTTCCTGGCTTGCCATCCTCTTCTTGTATCCTCACAGGTGGACCTCAGAGAGAGAGGAAGCAAACTCTCTGGTCTCTTTTTATAAGGATTCTGTTCTCATTCCTGAGGGCTCCACCCTCATGACCTAATTACCTCCCAAAGACCCTACCTTCTAATGCCATCACATTAGAGATTAAGATTTCAACATAAGAATTTTGGGAGGACAAAAACATGTAGTCTACAACAGTGGTACAAACGAAGTTGAGGTAAAATACTATGGGAGATAGGAAACATTGTATAGAAGACCAAGAGACAAGCCAGGCACTGTGGCTCAGGCAGGTAATCCCAACACCTTAGGAGGTTAAGGAGGCTGGATCGCTTGAACCCAGGAGTTCGAGATCAGCCTGGACAACATGGGGAAACTTCATCTCTACAAAAGTGGAAAAATTAGCTGGGCATGGTGGTATGTGCCCATAAATCCTTAAGAGGTTGAACCTCTTAAGCCTGGGAGGTTGAAGCTGCAGTGAGCTGTGATTGCAACACTGCACTCCACCTGGGTGACAGAGCAAGACCCTGTCTAAAAAAAAAAAAAAGAAAGAAAGAAAATGAAGAAAGAGGAGGAGGAGACCAAGAAATAAGCAAGAACAAGTTTATATTGATTTTCATTTATAGATCCCAACGGAATCTACAAGGTTGTATGACAAATAATATTTTGACAACATTCATAGGCATCTGTATGAAGGGGGTGTTTGGACTCTAAAAAAAGAAGATAAAAAGAGTAGTTTTTGTTTCAAGAAGTTTGCTTCCATTGAAATGGTTTTACTTTAATAACTTAATATAGCGTTAATATGCGTTATAATTGATATAAAACATCACAAAGTAATTAATTTGGTCATGTGGTTAAATATCTCTCTATGGTCATTTGATCTATAAAAATAAGATCTCTTTTCACTATTTGCTAACAACTGAGCAGTGTCTTGGGGGAATGAATAATTTCCATACCAAGTTACAACTGAACAAAGCACAGGGAGTCCTTTGTTTCCTCCAGAGATCGGAGGAAAAGCAGCTGATGTTGAAAATTCTAAAGGCCACCTTTAGTGCTCTCTCACGGCCCCACATACAGCATGGGTTAGCATGTTCGTTGAATGAACACACCTCAAGTAGTTAGGTTTCTAAAATTCTAAAATTCTTTCATGTCATTTATTTGGATCACCGACTTTCGAATTTTCTTTTCATTTTTGTCAAAATGATGACAGAAGAGATTTTCCTCATTGGAACGTGTACTTTATTATGCTAAAATATTCTTTTTGAGAAACCGATCGCTAGAATCCTTTAGTCTAGTGATTCTGAGATTTTGCTGCACATTAGAATCACTTGGGGGACTTTAAAAATATTGATGCCCTGGCTTCACCTCATACTGATTAGTTTGGAATCTCTGAGGGGCAGTACCCAGGCATCAGGATTTATTTAAATTGTCTGTGGGATTCCAATGTGCACATAAGTTTGAGAAGCATTTACTGTGGGTTGAATAGTGTACCCCCAAAAGATATGATGAAGTCCTAACCTCAGGTACCTGTGAATATTACCGTATTTGGAAATAGGGTCTTTGCAGATGTAGTTAGTTAGGATAAGCTCTTAGCGGATTACGGTGGGTCCTAATCTGATGACTTGTATCTTCAGACAAGGGAAATGTGGACACAGACATACAAAGAGGAGAGAATGCTGTATGAAGACACAGAGACAGACAGACCCAGAGAACAGATGGCCATGTGCCCACAGAGGCTGAGATTGGCATTGCATAGCTGCAAGCCAGGAAACTCTGAGGATTTCCAGAAATCTCCAGAAGTTAGTAGAGAGGTATGGAATAGATTCTCCCCCCGCCTGAGCTACCAAGAAGGAACCAAGCCTGCTGATACTTTGATTTTGGACATTTGGCCTCCTGAACTGTGAGAGAATAAATTTTTGTTGTGTTAAGCCATTCAGTTTGTGGTATGACAGCCCTGGGGAACTAATATAGCACTTCTTAGTCAATCCAAGGAGAGGGCTCATTTGCAGGATGGAATTCCTCCCCTTTTTAACATTTAGCCGTCTAGTTGCAATGGTGGGCAGATTCTAAATTAATAGCCATTTCCACTGACTTTGTTAGAGTAAGTATTTTGTGCCCTCCCATCCCTCTCTCATGCCCCACCACTGTCATTAAACAAGGCAGAAGAATTCAAAGCACTTATCTTGATGAAACATTTCTTTGGGTCATTATGGTTTCAAGGATTAGAATGTTCCACTTGTTATTCCAAGCATTTGTTTGCCTGAGCACTTTCTATCATGGTCCACAAAATACTGTGTAAGTCACATCACTCCAATAGTTTCTCTTTTAACCAAGTCCAATTGTTGCAGGATACAATCAGTATAATCAAAACATTTTAAAAGTTGAAATCAATGAAAAACAGGAGGCTTTCTTTTTTTTGAGTCTTTTATCCAAAATGATGGGTTCACAAATATATTTTGCCATGAAATAATCTCTTCCATTATTTCTTTGGTAATTATGAAATAATCCTAAACTACAAGCAATTTTAAAGATGAGATTCAAAGAAACTTTAAGTGATTTTTGGCATCTTTAAACTATTATGACAATTATCTCAATCAGTGGAAGAAAAGTATAGCTGTGGTTTGGACATAGGTGCAAATAGCATAGTAATCAAAATGCTGGTAAAGCAACCCTCTTCCCAGTCAACCACTTGACTAAATAAGTAACTTTAGGTTTGACGTCAATTAATGAGGTATATTCAGGTTTCAGAGCAGATTTAGAAGTGTATAAACTATGAACTATGACTCCCAAATATAATTGTTACCTATCTGATACCCAAGCTAGCAGAAACTATGACTATAAATGCAGTTATGCAACTATAAAAAGCATCAAGAGAGTTATCAAGAAAGATGTTAGCTGACCATTTAAGACAGAAAAGAGAGATATCTTAAAATGAGAAGTACATCACACAAATAGAAATACCACTGGTGGAGAGAGAGAGAGCTTCTAACTTTTCTTACCAAATATTGCTAGTTCCTTGAAATAATCATTATTAGTATTTTGGCTAATCTTATTATTGCCACTAGGAAAACTTCCTTAGGGTTATTTCAGGCTTTAACATCCCTAGGATCCTTAGAGGGGGAAACACACAGAAAGGCAGAAAATTAGGATTATGTTACTTAGATGATTGGAGAAGAAAGATCTCTTCCCCCATGAAAGCCAACATATTTTACACATAGCTCATGGCTGATTACATAATACATGGTGTTCAGTGAAAAATGAAAATGCAGGACCCCTTGTTCAAAAATCAGAAAACAGGTGTTGTATATGAACATTTTTCCTTTCTTTCATGGCCTTTCTTAAATTGTTATGATGTTTTTCACTTGTTGTTTAATGTCATTCTAAGTAAAGAATAATTAAAATGTTAATTATTAGCATGAACTTCACTATTCATCTTTATATTGTGCCATGCCAGTTTTAAATGCCAGTTTAAATATAAGAGCACTTAATTCAAATACAGAATCACTGAAATTATACAATTTGTAATTTGTAGTTTCTACATGTTTACATATTTTTCTTACCAGAACAATGGAAACACACTGAACAAAGATGACTTGGATGTTGCTATTTACTGTGGTATGCACACATTCTAAAAATGCTCTCTACGTTTGGCTTACTAACGAGTGAGGAATGGCTGAAAGAAAAAGAAAAAGGAACATGAGTTGCGTTATCTTTCACTGTCCTGCTATGCCATAATTTTCACATCAGTGGTTGACTAATGCAGGGAAGTAATACAAATGAGAAAGGATATAATAAGCTTCCTTGGTCATTAGTGTTTCTTAGAATATAATTGCCCTCTTTCTGAAATTCTGGCAAAATTCTGATTCCAGTTGAAAGTGTGGCCTCTCAGGGCTATCTGCAATTGCTTACTTAGTTGTCTATTGCTTACTCAATTGCTTACCCCAATAACCAGCTTACTCTTTACTCAATTGAGGTCTTGCTGAACCTCCATATGTACAGCATCAGTGCACTGGAAATCTGTGTTCATAGGCCTTGAAGAACACTATCTGTGAATGGCACAACAAAGCACGTCAGACATGCACATTGCACAAATATCCTGTACTCAAGCATGTGCTGCATTTGTTTCATTGTGTTTCACTTGCAAAATACAAGTTCAAAGATTAAATAATTAAGAATTTCAAGACAGCTACAGCATAGCATTAAAGCAAGCACAGGCCTCTTCTGAGCATGTGGTACTATGAGAATGGGCAGGCCATATCACCCTGAAGCCACTCTGGGCAAAGCCATTACATAATTACAATTTTCAAATTTAATTCCACCTTTCACTAACATAGGATTTTCTGGAGTTGCATGTAAGGTTTGGGGTAATGGTGAAGAACATTCAAACTAATAGGTTACTTGAGTGACATAAAAAATGCTTTGATTTTTTAGCTATTGTATCTCGATTTTGTTTTAGTGAAGATCAATTGCTTTCTTGTGTGAAATAAGTAAGCATACTCTTCATTGTTATTTTTCCTTTTCCAGTGTTTTTTCTTTGATTCATGCTGTAAATTTGCTATTGGGAGCTACTCATGTTCTATATTCTGGATGTATGAAATCTATTTAACAAGGTGTGGGCAATTCATATTTACTAGAGAAAAATATAATTTCACAAACAGTTGCACCCTCCCTCGTTGAACACATTTATATGCATTTATGTATTTTTTAAAAACTTAATGTAGTTTTTAAAGCCAGGCGTGATGCCTTACGCCTGTAATCCCAGCTCTTTGGGAGGCCGATGCTGGTGGATCACCTGAAGTCAGGAGTTCGAGACCAGCCCGATCAACAAGGTGAAACCCCCATCTCTACTTAAAAGTACAAAACTTAGCCGGGTGTGGTGGCGGGCGCCTGTAGTCCCAGCTACTCGGGAGGTTGAGACAGGAGAATTGCCTGAACCCAGGAGGCAGAGGTTGCACTGAGCCAATATTACACTCTAGCCTGGGTTACAGAGTGATACTCCATCACACACACGCACACACACACACACACACACACACACACACAAAGTGATTATTTACATTGGTGTCTTTCTCTTAAGGAACAACTTTTATATCATATGTTTTAAAAAATGATAAGGTTCTTAGACACATGGCTGTATTATTCAGTGATAGATCCTTTGAGAGTAAACCTGCCTTTTCCCCAATGTTGATCTACTTTTCCCACCACTCTTTTTTAAAGGATTCTTGCATTTAAAATTTAGATCATTAACTCTGAGCAAAGAATGGCAGAATCTCAAAACTGGCATACGTTACAAGAAAGCAGCCTGGGGGCTACTCATACTCTTCCAAGTTTTACTACTCCCAGGTGCTGCTTTTGTTGAAAACACTCCAGTTCTACCCTGTGTTTGGTATGCTGCCCTGCTTACCAAGAGTGTAAATCTATTGTAAACCTTATTCTTAATAAGGCTACCAGGATCAGAGCCAATCAAAAAAAGGAACAGCCTTCATAAATATTCACACCTCACTAGAGATTTAGCTATAACAAGTAATGAATAGTCATAGGGAATCTCATCATTGACTGAGACCCATCAATGCAAAAACAGAACCCCATTTCTAAAAGCAAATTAAAGGAAGTGTGTCTGTAAAAGGCAGGCAAAAACTAGTATTATGAGAACATTATTTTAAGGTAGAGATGTTTATATTATATTCCATGTGTCATTTATTTTCTTCCCCAATTAAATATCAATTTTAAATATAAATATCTCTTTTAAAACCTATTTTTCCCAATATACCATTATTTCTTTTCTTCTACTAGAATAACTGTATTCCTATGCCACAGACAGCAATGTAATACATGCATTTTCTCTGTGTAGCACATCTGTTTGCTTATGGGACTCATGGGAGAGTAGTAGGTGATTTTTTAAATGGTTTCTGGCTTGTGGTAGAACATTTCATCCTGGAAACTGGAAAACCACTTGGTCCAACTACCTTCAATTTGAGAATAAAATATTTGGTCTTAAAACATAAAGTGGGTAGAGGCATATGGGCTACAATGAGTCAGGAAGTATTCTGGACATTAAATCTGGGAGAGCGGGGGAAAATGTGTCTCTCCTTCCTTATTTCTCTCTTTACTGCTTGCTAAATAGAATTGTCAAAGCCTCCAACCTCCTGCATCTGTTGCAATGTTTTGTAGATTAGACATTTGGAAAGCACTATTGTCTTTCTGAATCAGTCTTAAATGTGATCATTTCTCTATTCTGAAACTCATGCAATTAAAAATTATTGTATAGATATGTATGACAAACAGGACACCTCTAGTTGTCTGACATACTTTTTCTATCCACACCTCCACCCACCTGCATGATCAAACTGTAAAAGTGATTTAGAGGACTGCTACATATTTTAATGCATACGTAAGGTAAGTCTAGAAAGAATTTCCTGATTTATCCATTTAACACTCTTATTATCCACACATCCATCTCTCTCTCATTCTCTTTTTTTGAAGTAAATTGTAGTTGACTTAACAGCAAATTCATCTCACAGCTTGTCACCACTTCCATACCCTACCCAACACCTTCTATTCAAGAAACTTGCAACTACCTTTTAAATTAAATACAAATTTTTCAGCTTTACATTCTGATTTTCTCATTTGGACTCTATCTGAGTCAGAAAGCTTTGGACAACAAACAATAAGTATCCGAAGAAAATGTATTTATTCATAGAACTAAAAATTCCAGGATTAGCATTAGCTTCAGATACAGCTAGATTCAGAGCCTCAAAGCATCTCATCAGCACTATCTCTCTCTTCTTTCTTGCCTCCTCTCTTCATCGTATTGAATTTGGTTTTAAACATATCCTCTCCACTTGGTGACCTCTCACTGCTCCAGTCTTACATGCTCTCAGCTTCAAGTCCATCAGGAAGAGACTGCTTTTAATGTAAAAATTTTTTTTTTTTTTTTTTTTTTTTTTTGAGACGGGAGTCTCGCTCTGTCGCCCAGGCTGGAGTGCAGTGGCCGGATCTCAGCTCACTGCAAGCTCTGCCTCCCGGGTTTACGCCATTCTCCTGCCTCAGCCTCCCGAGTAGCTGGGACTACAGGCGCCCGCCACCTCGCCCGGCTAATTTTTTGTATTTTTTAGTAGAGACGGGGTTTCACCGTGTTAGCCAGGATGGTCTCGATCTCCTGACCTCGTGATCCGCCCATCTCGGCCTCCCAAAGTGCTGGGATTACAGGCTTGAGCCACCGCGCCCGGCCTAATGTAAATATTTTTAATATAAGTTCCAGAAGAATGTCTTCACTCATGGGTTTTCCTTGATTTACCCACCTATCCTTGAACCAGCCTCTGAAATTGGAGGAAGATGAATGTCATGACTGACAGACTTGAACCATATTCTAACCCTTAGAACTAGTCATGCAATCAGCTCTAACTGAAAAATATTAACTGTGATACTCATGGGAAAAGTAAGATCCTGTAGATGAAAAGTAGGCATCCATCAGAAGCCACAGCCTACATTTCCTGTCTTGTCTTCTCAATTTTCCCCCCAAAACCCTGTAATCAAGTCCTCCATGATTTTAGTTACCATGCAACCAGGGGAATGGCAGTGGAGATTCTTTGCCTAATTGGAAGTTATGAGTTTCAGTCATGTCTTAGGGAGGCATAGTCATCCTCCTAAGAGACTGCAGTTAACCATGTAAGGCTTTCAAGAAATCTTTCTACCAGTTCTGAGTCTAAAACGTAGTCTTGAAATCAAATCTCATTGTTAAAGACAGTTGTCACTGGGGAGACTGGGCCTCTGTTAAGGTAGAAGCTTAAATTTGGCCTCAGAATTTTAGTGGCTGTGGCCTCTCTGAGATGTTTAATCATATATTCAACACAGTCATGTGTTGTGTCACAAAGAGCAGATGGTAAACTAATTGTTCCAACCCCTTGGGGTTCGCATTTGAATTAAACACCTCAGACCTTCACTGCAGTGCAGTGGTCAAACAGGAAAGTCCGAATAGCCCTCTGGTTGCCTACCCCATTGACTTATCCGAAGGCTATTTCCTAAAGTATGGGTCTGCTAAGCAGTGGATCCCCAACAGAAAATAGGATGCAAAGGCAAGTTTTTGATATAGAAGAATTTTTGGAGTCTAGCCTGTGCCTGTTTCCCACAAGTTGTGGCCACCCAGAAAAGCTGGACAAGCAGTATAGGCATTTTCTGGTGTCTTCTAGACCCTTGCTCCTCAAACTCTTGCCTGAAGACCAGTAGCATTAGCATCATTTGGGAGTTTGCTAGCGATACAATACCGTAGGTTCTACTCCAGAAAGTCTCTCTGATATTTATAGCTTTGTTATGAAAGATCCTAGTGGATGACCATAAATAAGAGCCAGGCTTTATAGTCAGACTTGAGCATTAACCTTTTTGAACCTCTGTTTCCTTAGCTTTATAATGGGGATAATAATGATAAATACATTACTGGCATGAGGATTACATTAATTAATGGATATAAGTATTTTGAATAGTGTATGGGACATAGTGATTCCCCAATCAACATGACATTTAATAATATAATTACAATTATTATTATCATCTTGTTCTTGAAATCAGAACTGAGAATGACCTGGGGTCAACTCTCACTCAAGGCGTATGCAAAAATATAGAGCTACCCTCAAGTAAGTGAATACAGCATCTTTTCCTTTTGAATGACACTTTTGAATCATTTTATTGTGAGTGTGTTTTGTTTATCCAGCAGGGAACATTTTGGTCATTCAGCAGTGATCTGGTGTTTTTCTTCCCTACCTTTCAGGAAACCTGTCTGATAAAATAACTTGTCCTTCATGATGTTTGTTTTGTTTGGGTCTTAGGATTGCTTTTGTTGTCTGTCCTATGCCCGCTCACCCTCTGAGAAATTGGCCTTAGCAACACTCTCTAACTTTCAGTCATATAGAATCAACCACATTATCTTCGGCTCTTTTACTATAGCATGTGTATGCTTCTATTGTATTGCATTTATCAGTTTATGTGCCTGCCACATTTTCTTATTCTGTGCCCTTCAAAAGGCAAGAACTTTTTTTTTAGTATCTCCAGGGCCTAGATCATAAATTTCAGTCCATAATTCCTTTTTTATTGTAACTAATTAATTAGTTTATGTATTTTTGTAGAAACAGGGTCTTGCGCCATTGCTCAGACTGATTTCAAACACCTCACTTCAATGATCCTCCTGCCTCGGCCTCCCAAAATGTTGGGATTACAGATGTGAGCCACTGTGCCTGTTCCGTAATTACTTTTTATGATAAGAAATGGAGGGAACAATGAGTTGACTGTAAAACGAGTTCCCTGGAGGAAGAATGGATTCCGGCATATTGGTTAACTATCACGTGTTAATACTTATAGCAAATTGCCCCAAGACTTGGTTACTTAAAAATAACCGTGTATTCATGCTCATATGTCTGTGATTCAACTGGTCCTGCTGCCTTGGCTGGACAGCTGCGCTTCCCATTGCAGGTCTGCCTGGGCTGGGCTCCTTACTACAGATTTGGCTCTGTCTGTATCATCTGCATTGACTATGAGGACCCAGCTGAAGTTGCAGTAGTAGAACTACAGAAACTTTTCTTATGGCCGAGGTGCAAAACAGTAAGTTCTACCACGTAAACCTATTTCAAACCTTTGTTTGCATCATGACACTAGCATCTAGTTGGTGTTGGGGGGGGGCGGGGCGCGGAGCAGGGTGGGGAATAGCGAAATAACTAAGCCTAAAGTCAGTGGGGTGGGTAAGAATACACTTTGAGTCTATGAGAAGAACTGAAATATCTTGGGACAAAAGGCATAGATACAGGTAAGGGTGAAGAATTGTGACCAACATTTCAATATGCCTTATCAGGGTGTAAAGAGAATGTGTGAAAGAAATAACTGTCCTAGAGTTGGATGGTTTAATTTAGTCATTGCTATTCTAGGATTTAATTGTGGTCTGTGTCCAAAATATCTAAGGAAGATTCTACTTTAAATTGCATGTGAAGATCTCTTGAAATAATGCTTGTAGAGTTGTGTTTTTACTGCATTTAAAATAAAATTGTATACATTTATTGATACCAGAATATTGCTGCGCTATGCTTACCAAATCTAAGATTAGATTCTTTCGTGTCTAGGTTGTCCTTATTATGATCCTGGTTTTGCAAATTCCCCAAGTGTAATTGCCTCCGCAATGGTTACTAATAATCATGACCCTCTCCTCAGAAAGGTAATGTTAATTAGCCTTCTTCCTAATAACGAATCACCCTCCATGAACAGTTACAGATTTTTTTTCTTTTGGATTTACAAATCACTGTGATTTTAATACGTTTTTTGCAGCAGTTTCAAGGTTTACTATTTTGCACCCTCTGCTGGGGGAAAAACAAAGAGAATTACAGCAGATGTGGAGAAGCAAGTAATTTGGGATATGAAGTGAAAGCCTTAGATTAGAAGAGCACTTGCCTCACGAACGTCTTTCATTTTGCAATTACTTTGAGAATACATTTCTGTAACTCTTCTTACATAAACAATATATTATGAAATTTAAATTTATGAACATTAACCTAAAAATATCCAAACTCACAATTTATGGAATTCAGCAATCTGAAATATTTCTTTTAAGCCTTCCCTATGGGTGGATTTGGAATATACTTAGAGTAAATTCTATTGATAAGGAACCAAAATAGCAAGAAAAGGAAATATTAAGTATCTGAAAAACTGAGGCTTAAAAGGTACTTTCCATTAAGAAAGCCACAAGCTAGTAAATTTCTGTTCTGAATTTCATAGAAGAGGTTATCAGCTTATGCAGTACTTGAATTATAGAGAAACAAATATCTTTTTGCTTAAAAGATAAATTTAAATGCTGTAAACTCTTCCAGTGAATTACTAAGAATATCTACTGACATACCCTTTTATTAAAGGCCTCCATATAGTAGAAAAAGCAACCTAAAATTACTTAGTTAGGTTAAAACATAGCATAAATCTGAATTCCATAATGCTTTACATCAGATGGAAGAAAGTAGCTATCTCTAAAATATTCTCACACTCTTATTCATAACAAGTGAATAATTTCATCAGAGTGAAATCATCACTTGGAATAACAAACATTTTAAATGGAAGAATGTTCGTTTCAACAGACTTTGTTTCTAAGTCTGTCTGCCTATACATGTACAAACATTTGTGTGGCTGTCCCAGTTTATGTTGAATGCCATGATATATTGTTGAAAGTGGTCAAACTTATCCATTTCCTACACTTGTATAATCCACTGTTGCAAGAATATTTCAGCCTACACTGATATCTCAGTAGCCCCTGGTGCAACACAAGCCTGATATTTTCTAATCCAAGGTTATTTTTCAGGTCATCAATTCTATTTTCAAACATCTGACAGGCTCTGGTGTTCTTAATTAGAATGATGGCACATCTATCGATCATTATCTTTATGACTTTAATTTTCTCCTCAACTTGTAACAAGTTCAGATTCAGGCTTTCATGGACCTTATGTGTTGCTTTCTGAATCACATCTCCTAGCACTTGCTAAGCCAGTCTGACATCATTTGATAAGTAAAATAAGTATCCTCAGATGTTAAATCAAAAATAGAAGGGTTTACCACCAAGGAGGGAACCTTGAGAGCAAAGTGCAATTTCTAATGTTTCTCTTTCTCTCCTTTTCTCTGTTTCTCTCTCTTTTTTCTACATGATGCTACATACTTGTACCAATATTAAAAATCATATACCAATAAAACAAAATGTAGATGTAAATGAAGTTACATTTCCATATCTTTTCATTGCTAATCTTTAATGGTATAGGAAACATAAATATGTGACTCTTGTAAATACAGCCCTTTTAGATAGAGCCGTGGATGACAATACAGGGAAAAAGGACCACAAAGGTTAGTTAGCCGCATTTTTTCCAGGTTGATGCTATGAGATGACTTCTTATAATCTCGGCTCTCCTTTATACTCTTTCTACTATATTTGACAATTTATACTGGTTTAGCAGAACTTAGTGCCTTTAAGGTCTCTTCAAAATGTCACCCTTCTCTGTTTATTCATGTGTTATAACTTGGCTGGAATATCTTCTTTCTTTCTCATTTCTAAATCTTCACATCAGATTATGCCCAGCCATGTACAATAATTAATCATAAAACTGTTTTTTTTTTTCAAAAATGTCAGCAAGCAGTGATATTTTTTCCTAATGTTAGGACAAATCTAATTAATTATTTAACTTATTTCAACTAGTTAGTTAATTATGTCACATATTTGTCTCTTCAACGCAAATTTGGGTTGAGTTGATTAACCTTTGTACTTTCAGATCTCTTTTGCAATTTTCTCCTGAGGGAGGGAAAAAAAAGAAACTCTTGCATCCAATGACACCCATTGAGTTGATTGTCCCAATTTATTTTCTTTCCACGTAGAGAAATATCTGAAATTAGAATTTGTTTTGTCCTCATTCTTTGCACTTGTCAAGCTTTTTCATAAACATTTCTGCCTTTCTCTTAGACTGGATTCTTTCAGTTGCAAGTAATAGAAAACAAAATAAGACTAGCTTAAAGAATTTGTATATCCATAATGTTGCAGCCAATGATACAGGCTAGTTCTCAGAATGAAAAGAAGATCTAAGGCCTTATGTACTGAATATGAAGAGTGAGTGCTTTGTGAATGTTTTCTGTATGTGTCTGTGTCCTTCTCTGCATCTTCTCCCTACACTGGCTTTTTTCTGCAGATCAGCTATGCTCTAGGCATGTAATGAGGATCATGGCCACCCAAAGCACCAACTTAGCAACTCTAGCAGTGAGCATGTCCCTCATGGGACTAACAAAGAGTAATCTAGGAAAGGCATTTGATTGGCCCTGTTTTCATTTATATACTCATGTCTTGGATCAATCACAGCTGCTTGGATTGAAAAATGACTGGTTTGAACCATATGTGATTCCTGTTTCTGTAGGTTCAAAATGTCAAATACAGGCAGTTTCAGATGGTTCAACTAGATGAGGGTCAGGCCTACATCACATGCTCCCCATGGCACAAGATAGTCTTTTACTATGACGTGAAGAAGGGAGTGAGAAAACTGCCAGACAACTGAAAAATTCGCTATTATTGTTAAAACAGAAACATTTTATTTTTTAAAAACCTTAAGGCTAATAACATTGACTTTATTATATGAGGATTTGACCCATGCAAATATACCTGGATCAATATAAACCTGTTCTTTTCTAATATGAGTTTATTTTGCAGGTCATCAGTTGTGTTTCTAAGAATCCAAAAAGCCTTTGGGAGAACGAGGTGGGCAGATCACCTGAGGTTGGAAGTTTGAGACCAGCCTGACCAACATGGAGAAACCCCGTCTGTACTAAAAATACAAAATTAGCCGGGAGTGGTGGCATGCATCTGTAATTGTAGCTACTTGGGAGGCTAAAGCAGGAGAATAGCTTGAAACCGGGAGGCAGAGGTTGTGGTGAGCCAAGATCGCGCCATTGCACTCCAGCCTAGGCAACAAGAGCAAAACTCCCCCTCAAAAAAATAAAATAAAAATAAAAATAAAAAAATCTAAAAAGCTCTGTTATTCTTAATTAGAATGGTAAAGACAGTTACACTTATAGTCATACATTTATTCTTCTTACTAAAATGGATTTTGCTCTATGATCATGTTTCTTATCTCATGGCAGTTCATACCCAATTCTCAAGTAATTGAAGACCACATTCTGAAATGTTTCCTGTCTTCTTGCACAAAGCCAGTATCCAATATTAAAAGATGAATGCTTTTTCACATGGGATCCTGTAATGAAAGATATTCAAAAGTCTTTTAAGTAACCCATAGGTATGAGACTGATATTATTTCCTTGGAGTTTGGTTGTTTTGTCTTTTTTTGTTAGTTTGTTTGAGACATACTCTCGCTTTGTCACCCAGGCTGGAGTGTAGCGGTGTGATCTCAGCTCACTGCAACCTCTGCCTCCCAGGTTCAAGCTATTCTCCTGCCTCAGCCTCCCAAGTAGCAGGAATTATAGGCGTATGCCACCATGCCCAGCTAATTCTTGTATTTTTAGTAGAGATGGGGTTTCACCATGTTGGTCAGGCTGGTCTCGAACTCCTGACTTCAAATGATCCACCTGCCTCAGCCTCCCAAAGTGCTAGGATTACAAATGTGAGCCACCGCGCCCGGCATTTCCTTGGACTTTGTAAGTATAATGAAGAGCACAGGTTGATACCAACTTTATTCCATTTGAATAAAACTAATGATTGAACAAACCATGTGAAACTTCCAGTGTCCAACCATTTTTGGCTTACAGAAATGGCAATTTCCCGTCATTCCAACTACTAATTGATATGTGGTTTTTGATGTAGGTCTGAAATCCCTACCCAGATCTAGCTTAACTCATTTGTTTTTATCACGGTTAAAAACAATGGTTTGTTGTTATGGTACCAAGTACCCAAGGACAGCTATAGGTAGACAAGGGAATCTTGCTCTGTCATCCAGGCTGGAATGCAGTGATGCAATCTCGGCTCACTGCAACCTCCGCCTCCCAGTTTCAAGTGATTCTCCTGTCTCAGCCTCTGGAGTAGCTGGGATTATAGGCACGCACCACCATGTCCAGATATGTTTAGTAGAGACAGGGGTTTCACCGTGTTGCCCAGGCAGGTCTCAAACTCTTGACCTCAGGTGATCCACTCACCTCAGTCTCCCAAAGTTCTGGGATTACAGGCATGAGCCACTGCGCCTGGTGATAAAGGATAATTTTTTAGTCCAGTGTAGATATGGGTGTGAGATTATATTGTGATTCCCAGAATTCTCTAAGACAACAGAGGCCATGCCAATTTTGTTCATTGTTTTGTCCCCAACACCTAACACAAAAATTGGAACAAAATAGGCAATTAATATAATAATTTTAGGAGAATGAAAAATAAATATACATAAATGTTTGAATGTTCTTTTATGTAACTCTCCTATTAAAAACCATACCCTAAGTATATGAAAAATTACATTATTTTAATATAATTATTTATCATATTTAATATACTATATTAAATATATTATTACATTAAATTAAATATATATTTACTTATATACTTAATTATGTACCTGTATTTAATTTTTATTAAATTAAATTAAATATATTTAGTTATATATTTAATTATATATTCAATTATATACATAATTATATAATTATATATTTATATATAAAATATGTTCCATGAGGGACAGGCTCATTACTAGAGTTGCTAAGTTGGTGGTTTGGGTAGCCATGATCCTCACTACATGCCTAGAGCTTTGCTGATCTGGAGAAAAAGGCCAGTGCAGGGAGGAGATTCAGAGAAGGACACAGATACATACAGAAAAAATCCACAAAGCACTGACTCTTCATATTCAGTACCTAATAAAATAGGTAAGTTTATTTTATTTTAATAATAATTATTGTTACTCTATATTTAATAATTTTATTTAATATATTAAATTATATTAAATCATTAAATTAAATTTATTTATTTTAATATAATATATTTAACAATGCATAATATTTCCCTGATGGCTTTGGTGAACAAGTTGTGAGATAATACACCTGAAATGAAATGCTATCTGTGGAAAAAATAACAAAACTTAAAAGTGAGTGAAGAACCTATTGATATCCACATTTTAAATATTAGGAAACTGAGAATTAAAGCAGTTAAATAACTTGGGTAAGGGCCCACAACCAGCTAGTAAAGAAGAAAGGACTAAAACCCAGGACTTGTAAATCCTCCTCCAATAGTCTTTCCATATTTTAATTAAAAGAGAATATTGCCTGTTTGGGACTTCATTCTATGTTAAAAGCAATCCTCTAAGTGGATTGCACTGAACTAAGGACCTCAGACTTTTCATTACTTCTCTACAGCAAGTAACGTTGAAGAAGGCAGGGTATGTTTTGACCTTGATTATTTTTTAACTTGATTATTTTTTATAAGTTTAAGTTATTAGTTTAATTTTTATTTGATTCTAGATGTACACATGGATTAAAACTTTGCATTGATTCTTTCATTTATTCACTGTGTATTGAGGACCTACTGTGTCACCAGGCAACACTAGTGCTGGAGCTACAAAGGTGAACAAGACATCATGATTCTTTGCAATTTGAAGCTTAGAGCCTTGTGAAAGAGATAGACAAAAAATAGAAGATCAATGAATATACATAAATATGCATATTTTGTATTATGAAAAGTTCCCTTAAGAAAATTGAGTGATTGCTAAGATAAAGAATGATGAGGGGTGTAAGGAACACAGGGTAACCAATTTAAATAGATAAGTAAGGAATGTGTCTTCTAAGGAGGTTACACATAGCCTGAGGCTGGAATGATAAGAAGGAAGTATTTAGAGATTGAAGTGAAGGCATTCTTATGAAAAGAGACCAGAATGGCTGGCTGGAGTGCTCGAGCATGGAGGGCGCAGATGAAACAGCTTACTTATTGAGGGTGGGGCTTAGGCTTGGTTTACCAAGAAGGTCTCTCTTGCTCTTTCTCTTCCTCTTTCTTTCTCTTTCTCAGTTCTTTTCTATTGTCTGATCTGTGTTTGAAGAGACAGTTCATAGAGGCAGTCTCTCTTGGGCCTTTTGTTCTTTTGTACATCTGGCTGGCTGTGTAGTGGCTGCAAACTCTTACCCAGACAATTTATCAGGAATTTTTATCCAACTGTTAACCTTAACCTTGAGAGATGAGGTTACATCTTGTCCAGACAAGAGCAGGCTTTGCTTACCATTATGGGCTAAATGTTCATGTATTTCCAAAATCTATATGTTGAAAACTTCACTCCCAGTGTGATGGTATTAGGGGGTGGGGCCGTTAGGAGATGATGGTGTCATGAAAGTGGAACCCTTCTGAATGAGAGAACCAAGGGAGCTCTCTCACCTCTTTGGCCATGTGAGGACACAGTGAGAAGATGACTATCTTTGAATTTAGTGCTCTAACAGACATATAATGTCCTGGTGCTTTACTCCTCCCAAACTCCAGAAATGTGAGAGATAAATATTAATTGTTTAAGCTACCAGTCTATGATATTTTTGTTGTACTAGCTCCAATGCACTAGGACACTTATTGTTTGCTATGCAAGTTGTGGGTTCCCCAAGCTCAGTGTGTTTCACTGCAGTGTAAACCCACTGTGTGTATAACACTCAACACATTGCCCTCTCCATGGAACGTGGGGCAAGGGTAACTGATATAAATACGCAAATACTCATGTTACTTGCTGTGCTATGAGTAACAGTCTGTGTCTGACCCAGGAGTCTCAAGTCTTAGGCAGCATCCGTGAAAAGTACAGGGTCACACTAGCTTATAAGTAGTGTACAAATTAAATACCAGACCTGAAAATATGTTTGTTAATTCCTTAATAATTTGGGTGACATAACAGAAAAGACAAGACTTTGCCTTTTAAAGAGTTTCAGCAACAGATTTGATTGAATACAGTCACATTAAGTTTAAGTATGATTTTTAATGAGGAAGAACATATGAGAATATTATTAAAGTTTAGTTACCATCTGTGAATAAGTGTAAAAATATCATTTTATTATTTCCATAGGAATAGTTATATATTATTTTTCAAAAAAAGAATTTCTATTCGTTGTGAGTGAAGTTTCACCTTGAATTTTTAATGCTGAATACAAATGGACAAACACTTTAATTTTGTTACACACAACTGGGAAATCTTTCCCCGTTTTGTCTGAGTATTATGTTGGTGCAAAAGTAATTGTGGTTTTTGCAATTAAAAGGAATAAATAAATCTGTACCATAGATACACTTTTCTTACAACATTCTGATTTCTACAGTTTTTATTTCATTTTCATGATAATATATATTAAAATACATAGGTGCCTTAGGATTCTGTTTCATTAGTGCAAAAGACCGGACGTTATGGTATTGTATTTATTTTAAAAGGTGTCATTTTAAAAACTTGTGTTGAACTCTCAAAAACTCTCCAAGACTCAAACTGCAAGGGAATGAGTACTTTATTCAGGTCTTTGCAATAGGAAAAACTCTCAAATGGAGTGTCTCCTTGAACTTTGGAGATAAGAGGGGTTTTACAGGTGATTGAAATAAAAGCAGCAAAATGCCTTCTACAAGTTTGGTGGGCTCAAGTCAAGCAGGTGCTTGAATGGTGCAGAAAGGAGAGACGGTTCTTTGTGATTTGGCCCCAATCAGCACATCATATCCTGATCTTGAAATTTTTTACTAAAAGGTAGAAATTAGAAAGAGGTGGTTTGTCTATTGATATAAAATTATATTTGAGTTATTTTACCCCAAAATATTCACTTGTGTTCAAGTTTCTTTTGAAGGTTGACTAAAGGACCAACATCATTTTCCTTAAAATATATCACTTAGTATTACAGATGTTGTAACCAGATTGTCAATAAACTTATTTTAAAAGTAAACTAAACTCAGAAACCATAGATGAACAGATAAAAATTAAATCATATTTTTAAAAAAGTAAACTAAACTTCTAGATAAATGTAGTTACTATAATATTCGACAATTCACGTTTTCTTGTGAATTTTACATGAGTGAATATTTCACTGATTAACTGAAACAGTGATTTATTCTACTTCAAATTTATAGTCTAAATATAATCATCTCATTACTGGTAACAGATCACCTTAAGAGCAATTACAGCTAGAATATTTCCTCACAATCTGGAATGAAACGTTGAATACAACTTTCAGTTCTATCTTCCTTTATATGCTGCAATGAAACTGCAGGTTAATTTATTTCCCATCTGCCTTTATTTCTTATTCTGTTGATCTTATACTTTTTTCCTTTTCACTTCCATGGGAACATATTCTTTCTATTTTAAACCCTTTCTTTTTTCCACTTGCAGAATTAGGCTAGTGATTTTTAGTAAAACATCACATTAAAGGACCAGAGCTTCATTATCATAGTGCACGCTCTGTCTTTCTCTCTTCCAATTACTCAGCTAATTTTGTAATTTGAATTTTTGTTTTAGAGCAACTGTTTTTCTTTTTCTTTTATAGCAGAACAGCGTTTGAAAATTGTAAAAAATCAACACCGCCAGGACTATGTGAATTAGTCATTCTAAATGGTATTCATATAACCTAGGCATATTTTTCCAATAATGGAGCCATTAATACCTTTGCCTCCCTTTGGACTGTCAATATTAACTAGGAAATGATATAATGATATCTGCATCTAAGTCTATTCTAGGAGACAATCAATTTAACAACAATTTTTGTAAAATTTCAATTGGAGATATTATCAGTTGGAAGAAAACTTGCTGATGGGATGTGTGCTGAGTTTAGATCACAGTTCAACTATCCTCTGTCAAACTGTATGGACGATAGTTAAAGACGTAGGTTTATGGTCAGTCCCACCTAGTGACTCTAATCTTGATTCCTTATTGCCTGGATCTGTAAGCTTGGGCAACTATCTAAGCCTTGTTTTTCTCATTTTAAAAAATTGGGACCGTGATACCTAAATTAAATAGTTGTTTTTAAGCATACAAACACACACACACATCCATACACACAGTACCCAACTTAACAATGGTTCAATTTAAAATTTTTCAACTTTATGCTGATGCAAAAGCAATACACATTCAGCATACTCCTTGACTTACAATGGAGTTACCTCTGCATAAACCCATCCTATATTGAAAACAAGTCAATTTAATGATGTTTTCCATTTTGAATGGGTTTATCTGGACATAACCTCATGTAATTTAAGGGATATCTATCTATCTATCTATCTACCTACCTATCTATCTAAATCTACAGCTAAACATCTTTAATGTAATAATTGCATAATAAACTTTATTGCTTTATTATTACTATTACTAATGCAGTAATGCCTAGCGACTGGAGAGTGACTATTCACTGACTAACCTCAAATGCATGTGTTGGAATGGTAGGACAATTAGTGTCTACATATTACACACATAATGTTTTAATTATCCTGTGTAAGCCATAATATTTAATAACAAATCTCAAAAGATGTGTTATTTTGGCCTCAGTTTACATTGCTGGAGCATATGGATTGTGAACTTTGACATTTTAAATTTATTCATCTTAGTGCATCATATACTTTTAGCCTTTTTTTTTTGTATTAAGTAGTCCTTGTTTTGCTTTACTTTAAACCTGACATCAGTGCCTGAAAACAACCTGTACGTTTTTGACATTATTATATTACACAGTTAAGGAAAAACTTACATTCTTACTTTTTTTTTTTACAAGTTATGTTTCATCTGCCTATTTTTAAGTATTATATTGTTATAAAGTGATTCCTGCGAGTTTTAATTAAAGACTACATAATGAGAGTGGCAACGTGAAATCATGAGAAAAGAGCATAAATTGCAGTTGGAATCTTGGAATCACACTCTTTCTTTGCTCTCTAGTCATGAGGTCTTGAATTAGTTATTCACACTTGAGGAATGTTGGTTTCCTCATTTCATTTAATACCTGAGAATGGTATTGAATGAATACCATACACAAAGGATTATAGTGAAGATTAAAGGGGGAAAATTATTGTAAATAATAGAATATATAAATGTACTTTGCAGCTTTGAGAATGACCCAAATCCAAGCAACACATACTAAATTTGCTGGTAAAAATGTGACATTTTTGTTTGTTGTTAAAGTAAATGCTTTGTGACTCTGTTTGTTATATATTTGTTATTTTGTGTATCTAACTTTGTTAGCTATATTTATTAATTTTTTATGTGTTACTGACAAAGCTGGCACCCTCCAAAAACACGGTCTTTCCCTGTTCAGTGCTGTGAAGCCAATACACAAAACCAAAAGTGAGTATCTAGTAGTGCAGGCTTAATTCTATGGCCATAGAATTGAGAAGCAGCAGTTTGGCTCACAAATCAACTTCTCAGCTCCTGAGAGCCAGGAAGCCACAGATATAGGGCATTTTTAAAGAGGAGGCTCATCATCGAAAGCAAGAGGAGGAATATTTATGTCTTTCTGGGAATGAGCTGAGAACTCCTCGAAATCTTTCTTTTTGTCTTTTTATGGTTTCTTCACGTCGTTGTCATGGTGATTGTCAACTGTCATGGCACTGGTGGGAGTGCCATTTAGCATCGAAATTAGATTATAATGAAGTTAGAGGATTATTCAGAGGTCAAGTGAGCTGCCATCTTGAATCCCACCAGTCTTCAGCAGTTTGGGCATGATGAGGAACTTTTGGTCTCAGGCATCCTGCTTCCTAAAGATAAGCAGAATTAAAGTGGAATAGAAATTCATCTATGTGAATACATAGGCATTTCAGTTTGAAACATAAGTTTTGCCTTGTAAGAATGATTATTTTTATTTTTAAAGATGGGGTCTCATCTCATTCTGTAGCCCGGGCTGGAATGTGGTGGCATGATCATAGCTCACTGTAGCCTCCAATTCCTGGGCTGAAGTGCTCCTCTCACCTCAGCCTCCCAGTGTAGCTAGGACTATGGGTGAGAGCTACCACACCTAGCTCATGATAATTGTTAAGGTGAAAAGTTGGTATCTCACATCCATTATGATATTGGGGAAAAAAAAAAAAGAAAATAACAAGCACTGGTAAGGATATCAAGAAATTGAAACCCTTTTGTACTGTTGGTGGGAATGTAAAATGGTGCCACTGGTATGAAAAACAGAGTGGCAGTTTCTCAGATAATTAAAAATAGAATTTTCATAGGACCCAGCAATTCCACTTCTGGGTGTATCTCCAAAAGAAATGAAAACAGAATCTCTAAGAGATATTTGTTCTCCTATATTCATAGCAGCATTATTCACAATAGCCCAAAGATGGAAGAAATCCAAGTATTCCTGGACAAATGAATGTATAAACAAAATGGAATAGGTACATAAAACAGAATATTATTCAGCCTTAGAAAGGAAGGAAATTTTGACAGATGCTGTACCATGGGTAAATCTGGGGAACATTATGCTAAGTGAAGTAAGCCCATCACAAAATGACAAATACTGTTCGATTCCACTCATAGAAGCAAAGTAGTCAAATTAATAGAGATAAAAAGTAGAATGGAGGTTTCCAGGGACTGAGAAAAGAGGGGAATGGAGAGGTGTTGTTTAATGAGATAGTATTTTAATGTTTTGCAAGATGGAAAGAGTTCTGGAGATTGGTTGCACAACAATGTGAAGGTACTTAAAGCTGACGAAATATGCAATTAAAAATGGTTAAGATGGTAAATTTATGTTATATGTATTTTACCACAATTTTTAAGTCAAAAATTGGTGTTTGTTTGGCCATTCTAAAGCTATTCAAAGCCTAATAGCACTAAAGAGTTCTGACAGGGGTGTGGACAAAGCTTATTCCGTTACTTACCTAAGGAATTACTACCTCCATAGTAAAGAACTCTAAACTTGAGTTACTGCATCTATAAATTGAGTGGGATTAATATATCTGCTTCAACAGTGCTGTTTTGGGGCTTAAAAGATATTGCTTTTAAAGTATAGCAATGCATTTGTATTAGTTTGCTAGGGCTGTCATAGCAAATTACCACACAGTGGGTGACTTTAAAAAAAGAAATTTATTTTCTCAGAGTTCTGGGGGCTAGAAGTTCAAGAGCAAAGGGTTGGCAGGTTCAGTTTCTCTTGAGGCCCCTCTCAGTGGCTTGCAGGCAGCCACCTTCTCATTGTATTCACAGATGGTCTTTCCCAGGTATGCACATGCCTGTGTTCAAATTTTCTCTTAGAAAGACACCAGTCATGTTGCATTAGGACCCACACTAAATTCTTTAATTGAATTACCTCTTTAAGGACCTTATCTCCATACACAGTTACAACCTCAGGTACTGGGCAGTAGGGCTTTAACATATGAATCTTAGGGACACAATTTATTTAAAAATAAATATACAGTTCACATTTATTCTACATTTAAGATGTATGAGATACTTGTTATATACTTGTTATATCTCATACATCTTCAGTGTAGAAAAAATGTAAACTGTATATGTTAGCTCCATGGATAAGTGTTTCTATCTAGTAGGTATATAAAATGTATTTCTGTCATAATTCCAATGTTTTGAAAATAAAATGTGATGTGAATGAGATCATTCATTCAGCAAATTTTGACTCATCAATTAGTTGAGTAGTTGACTACCCACTATGAGAAAATAGGGATTAAAACATGGTTCATACTTTCAAGAAACTGAAAATAAAAGTCACTATTTTAATCATGTTTACACAGCACCCTACATTTTACAAGGTTCTTTTATACATTGCCCTATTTAATGCTCACAAGAATCTTTTGAGGAAGATGTGGGCCTATGTGTTAAGGTTATATATTTATTTCTATCGCACCTGGTTCTGGGATGAATTATGAAGGTTTTAAAAATTAACCCACTGTATCATTTCAAAATAGACATAAGTGAGACAATCTTGGCAAAGGGAACACAAGGGTGAAAACATACACAAAATGCTTGCCGAGCAATCTGAATTCAGAGGGAAAAATTAGCACATATCCCTAACATCCCCTTCTGTCCCACATCCCTTGAAATTTGAGAGAGGGAGAGGTGGGGACACACAGAGAGAGAAAGAGAGAGAGAGAGAGACAGGGAGACAGAGAGAGAGAGAGAGATCCATAAAAGTTTTATATATAAGTGAAACATAAGAGGACAGAAATAAACTGACAGAGAAAATAAAGTGACAGAAAAATAAGAACAAAGAAAAATAGTGCAAAATTCACAATGGGACCCAAGGTCTGTTGTTTGGGGGTACTTCAGGCTCAGAGTCAGTGGAGTGGGGGCAACAAATTGAAGGTAACTTGAGTGATTAATTGGCTCCCTACATTTACAATGGTCGGGTTAGTGATCTCTGAGCCTTTCTTAGCCTGTGCTGTTTATTCAGGGCTGGAACAAGTCAGTGGGCCTAGTGTCAGACAGCTAGCCATTCCCAGGGGAACAGGGTGTTCTCTCCACAGCAGATAAGCTACTGGTACATCCAGTCTAGAGGCTTGTTCCACTACTTTCCCCAAATTGCTGAGGGCAAGCTCCTGTAATTGTTATCAGCTTCTCAAATTGCAATGTGAGTATTCAGCAAACAAGTATTTGAAGAAAATCGACACAATGGAAGAAAAGCACTAGAACTTGGGGGTTAAATTAAGAGAGGAATCAGAAGATGCTTTAATGATCTCTGAGAGATCAAGGAGGATTAACATCCTTAGCACCTAAGCACAAAAACAGGCCGGAAAAGTAGCCTATTAAAGAACTTACAATTCTTAAAAAAAAAAAAAAAAACCTGGGAAATTTAAAAAAAAATACTGAATAGCAGATTGAACATAATTAAATTGAAAATTAAAGAGCTGGAAAAGGAAGCCGAGAGATTTTCTGGAAATGCAGTGCAAAGGACAAAAGAGTTAGAAAACAAGTATGAAAAGATATGAAGTAAAAGAGGACCCATCTAGAAGCTTCAATGAGATACAGATGGCATGAGAGAAAATAATGAGGGAAAAATGTTCCATTTGACAATTAGCAGGATGAATGAAGCAAAAAGTACCCATTTTTTCAACATTCCAGGGAAAGTATTCTAAGGATTAAAAAAAAAAAAAAGCTTAAAAGGCAAACAGTGAGTAATAGAAACAGAACAAAGCAAAATGAATTACCTACAAAGAAATGAAAATTTAAATGGCATCAAAGTTGTTTTCAGTAACAACAAATATACGAGAGCAAGAAGAGAAGAATTTTAAATCCCAAATATTCCCTAAACCAAATTAAGATTCAAGTGTGGGATCAAACAAAACATTTTTTATAATGGAAGGAGTCAGAATTTTAATACACAGTGTTTGTCTGGAAGAATGACTCTATTAGGATATGTAGCAGCAAAGCCAAACAACAAAAACACATCCTCCCTCACACCCCTGCCCCCCAAAGAAAAGAAAGAAGAAGAAGAAACCACAAGTTTGGTTATAAGAATTTGCCATAGGCAAGGCCAGAGGTGGTGGCTCATGCCTCTAATCTCAGCACTTTGGGAGGACTAGGCAGACAGATCACTTGAGGTTGGGAGTTTGAGACCAGCCTGGCCATCATGGTGAAACCCTGTCTCTACTAAAAATACAAAAATGGGCCAGGTGTGGTGGCTTATGCCTGTGGTCCCAACTACTCCGGAGGCTGAGGCAGGAGAATCACTTGAACTGGGGAGGTGGAGGCTGCAATGAGCCGAGATTACATCACTGCACTCAGGCCTGAGAAACAGAACAAAACTCTGTCTCAAAAAAATAAACAAATAAAAAAAAAAGAAAAGAAAGGGATTTGTCATAGGCCAAAAATATGAGTGAACACAAATTCCAGGTCTGAGTTAGAAATAGGAGAATAAAAAACGGGAATAAACACAAGAAGGAAAAAAGGGAACAGTAGTAGTTGATATGGAAACGATTCAAAAGTAAAAAGTGAATATCATCTTGACAAAATTCATGAATTCCCAGACAAATATTTTGTGGAAAAACTACCACACATATGAAATTTTGATATAGGTTTTTATTTCTTTAAAGATTTGCATGTAGAAAGAAAAAATATAGGGAATGACCATCAGATAGAAATAGGGATCAGTTAATAACACACTAAGCTCTTTTTTATACATGACCATAACCAAGGACCTCCTTCTGCTCCCATCCAGCCCCACAAAAGCTTCTATAAATTAATTTTAAGATTATAGTAGAGGAAGGATCTTATAAAATGAATGTGTTTTAAAAGCCTGTTAGAAAAGAAAGCACTGATAATATCTGCTGAAAAGAGGTCAAATGCATTTGAATTCCTTGAGGAATCAGAGGGAGGTTTCACATTGAAAATCTGTAAAAGTCCTGATGTTTTTCAAGGGAGTAAATTAGAGACCTGTTTCAGTTCCATGAGTTTTTAACTCATAGAGCATGAAGTTCTCTCAAATATGAAGTTCTTTTAATTGTGAGGAGGAAAGGTCTCATCAAAATAAATATTCTTAATTGACTCAAGAAATAATCAAGCCTGCACAAGTGAATATCTGAAGAATAAATGGAAAAACTATTCACAAATTTGTCACTAAATCATGTACAGGCTCATGTATGTTAAATTCTATAACTTGTTCCAAAAAACAGATGCTTAATACATTTTATAAGTATAGAAAATAGATAAATATCCAATGGCAGGATCATTGGATAAATTCCAATGCCCAATACCATAAAAGATTATGCAGCTATTTTACAAGGAGACAGAACTCTATGTATTAACATAGAAGAATAGTCAGGACAGAACATAATATTAATATAAATAGTTACGGAAAAAATATTAATATAAATATTTATGGGAAAATATAACATGTTAATTTATATTTTTAATTCACTATATTTACATACACATTATTTAAATATATTAATATATTTATTTATTTTAAAATATATTTAAATTATAGAGGAGGACAGGAGGGCTGTGTGTGTGTGTGTGTGTGTGCATGTGTGTGTGTTGAGGTGGTAAATTAGAAGACTGGGGAGAATTGGGACATTCACATTAGAATTTACATATTTATTTTGTTAATATTTTAGAATAAGGAATTTTTATGCTTATTTTGTGATGAAAATACACTTCAATCAATAAGATAAAATTGAAATCATACCAAAGCATATTATTTTCGTACAGATGAAATCAAAGACTTGGACTTACTAAGCTCTTTGCCAATTCAGGAATCTGGACTATCACTTGAACTCAAGCCCCAGTTTTTAAAACCCACCCCAGTTTTTGTCTCCCACTTTAAAGTGATAATATTTATTTCTAACATTAAAATTATTTTTATTTTATTATAGGAATACCATAAATTTCATTTTTTGGAGATTATGGTTATAAAGCTACCATACACACATCCTTCATATGTAAATTGCAAAAACATCTCGAGAATGGCACAAATAAAGATCACTCACTATTCCATCACTGAAAGATAACTAATGTTAAAATTATTAGGTGTATGCTTTCAGTCTTTTATTTGTGCTCATGTATACTATAAATATTTTTAAAAGTGAGGTTGCATATGCACATATATTTATAGTTTTTACATGTATGTACCTATATACATACACATGTACACATGTTTACAAAATAAAACTCACAATATAATTTATGGATTTTTAAGCATACTTTATAAAAATAATTGCCATGCCATTGAGCAGTCTTCTAAAAGCTCTTTACATCCATATTTTATCTTTTGTATGGATGTGGCAAGACTTAGTCGACCAATTTATTATCATATGAATTTTCACCACATGTGTCTCTGAACGTTTGTTTACAGCAAACTCTATGAGTAGAATTTCCTAGTCAGAATTCACACTTTCAAGGTTTTCAATAGATCTCAGAACTGCTATCTAGAATGATTTTATCATTGTCAGTTTGTAAGCAGACTATTTTCTCTCACCCCAGACAACACCAGGTAATTAAAATAAATTTTATTGTCATTAGAGTTTGCCAATATGATAGATGCAAAAAATGATATCCTTCTGGCTTTCAAGCTCCACCAATTAGTGCTAGTTGAAATGCCTGACAGAATGTGTAATATTCGGGGCAAATCTTTACTGTGAAAAGCAAATAGATTTCTCAACTTTTAAAGAATCCACGTAGAAGTAGGTCATTTGGGAAGAACTACTAAGTACTAGTTTTGTTCTAGGTATAACCCAGATAACAGCTGAAGTCACTCATCCTGTCCTGTGAGATTCAAATAAAATTAGTTGCAACCCGTCTTGCTTTCCATAGGAAGTACAATATTCCCTCTGAAACGTAATCCCAAAGAGCATATGCTTTCATGGTAACCTGTTCTCTGATTTCCCACTGCCTCAGAACTGTCCCCGTTACTCTCTGCGCCTGTAGGGCTGTCCTCCCATAACTGCAGTGCTGATGTAGCCTGGACCACACTCTGCACACCACTCAGGCAGCTCATGGGCCTGTGTGACGGGGATGTTGGTGTGGAGTGGAGAGTTTACACTCCGACTCTACACAGACAATGACATTTATAAATTACTAATTTATGAAACAAATGGAAATTAAATATTAGCCATTCACATGTTCAGAACTCATTCAGCTAGGAATTTCACATTGTCATGGTTTTGCCTAAGGCCGACAGTTGGTGACATGCATCTCTCCCTCAATCCTTCTCTGTCTTATCCTGGCCTCATTTTTTCTGCTTCTCCTCACTCCCCTCATGGAAGTCAAACACACATTTCGTGTATGGAATAGTTTTCACAATTGATTTTTCTATCTCAAACTCATCCAGCCAGAACCCAGGTGACTTCACTTTCATAAGTAAATGTGCCCATTCAGGAATGTTCTTGGACAAAGGCAATTTTTTTTTTTTTCCTGGATAAGAATATTGCAACTAGCACTTAAAAGAACACATTCTGCCAGTTCACTGTTTCAAAGACAATGCTGGGAAGGATTTGTTATTCCAGGGGGACAAAAACTGATTCCTGTTCTCCAGGCTTTCTAAATATAGCATCTCTTTCTAGTCTTATGTAGGACCTAGATATTCTTGCAGGCCTTTGGCCACCTGCTAACTCTGATCACCATCCCTGATCCTGAGCTGTCCATATCTAGGAGGATATTTAAAAGATGAACACAGGGGAATATACTTCACTCCAAAACCATGGGTTAAATCTAGTACACCAGTGCCATTCTTGCTGGATCTGCAAGTCCCTACATTTTGCTATCTCATGTACAGGGTCCTGGTCATTACTGACCATGTCCTGTAACTACTCTTGACTCATTATGATGCCAAGAAATTTCTATGCCAAACTGGTATATGTTGACTTCGTCCAACTTGTATCCAATCTTTGTCCCACTTAGCATTTGGAATTAATACTTATTGTTGGGGACACTTTCATTTTATTTTATTTATTTAATTTTATTTTATTTTTTTGAGATGGAGTCTTGCTCTTTAGTGGCAGACATCCAGCCCAAATTACCTTAAGGAAAGGGAAAATGTATTGATTCATGTCATAGGGAAGCCCAGTAGTGGAACTCACTTCATATATCCTCTCTCTCTGTCTCTTTTTGTCTCTGTCTGTCTCTCTTGTTCTGTGTGTGTGTGTGTGTGTGTGTGTGTGTGTGTGTGTCTCCATCTCTCTCACTTTCTCTCTCTCTCTCTGGTTTGTATAAGGAATAAAAGAGGCTGAGCAGTTGACCGCAAGAGATGACCACTATGGAGATTCAGGCAGCATGGCATCCTGAAGTTCTGATTTGGCAGTTAGTACAATGGGTTCTAGTTCAAACCTTACCACAAGCTAGTTGTATGTCCAATGATGGATCTTTCTAAAACTTGGA
Source organism: Colobus angolensis palliatus (assembly GCF_000951035.1). NCBI lineage: Eukaryota > Metazoa > Chordata > Mammalia > Primates > Cercopithecidae > Colobus > Colobus angolensis. The sequence goes on from NW_012114711.1 coordinate 2,701,298, forward strand.
TTCCTCATCAATACAGTAGTTCACAATGAACTGTATTAGAATTATCTGGGGGAGCTTTTTGAAAAACAGGTGCTTGAGCTGTTTGGCAAATTCACTGAATTCCAATCTCAGGGGAAAAAGTTACAGATTCTGTGCACAATGAAATGATACTGATGTGCTACCAAATTTGGGAAACACAGAAATAGTCCATCTTTTTTGGAAGTTTTCCCAGATATAAAATATATGACACTAGGAAGTTGTAGGAGGGCCAGATCTACCTACGCACTAGTTTGTAAGTTCATCATAAAAAAAGACAATGTCATTATAAATGACTATGAAATAACCCAATGTCCCAACTAGATTGTACATTTTTCTGGGATGAAATAAAAGGAAAGTGTTAAAAGCTCAGAGAAAAACCTTTTCAAGTATGCAGGGAACATGACGTGCATGCATCCTTCATGTATAACCAACACAAAGATGAAACGAGAACTTGTGGAAGGAAAAGAACATATGGCAAAGGCTAAATTAATGGGATATAGAACTCCTGGTAAGCCAAGATGGGAATTTTGGTGACAGGATATATGATGGATACAGAAAAAAGTAATATAACTTAATAGGTAAACAGGGACAACCAAGATAGGCCTCAACACTCAGAATGGTGGTCATGACACTTCTCAGTGCAGCAAGACCTTTGTTGCCTTTTATGCCTCGCTTAATAACTACACACTAGACTGGGCACAGTGGCTCACACCTGTAATCCTAGCACTTTGGGAGGCCAAGGCAGGCGGATCATAAGGTCAGGATATCGAGACCATCCTAGCTAACACAGTGAAACCTCATCTCTACTAAAAATACAAAAAATTAGCCAGGTGTGGTGGCGGGTGCCTGTAGTCTCAGCTACTCAGAAGACTGAGGCAGGAGAATGGTGTGAACCTGGGAGGCAGAGGTTGCAGTGAGCCGAAATCAAGTCACTGCACTCCAGCCTGGGCAACAGAGCGAGACAATATCTCTCTCTTTCTCTCTCTCTATATATATAAATAAAAAATCATGTAGGTTATCTTAAGGAAAAGTTCAAAAAATTTTACACCTAAGTTGTCTATTTGGCAAAAGAATCCCACAGTACCTTTGATCATGAATTATTTATCCATTTTAGGAAGGGCAAAAACAAGAAAACAAAACAAAACCTTATCCTATGTGAAAGCTTATACTTTGTATTAATCACTGTCCTCAGATAGATTGATTTAGTTTCCTACTTTTGATGTTGCTTTTTATTTTTATTTATTTATTTATTTATTTATTTATTTATTTATTTATTTATTTTGTATTTTTAGTAGAGTCGTGATTTCACTGTTGGCCAGGCTTGTCTCGAATGCCTGACCTCCAGTAATCCACCTGCCTCGGCCTCCCAAAGTGCTGGGATTACACGCGTGAGCCACCGTGCCTGGCCGGAGGCTGCTTTTATTGTAACAATCTCACTGACTTACTGACTTTTTTAATTAACAGGTACCAGTCATACAGTGCAAATGAGCTCAGGCAAAAATAAAAGCAGGGGGTCCATTGTTCACATAACTGGAAGTCTTAAGGCCTGTTTCTGACTCAGCTGGGTCCAGGGCTCAAATGCTGTCATCAAGACATTGTTTTCCTGTCTCGGCTACACTTACCTCGTGGTGTAGCACTTACACTATATCTAGTGGAAAAATGCATTTGGTAGAAAGACTAATATAAGAGTTAATTAAAATTAATCTAAAATTCAGGGAGAACTGTAAGACAAATTAATTTTGGTGGGAGGAAGTGTAGTGGTCAATGAGATTGTTAGAATAAAAGCAGCATCAAAAGTAGCTCTTTGATTTAAACATAGGACAAATACATTGATATTCAATGTCATCTTGGCTTCATTCTGATGTAAGCTTTCTCCATTTGGCAGTCAGATGGTAGTTGGCAACTGAAATAGCAATTATTATTATTGAAGTACTAAGATTGAGAATAGTTTACTAAGTATCTACTCTATGCTAATGCTCTACATGTATTAACTCTTTAATCCTCACAGCAGCTCTATGAGACAGGTTCTATTATTTCTCCATCTTAACTTTTTTTTTAAGAGAGGTTCTCACTCTGTTGACCAGTCTGGAATGCAATGACCTGATCACGACTCACTGCAGACTCCACTTCTCTGGCTCAAGCAATCCTCCCACCTAAGCCTCTCAAACAGCTAGGTCTACAGGCATGTGCCCCTAAGCCCAGCTAATTTTTTTAAAAAAAAGTAGAAATGAGGTCTTGCTATGTTGCCCAGGCTGGTCTCTAACTCCTGACCTCAAGTGATCCTCTTACTTCAGCCTCCTAAAGTACTAAGATTACAGGCATAAGCCACCTAGCCTGGCCTATTTCCCCGTTCTGGAAATGGGAAGACTAAGCCACAGAGAAGTTAAGTAACTTCCTGGAAGTCATACAGCTAGTGAGTGGTGGAACCAGTATTCTAATCTAGGCTATCTGGCACCAGAGCCCTGGTGGGAACTGGAACACCTGCTCTTGGCTTCAGGGGAGAAGACTGGGTCCACTGAATGTTATAACTCAGCATAATCATTATACAAATAGAAAGTGAGAGATGGTTTCTTCAAAGGAAAGATGATGGAGAGGGAAAAAAACAAACAAATGACTAAGACATATTTTTCTTCCCATAATTAAACACTATGTCTAGTGGAAAAATGCATTTGGTAGAAAGACTAATATAAGAGTTAATTAACTGGTTATTTTGCTCATTAGTTGATTTACATTTTGGCTTGTTTTTGCAATGGCTGGTACCGGTTGTTCCTTTCCATGTTTAGGGCTTCATTCAG
>NW_012114711.1:2705295-2707164 GCF_000951035.1 Colobus angolensis palliatus
GGAGGAAGTGTAGTGGTCAATGAGATTGTTAGAATAAAAGCAGCATCAAAAGTAGCTCTTTGATTTAAACATAGGACAAATACATTGATATTCAAGTCTTCAGCAAGGCAGAATAGAGCTGAAAGATAAAGGAAAGTGAGAAATAATCTGAACATATTAGTTTTGGTGTTTAACCAAACACATATAGTCAATTTTTTCTCTCTCTCTTTCTCTCTCTCTCTCTCTCTCTCTCACACACACGCATACACACACACACACACACACACACACACTTTTTTTTTGATGGGAGCCTCAGAAGGGAATGTTTCTTTACAGCAGAATCAAGACTGATGGTATTTTTTGGATGATGAATTTCTTTTCCTCCAGAAAAGCCAATATTTCTTTATCCTCTGTGCACAGACTGTTTGTTGTTTTAAAAAAATATAGATTCCGAATCACACCAAAACTCACCTGAAAGCAGTGAGACGATACAAAAACAAAACAAAACCCAGCTGGAGTAAAGCTATACAATTCAGCATCAGATAAAGGGTGGAGTGGGCACTTTTCTTCAATGTCTGTGTTTTACCACTCTTATCTGGCTTCCAAATCAGAGGTCAGCCTGTCATTGTTATGGTAGTATAGGTATAGGACACAGATGACAAAAACAATCATTTTTGCTTTCACCACTAAGCAATATTTTGGCATAAGGTATAAAGGATGCCTATAAGGAAAAATGTAAACCCTTCTCTCTCCAACAACTTATTACACTTATTGGTGCAATATACTAGATGGAGGATTTTTATTTTCTAAAAATATTTTCATACGTTTTTCCATTAGTCTTTGAACATTCCATAGTGTTGGGATGGTGGGATTCATGAGGGATTAATCACACTACGTAATGTTACCTAAATGAGGATGATTACATTAAACCCAGGTTGCTACTCCAATAAGGAACATTTTCCTCTTTCAGGGATCTTTTTTCTTTCTTTTTTTTTTTTAGTTTTTCTCTCCTTTATTCTTAGTGGTATTTTGCCAGGGGGCTGTTTAGTGGGTTCACATATTTCAAGATCCACAAAGATCTCCCACCTGAAAACCAAGAATCAATTTCAAGATGCAGTCTCTACCTTCATCAGGCTCATATTTTAGTTGGAAGGCACACACTACAATAAAATATAAGTGGAATAATAAGATGGAAAATATGGAAAGAAGACAAGAAGGATATTTAATATATGGAAATAATTGATGTATCATACCATATCAACAGAATTAAAAAACAAACACTATACAATTATCTCAATAGATGCAGGAAACGCATTTGGCAACATCCAACAACTTTTCATGATTAAAATAAAAACTTTCAACAAATTATGAATGGAAGGGAAAATCTTCAAAATGCTAAAGGGCATCTCCAAAAAATCCACAGCTATCCTCATACTTAATGGCACAAGAACTGTATGCTTTCTCCCTAAGTCCAGAAACAACAAAAGAGTATCCAGTTTCACCACTTTTATTCAACATTGTGTCAGATGTCCTAGACAGAGAAATAAGGAAAGAAAGTGAATTAAAAGACATCCAGATTGTAAAGGAAGAACTAAAACTATATTCACAGATTATATGATCTTCAACGTAGAAAATCCTAAGGAATCCACTAAAAAAAGTCTAGAACTGATAAATGAGTTCTGTAAGGTTGCAGAATATAGAATCAATATAAAAACTTAATTGTATTTCTACACATTAGCAATGAACAATCCAAAAGTGAAATTACAAACAAAATTCCATTTAAAATAGCATCAAAAAGAATAAAATATTTAGGAATAAGTTTAACAAAAGAAGTACAAAACTTATACTCCAAAAACTATAAATCATTGTTGGAAGAAATCAAGATCTAAA
>NW_012114711.1:2713519-2758408 GCF_000951035.1 Colobus angolensis palliatus
AAAGAAAATGCAGAAATCACCGGTCTTCTGTGTCGCTTGCGCTGGGAGTTGGAGACTGGAGCTGTTCCTATTCGGCCATCTTGCTCCGCCCTCCCAGGGATCTTTTTTCTTATCATTGCAATGTTGCCATAATAAGAGAGAGGATACTTAAAAAAAACTTAAGAACAGTGTTTAAGATCAGCTGGAGTCTTCTCAAAGAAAAATAAAATCTGACTAGACAAATGTAAAAACAATAGATTGATTTATTTTTAAAACCAGATATAAATATTTGCTTTTGAGTAAATCAGTGAATTTGATGGAATGAATGTATATTGAATGTATTGTGTGTGTTTATAGATGTGGAGATACAGAACTTTAATAGTCAAAATTATGTTATAATACAATGTCCTTTGTGGTTTTAAAGGAAATTAATTTTACTTCTTTTCATTTAGTAATATTGAATTCTGATAGTGATATGGTTGGAGCCAGGGATGTTCTGGGTAGAGAAAGCCGGGGTCCCTGGCCAGGGCTCAACCTCTGAGCCTGTGTCCAAGGACCTAAATGAGGACAGGCATTCTGTTTTCATGCCCTGAAATTTGCCCTTTGGCTCACCATGTACCTATAAAATCCTGTACCTATAAAAATCTAGGGCCATAGTGGGCACACACACAAGTGGCTGGATGTCAAGAGGAACAGAAGAAAACACCAGCAGACACCGGCAGACATTGACAGGCCAGCAATGGTGAAAACATGCGGACGCCAAGGGGAATTCAGCCAGGGGTGGTCACAGGAGAGTCCAACTGCTGGGCAGCCCAACTCCAGGGAAAATCACCTTCCCACTCCATCTCCCTTCTAGCTCCCCATCCATCCCACTGGGAGCTACCTCCACCACCCAATAGAATCTTGCACTCATCCTCCAAACCCATGTGATCCCATTTTTCTGAGACATTAGGGCAAGAACTCAAGATACAGAAAGCCCTCTGTCCTTGGCAATAAGGCAAAGAGTCTAACTGAGCTCATTAACACAAGCCGCCTGCAGATGGCAAAGCTGAAAGAGCGCACTGTAATACACACCCACTGGGGCTTTGGGAACTGTAAACACTCAACTCTAGACACTACAGTGGGGTCAGAGCCCCAAAACGCTTCCCCGACTACCTGCCAATCTGCAACCCTGGGGGTTTGAGCAGCAGGGCACTGAAGAAGGGAGCCACAGCCCTGTCGCACATGCTCTGCCAGGGGGATTAGGGAACTTCTCCCATTTCAACAGTGTTTTCAGAAAAACTTTTCAAATTTAAACATATTTTCATGCGAACCTACAGACAGGTACTCATCAGATAAATAAGAAAATTAGTTTCTCCATTTACCAATTAAAAGTGTAATTTTCTTCAAACCAAATGTATTGATTCTAAATTTATCTTTGAGAAAATGGCACCATGTAATATTAATGGTACTACACTTCACGGCAATTTTTACATATTTTTTCAAGTTACACTTCTGTATTTGATTTACCAGGCAGAATTTTATTTATTCTGTCTAAGAAGAATTCCCAAGTTTTGGTTAGTTGTCAGTAATGTGGGCAAATTAACTTTTTTCGTATTATAATTTTCCATATTGTAATCTTCACAACTATTAGTTTCTAAGGGATTTTTTTCAAACTAATAAGTCTTCAGAAAGATTACTCTTAATTATTTTCACTAATGTTTAGTACAATACCATACTTATCTATAAAAGAAGGCAGAGCTTGACTGCTTTCATTTACTGCCATTCAGATGAAATGTGTATATATTTCTGCGTATCTGTGTGCTTACCCACTAAACTTTTATGTTTCAACTATTTAAGGTTAACCCTCTGAGTTAGAACTGGTAGCATATACAAAGCTGAATGCCACAGGACTGGGGTATGCTTTAAATAGCCAACAAATATACACTTTAGAGACTGCAGTGGTTGATTATTTCTTATCTTGCCTAAACCTTTACACTGTGAGTATAGTAGCTAAAGTAATTTGGTTTTCAAATATTGATTCTAGATCAATCCCAGGCTTCAGTGAAAACACCAAGAAAGAGATCTGATTGTAGTAAAACTTTTGTGTTGACCAATGTTAAAAATACATCTATATGTTGAAATACAGCAATTACAGAATCAGCATGAAAAAAATGGAAAAAATTTATTTCAAAAAGCTTAAAACATCTCACATACTGGAAGTTGGAGGGCTATGCGGTGTCATTACTCATTGGTTATTGTGCCTTCTTTTTTTTTTCCTGATAGTGATTTGACACCAAGGCTTTCAAGTCAGGTATAATTATGTTTGCGTCCTGTTTCTACCTCCTACTAGGTTTTCATCAATTTCCTGACTTATACATCGTAGACAATAAAATCTACTTCACAGGTTGCTTTAAGGATCAAATGACAAATGTATAGAAACCCTTGGCATACTGCCTGGATAAAAGTCAGTGAATAATTAATGCTATGGCTGTTACCATGTTATAGTTGTTGTTATTATGGTTGTTGTCTCCTGCTGGTAAGATGGTTACTTAATCAGGGAGTTACACGATTTTGATCACTTAAGACAGTAATAATTAATTACCTATGAATGCCTGGGGAAAACTAGTAAGGATAAAATATCTTAGGATATTTATATTTTTATAACCAAATTCTTTTTTTTTTTTTTTTTTGAGATGGAATCTCACTCTGTCACTCAGGCTGGAGTGCAGTGGTGTGATCTCAGCTCACTGCAACCTCTGCCTCCAGGCTCAAGAAATTCTCCTGCTTCAGCCTCCGTAGTAGCTGAAATTACAGGCATATACCACCATGCCTGGCTAATTTTTATATTTTAGTAGAGATGGGGTTTCACCATGTTGGCCAGGCTGGTCTCGAACCCCTGACCTCAAGTGATCCACCAGCCTGGGCCTCCCAAAGTGCTGGGGTTGCAGGCATAAGCCACTGTGCCTGGCCTATAACCAAATTCTTAATGCCAATCTTTAGCTCACTCTATTTGCCTGGATTATCTTAAGCAAAGAAAATGAGAGAGGGAAGGAGTGACATGTGCTATGATCTCAGCCACTTGAGCTATGATAAAGTGGCTCCCAAGCCATCAGTGTGACTCCATGCATAGACTTTAGAACTGGGAGACACTTGACTCCATTGGAGTACTCAAACTTGCCTGTATTCTATCACATGCCACGGAGACAGGGACTGAATCTGTTTTGTCTCTCACTGAATCCTCAGTATCTAGTATAGAATCCAGAATATAACAAGAACTAAATACATATTTGCTGAATACATTTATCAGAGAGGGCATTGAAACACAAAACTTTTAAAAAAATTTTTCTTGGAGACAGAGTCTCACTCTGTTGCCCAGGCTGTAGTGCAGTGGCGTGATTTCAGCTCACTGCATCCTCCACCTCTTGAGTTTAAGCTATTCTCCTGCCTCAGCTTCCAGAGTAGCTGGGATTACAGGTGTGCGCAACCACATTCAGCTAATTTTGGTATTTTTAGTAGAGACAGAGTTTTATCATGTTGGCCAGGCTGTTCTCAAACTGCTGGCCTCAAGTGATCTGCCTGCTTCGGCCTTCCAAAGTGCTGGCATGAGCCACCGCGCTTGGCCTGAAACGCAATACCTTTGAGAAGTTTCTACTCTCCTAGTGCTCTGAAAAAATTAGCAAATTTCCTTATCCAGTTTTCAAGTGATTTTTTTACCTTATTGCAGACATATAAATCCATATTCCTTGGTACTAATTATTATTCTTTGTGTGGCAAAAGGGGAGTGTATTAGAAAGATATTGGGTTACTTCACTAAATCTAAATACAAAATTGACAATGAAGGGTAAGAAAAGAGCCAATTCAAGAGTACCAGCATAATGATTCACCTCCAACAGCTCCCAAACACTGTCTTTAAATTTTCAAGAGAGGTGATCAAATTATCCCAGCTTGGATGAACCATCTAACTTTGGACCCATCAGCTGTAGAAGGGTAGAATCACCATTTTGTAACATATTTGTTGAGAGACTATCTCTGTGAGTAACCTTTTTTCTGGGTGTGTTTGTGAGGTAACTAGTTTTCAGCAACTAAAAGAGCAAGAAGGTAACCCATATGTATCAGAAAAAGCTAAGTTAGAAGTTAGGCCTTGAAAAAGCTAACAGCCTTGAAGTCTCAGGAACTTAAACAAGTTTTAATTCTAATTCTCAGCGCATTTGCTGGAGATTCTGTTCTAGATCATTCTCTGGAACTGAGAGACAGCAGCCAGTTCCTATAGCTATGCTGTCCAATATGGTAGCCTCCAGCTATAGGTGACCCATTAAATTTAACTGCAGATTAGTTAAAATTATATAAAATTTAAAATGTAACTCCTCAGTTTCATTAATCACGTTTCAAGAGTTCAAGAGCCACATGTGGCTAGTGGCTATTATATTGGATAATACGATAATACAGAGAATACTTCCACCTTTGCAGAAAATTCTACTGAACAGTGTCGATCTAGAACATTGCTGGTCAGTGTAGTAAAGGAAAAGAGACCTTTGGTCGGTCTTGGGCTAGCAATAAAATGCTTTAGCTCAAAAGCAGCATACATCACTTTGGCTTACAATAATGACCCTACCCAATTTCATGGCCCCAGCCAGCATCAATAAAGTCAGGAAATGCAATTCTGCTGTGATGGTAAATTACATATGTCAACTTGAATGGGCCATGGTATGCCCAGATACCTGCTTAAACATTATTTCTGAGTGTGTTTGTGAGAGTGTTTCTAGAAGAGATTAGCATTTGAATGGGTGGACTGAATAAAGTAAATTATTCTCCACAACCTGGGTTGGCATCTTCCAAACCATTGAGAGCCTGAATAGAGCAAGAAGGCAGATGAAGGTTAGATTTACTTTCTGCCTGATTCCTCCTAAGCTGGGACATCAATCTTCTACTACTTTTGGCATGCCAGATTTTAAGGCCCTCACACTTGGACTGGAATCTACATATTGGCTCTTGCCCTCAGGCCTTTTATATGTGTACAATCATATCTATCTTCTATTGGATTAAACAAACTTGATTCCTTTTGCCATCAGATACCCCATTTATAAGGGTAATTTCATGCCATTTACACAGGTAAAGCCTGGGATTTGCTTTTCACATAAATAATTATGTTTTGTTCTTAGTACTCTAGAGACTGTGAAAATATACTCTAGTGCTTTGGAGGATTTTCCACTGGAAATCATTGAATCTTAATCTACCTTCTAAAATTTGTCTTATTACTTTTGCTGATATCCATTCAAAATAGATATATATATAATATATATATATATATAACTAATGTACACATACACTATAAACGATTCTGTTTCTTTGGAGAACCCTGATTAATACACCTACCATGTAACTAAATGCAGAAACCAAAAACTATTTGGTGAACTAGCATTAATAACAACTACACAAACCAACAGGCCTTTACTACAACAGCAAAATTAGGAACTATGTGATGCTTACCAATTATTTTTCTCCGTAAAATATCTGTGGCTTCTACTTTCCCTATGGGAACAATGTCACACATAAAATACTTATTTTTGACCCGGAATAGTCATACTATCAAAGAACCTACAAACCTGTGTATGTGGAGTTGGGAGTCATAACAACAATCTCCTGGATTTTCTTACTTTTGTATATACATATATGTATTTAGATAGGGTCTCACTCTGTTGCCCAGACTGAAGTGCAGTGGTATGATCACAACTCACTGCAGACTCAGCCTTCAGGGCTCTAGCGATCCTCCTACTTCAGCCTCTCCAGTAGCTGGGACCACCAGTGCATGCCAGCATCATACTCTGCTAATCCTCTTTTTGTTTTTTTTGTTTTTGTTTTTGTTTTTGTTTTTTTAGAGACAGGGTCTCACTTTGTTTCCAAGGCTGGCCTTGAAATTCTGGGCTCAAGCAATCCTCCTGCTTCTGCCTCCCAAAGTACTGGGATTACAGGTGAAAGTCACCTGGCTGACCAGATTTCATTACTTTTGTATAATTATTCTTGAGAACAGTATTTAAATTATTTGTGTCTGCTCTTAGAACACTGACTTCATATGACATTATTAGTTTGGAGAACTAAAACATATCTGGACTTAGGAAAGCAAAGACAACAATTCTGCTTGGAGGAACTTCACCTTACTCTCTCAACCTCTGACAGCAGCCATAGTAACAAAAGAGAGCATTCGCTATGTGCCAGATATTATGCTAGGTATGTTATACAATTAAATTATTTAATCTTCATCACATCTGAATTTTATAAACAAAGAACTGTTAAATAGCCGCCTTGAGATCATAAGGTTAGAAGATGGCAGACATGGGGCTCAAACCATGTCTGTCTGACCATTCCGGAATCTCAGTCCATATACTCAGTGACTTCAGAATACTATTCTTCATGGTTGCCTTATGTTCTCCTTCTTGGCACTAAGATTATAGTTCTGATTAAAGAGCAAATTTTCAAAACTTAGATCTACTGAAGACCTTTGATCTCTTTTTAAATAACTTATCTTGCAGATGAAACAAGAGGGCTACATGGGGTTAAGGCTGTTGATTAAGGTCACAGAGGTAGCTATTAGCAGAATTAGGGTAGAGACTTAAGCCTGCTAAGCAGTGTGGCTGTTTACATTGACAGGAGCAAAAGAAAAGATGATCATTCTACAGCTACCTGATATGTTTTCATTCATTTATTTGCACATTAATTCATTCAGCAGATATTGGAGAATATTCTACATTTCCAGCCTTCAACTGGGTCATAAGGACACTACTGTAATCAGGCGTGGTCTGTACACTTATGGGCAGTTATGAATTGTGGCATAAATTCAGTTACTTATTCAAAACTTCGAGATGTTTTCTGTCCTTCAAGCCTTTGAGACTTTAAAATAAATGCTACTTGGTGTTAGCACCTTTCTATCCTAAAATCACCTTACTTCTCCATGCTCAGAAGAGCACAAAGTATTCTTTAGTAACCAGGAAGTGATAGAATTTATATTCTGTATCTGACCTAGTTATAATCCCTGACACTTCCTGTTTTCTCTAAAGGGTTGATTTATTGTTGCACAACAGATCTTTATACATTTCTCCAGTCACAAGATATGCACCGGTGGCTACTCATGCACTTGTTGTTTGAAGACATTGGTTTCTGAATTATTTTAATGCTGAGCCATCTTTTTGAATGCTTGGATTAAACAAACATGATTCCTTTTTGCTATCAGATACCCCATTTATAAGGGTAATTTCATGCCATTTACACAGGAAAAGCATGGCATTTGCTTTTCACATAAAGAATTATGTTTCGTTCTTAGTACTCTAAAGATTGTGAAAATATACTCTAGTGCTTTGGAGAATTTTCCACTGGAAATCATTGAATCTTAATCTACTTTCTAAAATTTGTCTTATTATTTTTGATGATATCCATTCAAAATAGATTTCTGCCTGTTTTCTGCAAGGGAAAAAAACAAATAATTCTCCAAACTAATACACACACACACTATATATTATAGATAATGTATACATTTTATGTTATATAATATATACATTATGTATGTGCACAAATATGCAATATGTAAATATGTGTGTATATATACATATGAAAAACATGAAGAAAGGCAATTATTAACATTTAGTGTATTATTAATCTCTTCCAGAGTTTTGGAACCATACATCAATTACATAAAATCATGTACATGCTATCTATTATGATACCTTGTATCTATCTACATGGAGCATAATTTATTCATCACAAATATTAGGTCATTTGAATTGAGAGGTGATGCATACAACATAATGGATGCCATTGGTTTCCCAACTAGGTTCTCCTTTTACAGCCCCGTGCACCCACTTAACAGCTACTGTGAATGGTAGCAACTAACAGCTGGCAGCTACTCCCTTCTCTAAAGACACTGCATCAGTGGGTAGAAACTACATCCAGAGCCCACTGTGGGCCAGGCCAAGCCTAGACTTAACTGAGACCACATTCTGCTCATCTCCTTTATCTGCCCCATTCTTGCTTCCCTCACTCTTTTTGATAGCTTACTCATATTAGGGATACAAAACTTTTAAGTTTTTTCTTTAGGCTAGGTCTTAGAAGACAATAAATAATGTAGCTAAGTATTAGAGGATGTATATTTTTCCCCAGGTTCTTGGGGACAGAGAGCTTTGAGATTTGAGTAGAAAATGTGCTCAGTGGCTGAATATTGGTAAGGGCCACTCCAGTAGCATGACCAAATTTCTAATTGGTCCACAGTGATTGATCATATTTATAAAATTTATAACTAATAATGGTTTTATCCCTAGTTTTCTTGACTTCATTCTTTTTTCAGGAGCAAATGAGGCATTCTTTAATAAAGGACAAGTCATCCTTGCAGAAGTTTTCCAAATAATACATGTAGATACTTTCCCTTCCAGGAAGTGGAGATTAATTTTCCACTATGAGTTAGACCTGGTATCTCATTTCTAAAGAATAGGTTATGAACAGGAAAAAAGAATAGCTTCACAATGATGACCTGACATATACTACTTTAACCAAATGATCAAGGTTAACATATTCTGTGTGACTTACATTGATATCATGTACCCCATGATGTGGTGTTATGAGTTGGGCACTTTACCTCTCTGGCATTCTTCCTCAGAAACCAATAACCCAGCCTAATCCTTTGAAGACACCAGACAAACCAAATTTAGGGATATTCTACCAAAAATCTAATGTTCTTCAAAACTGTCAATATCATGGAAAACAAGAGAAGATTGGCAAACTGCCACAGATTAGAGAAGACTAAACATAATGCAGTATTCTGGATTGGAGCCTAGTACATAAAGAGCTCATTAGTGGAAAAGCTCCTGATATCCAAATACAGTTTAAGGTTAAATTATAATAGTGTTGAACCAATGTTAATTTCTTAATTTTGACAAATGTTCTATACCTGCTATTATGTAAGATAACATTAGGAAAACTGGATGAAGGTTATTCAGGAAATTGCCCTACTATCTTTGCAACTTTCCTGAGAATCCAAAATTACTTTCAAATAAAAAGTTGTATTATATATAGAGAAACATTGCCTCAGTATAGATACTTTTATAGCTGAAAATCAATAATTGAATGAAAAAAGCAGAACTAATGCAATGGATTAATCTTATATTTGGATTTTGATCTAGAAACACCAACATGAAGAATACCACATAAATTTGGAAAAAAAATTAATCATTCAAATCTTTCAAATCGTTTAATCCTCTGAGATAAATTTTGAGATCTCATTATGTGCTAGACCCTGGAAATAAACAGCCATCCACCTGCATTATATAATACGTGCTCTAGAGACTGGCTGTTGGAGCCCAGTTCTTCTGTGTCTCAGTTTATTTAACTGTAAAATGGAATGAGAGTGATACTTTATAGAGATGTGAAGATTAATGGAGACAATGCTCGTACAGTAGGAGATACAGAACTATGAACCGTATGGTAGGAACCGTAGTATCATTATTACAGGGATTGGATACATGAATCTGGTATTATTAGCACTATCATCATTAACTACCCCTCTTTTGCTTTAGTTCTATCAACTTTCTATGTTATAACATATATACATATATATATGCTTGCCTTGTTCTAATATACAAATCAGTAAATAGCATGAGCATAAATTAACAGAATATAAATCATTAAGAAGGGCAACATACTTTGAGTCTTTAAATGGTATCATTTAAAGTTCCATTGTAGTCATTTATAATACTATTTTGGGGCTTTTTATTATGACCATTTAAGGAAGAAATTGAGGCCATGTGTGGAAACTACATTTTAGAAATATATTAAAATGGATGAATAAATTAAGTTAGGAGATTATACAAACAGATAACATTTACGCTAAGGAGCTAAAATCATGCTGGCACACAATCGAAGCCAGTTCCCTTTTTCTGGCTGCAATACAGAAAGGACTGTTTTCCCAGTCTTGTTTCTTGCATTTCACCCTTTACAGCCAGAACCAGATAAAACTACTTTGGGCCATTTGTTTACTGACATTAAAGTGGATTTATGGAGACTGAAAGTCTTTCTATTGTCCCTTCTGGGCTGAATCAAATTTATTTAAATGGCAATTCGCTCACATATTTCTAATCCCCTTTGAATGCTTCCTTTGTTTATGATAACCAAAGATATTAAGGATTTAGAAAATCAGTTCACAAATATTATTGAACATACTGAGTAATAAAAGCCTCATTCTGATACTTAGTAAATTAGACATTCCTGAAGAAAATGGAATATTTCCATTTTCAAACTAAAGATTTACTATATTAAACAAAGGATTTAAACGTAATCCTATATGTATAATCACTAATTCTGGAATATAGTTAAGAACTACTCTCGGAAAATAGAGTCTATTATCATAACTTCCCAAAAGTCATTTCTATTGTGTTATCCCAACAACTACCCTTTTTTTTAGTTAAAAATTTTCCACTGGCAATATTTACTTTTTTCTTTTCATTTGGATCTTTTAACTCTGGTCTTATTAGTTTATTAACATATCTCTTGTTTTTAAAGATACTTTTAAAATAAAATTATTGAATTCAGTTTGACAACTGCTTCTATTCATTTGGCTTATAAACTTGACATATTTATAAGTACCTCCTATTTTCTCTCTCTTTTAAGATATATTCTTACCAATAATACTTTCTGAAGGTTATATATGCCTGTGCTTCATAGTGAAACCTATAAAACCATGGTGCAGCATCAACACCAATTTATACATACATATTTGCATTGTTCTCCTAACCAACTATTGTCAGAAATACTAAGTTGACACATCAATGTAGCCAGAAAAGCTGGAAAATATACAGCACTAGATGTGCTCTTGGCACGTTTTTCTACACTTATCAAAGTATATTAATAGGGACCTAATTCTTTTTTGTTTAGTTTGGTTTTTAAATGTTATGATCTAACACTGATGAAAATTCAGATATTCTCTGACTAGATATAAAAGCAAGCTCCGAGTATATGCTATTTTTTTAAGAAACAGACTTAAAATATAACAAAGCAGAAGACTCGAACAACACTATTTATCAATATCATGGACCAATTCTAAAGGCATTATGTTGCATACCAGGAGCCATATCTCCCAATTATATATGAATGATTCCATTTATAAGAAGCCAAGGACAGGTTATTATAAATTTATGAATTAATTTAAAAACAAAACAAAACAAAACAAACCAACAAACAAAACCTAATGTACTCCTCCAAATCTGTATTTTCAATACTCGGGTGACTCTTAAATAATCTGAAGTGTGCAAATCATTGGCCTGCAAGATATTAAGAAAGAAGGAGTGCCACATGTAGATAGACAAATATGGGTACAGAGAGGGAAGGTGACTTTTCCAAGGTCTTGCAGTAAATGAGTTGCAATGACAGGTCTCCTGACTCCCAATCTATGGCCATTCCCATTATATTACAGGTGATTCTTAGTTTAAATAGGGGGTGAATTAAGTGGATCTGTGGAATACACTGTGACACTTGCATCACAAGTGACCCTGAGCCATTTCCACTTCCACTCTGAATCCCAGGAGTAATCTCCCTATCTCTCTTGGCCAGGATTATGTCACACATCACATTCAGAATCATGTAGAAAAGTTGATATGAGACTTATCAGAGGGAAACAGACTGCTATAGAGAGTAGAAGAAGACAAAGATGGTGGAGACAAGGAACAGAAGAAGAGAGAAAATAGAAAGACTCGAGTCTCTAGTTTATGGCAAAAATAAGAAACAAACATCTTTTAATTTTTAGAAAGAGATTAGTATCAGGTGATAATTTATTCATGGGTATATGGCTATTGATACCTTCATTAAACTAAAAGTTGAAAACAATAATGTTAAAGCTACAGAACTGTGGAATAATCATAATATTTTGATTTTGATTCTGATAGTATTACTTTTTTATTACGTTTCTTTCCCCAAATTTTGTTATTGGCTGCTAGTCTAAATTTAGCTCTTTTCTGCTAATTGCCATTGCAAATATTCATTTACATATTGAACAACAATATTTATCATCTCTTTAACCTGTAATTTCAGACACAAATTAAAGACAAAACTTTGGTTATGTCTCTGAAAAAGCTGAAGTCTATGAAGAATAGGTATAATTCCTTGAATTTGATCATTTCCATTCATTGAATCCATTGAATTTAGAAAAAAAATGAAGACTGCTTTTTACCAATGCCTTCAAAGTAAACATTGAAGAAATCCACAATTCACAGATAACTCTTGGAATTCTTTAAAAGACGAATAGTTTGAAATAGGTGACTGAGGGATAACCAGTTGATTATTTTTAAAGGAGGGGTAAGTTTGCAACATGTATGAACAGAAGTGCAAATTTGAAGATTTTCAAAACTTAACATTAATATTGACAATCAAATCAACTCCTTAAGACCTAGAAACAAACAATAGAGTGCTTCACAATTTATAAAATGCCTTCACAGATACTATTTAAAATCATCTTAACAAAAACCATGAGATATGAGGGAGGGATCTGAAACCACATTTTATTGTTAAGGTTATTGAGGCTTGGGTTGATGTGATGGGGGTCAACAATGTTAGGGCTTTGAGGTACTCAGGGGTTATAAATTATATTCCTCATCTAATAGCTGAGGAGATTAAAGATTAAGGAAGAGAAATGATTTGTAGAAGGACACAAAGTCCAGAAGTCCTGGAGCTAGGATTGGAACTGTTGGAAGTAAAGCTCGGAGTTGCAAAGAAAATGAGCACTTAAACAAAGGATTTCTCAGCAAGGCAAAATTTATTTATGCAGAAGGGTGCTGCTCACAAGTTTGGTCACCATGAGAGCACACTGAATGAAGGAGGGAAGGGTTTTTTATCTCTAATGTGGCTTGTCCCTGCTACTGTGTCTTGCCTCCTTTGGCTGGAGTTTGACCACACAATCTAAGCTGAAACCCGATTGATTAACTTGAATGGTGCAGGAATGTGGTTACACTGGCAGGAAGGGCAGTTTTGGTGGGAAGAGCCATTGTGACAGGAGGGGTAATTTACAGAGTGGGTAGCAGATGTGGGCTGTGTAGATAAGGATGGGCAGGAAAGTTGTTTACTGAAACTAAAACAGGGAGGCACAAAGGATAAGGAAGTTAGTTTGGCCTTGGAAGTAGGGAACAAAGAACAAGGATGCTGAACAAGCCAAACCTTTGAAGAGGAACTTCTTTTGTATCTGACAGAACCCAGGTGTTGCTAGCTGGTCATGGTCACATTCCATAGGACTGTATTGGATTTGACTGATCACAATGATCACATCGAGAGGATTAGTGTCTGATCATTCCATTGTGCCTTATGGGTACAGCCAAAAAATTAGACTCATATTTTTAAAAATTCTAATTTTACCCAATTTTTCATCCTTGGTTCTCTTGTCTGAGTGGCTTTTTGCTTTGTCTTTGATTAATGTGTCACAGAGAGGTGACTGAGACCATAAAGTTGCTGATAGTAGCATAGATAAGAATGGCAGCATATTCCGGGATTTAGGAAATGTGGGCATTTCTCTCCTTTCTGCCATTAATCAGTGCTATGAACAGGAACAACTTATAATATTTGTGTCATTTCCTTTGTATGATAGAAATATAAAGAAACCATATGTTAATAGTTTATAAAAATAAAAATGCCCTACGTTTGCAATTTGTTTCTGTAAAATTCCACTTCTATTAGCTAGACTATGAGTAACTAAAATGAGAGTCAAATAACCTTTCTTAGGTGCATGCTGGTATATAAATATATTCCTCATTACCATCACAGGAAACCAGGTTTGGAAAGAGCTTTAAATTATTTCAGTCCAACCACCATACTGTTGCTTAGATACATTCAACAAAAATGGGCATTATATTACCAATGAAGATATTTGACCTGATATCCAGCTACAGCATTCTAAGGTGAGAGTATTTAATTATTATGCACAGTATGGTACATTAAGATAGAAGTTTTGGAATCATGGAAAATTGGAATATATGTGCAGTGAAGTTGCAGCTTACTTGAGAATTACATTGGAAAGTCAGCGCTAAATTGCTCATAATGTCTTTGGCCAGTGCTCTCAAGATTTAACAGCCTTAAAGTAACTTGTTTTGTTTCACTGCATTTATGCTGTGAGTTATTGGGGGTTAAAATTTAACTTGGGGATGGGGTTGAAGGTGATGAGTTCTAGGTGGAAAATAAAGAAATGGTTCCCCCATTTTGCTGACTTCGTCAAGTATAATTTGCTTTTCTTAAATATGTATATTCTGGGACTCAATTGCACCTACATTAATTTCTAATGCTATTAAAAAACACTGTAACACCACAATCTGTTACTCTCAGCCTCAGTAAGCAAACTTGTCCATGTTCGCACACCCGCTCTGCCTCTCTGAATTTTCTTTTATCCTGATCATTTTTGTAAGGCTTCAGCAAGTTCATTTTAGTGTAGCATGACTGAACATTTTAACATCATGAACTTTGTCTTGCAATTCTTCCAAATTAGTACTAGCTCCCTTTCCTTCTTTCTTGGTTCCTATTCACCTTTAATTCTCAAGATGTGGTAGGGGTCATAGCACTGATGATGGGTATGCAAAGTCAGAGGACAGTTGGAAGAAGGAAAACAGGCAGCTGTCTTACATAATGACAAAGCCTGGAGGTCTGCATAGTGATTTGGTATTTGTGGGAGGATCAAATACTCTGAGCTATGGCGCCATGCTGTATCATGCTTTCTAATTCATTTCCTGTTTACCTGCTACAAAATCCTTCCAGACTTAGATTTTAGCAAGCAAAGGTAATTCATTTCTTGGATACCTTCATAAACTTTGGTAGATAATTTCCAGATAAGAAGTCAAATCTTCAAGTTATTTATATATATAAACATATATTAGTTTACATGCACACACACACACACACACACACACAATCATGAAGATTTTTATGTTCTTATCTTCCTAAGTCAGCGTTTGCTAGCTTACACTCTGTTAGCCATTGACTTTTGTGCTTCTATTGCAATAGTCATCAAGATGCCCCTGGAGTCTGAGTGTCTGAATTCATGTCCCAGTACTGCTGCTATTCCCTAGCTATTTGAGTGGGGGCAAATTACATAATCTCTCTGAAACTTCAGTTTTCCCATCTGTGAAGTGGAGATGACAGTCACATTGATCTCATAGGATTGTTGGGGGGTGTCAAATGCTTAGCACAGAACTGGCATTGTATAAACAATCGTTAAATATAAGCTCTTTTTACTCTCTTTTTAATCTATTTTCATCAGTTGTGTCCTCATCTAATTATCTCTTCTAAATTGTAAACTTCTTAAGAAGGGTTTTGTCTTACTTAACTTTGTTTTCTAATGCCTGTTACCTTACACAGTTTCAGCACATTGAAGTGAATGTGGGCTTTTTGGTCAGAAAGAGATGGCTTCAAAAGGAAACTCAAATCTAGGTTCTGATACTTATGAACGAAGCTCATTTTTTCATATGTAAATTAGAAAAATGAAAATATCCAGATCATTATTATGAGGTTTGTACAACATAAACTATGTGAGAAACTTAGTACCTGGCATACAGTACTCTGTCTATTAGTGTGGTAGTTCCCTTATTGCTGCTACCTGAAAAAAAATTCATGTGGTTTTAAAAATCATCAAAAATACTAGAAAGAAAATGTGTAAGAATGTGGACTGATTACATATACAGTCAGCCCTCCATATCCTTGGATTCTGCATCCACAAATGCAATGAACTCTGCTTCAACAATATTGGGGAAAGAATGGATAGCTGCATTTGTACTGAATGTGTACAGACTTTTTTTGTTCTTATTCCTTAAACAACAAGGTATAAAAACTATTTCCTTAGTCTTTACATTGTATTAGGTATTATAAATAATCTAGAGATGATTTAAAGTATATGGGAGGGTGTGCATAGGTTATAGGCAAACACTACACTATTTTACATAAGGCTCTTGAGCATCCTTGAATTTTAGCATCTGTGAGGGTCCTGGAACCAATCCCCTACAGATGCCAAGGGATGACTGTATTCTGCTAAAATCCTTTCTCATCCGTATAAATTAGTTTCATTTTAAAAAGAATATAGAACTGTAGTGTTTCAGGGACTGCAATTTTTTTTTTCAGTTGATGGATCAGATCAGAAAATGGAGACCTAGGAAGCAGCACTAGTTTGCAAGAGAGGACACAAATCTTTAATGATGGTTCCTTCATGACATTTAAAAATATTCTTTGGCTTTCATTTCCTGCAATGGTAATGTCTAGTCCACATAAAAAGTAGTAACTTAGAAAGGATTTCTGACTTACTTTATCTGCTCTCACATTCCTTTTATTCTTCTCTGTTTCTTTCCTCATATCTGGGACAGAAGATCTAGCTCATCATTTAATTTGGGCTTCAAATATCCCTGTGTGGTATATAGGGCAGGCATAATTACAGCCAATTTTTAAATGAGAAATCACTCCAGATAGGTTAATTGTCTAAGGTCATACAGCTACAGTCACTGATAGGCAGGAGGTGGGTCTAGTCTTTGTACTTTAGATTAAGGGCTCTTTCTTTCACGTTAGGTTGGTGGTGACCTTCAAGACTGCTTGGTCCAGGACACTTTGCAATGGGTAGTTTTTAACTTGGGATGAAAAGTATTTTTCTTCCCATCAACTATTCAGTCAGTTTACAAGTGTCAACTGTGTCCTAAGCATAATTATGCTTTAATTACACTAGGAGATGAGAATGATTCAAACCTCAAACCCAATATGACAACAGAAGACAAATCTTTATGTATAGGAAACATATTAAAAAAAATATGCTAAGCTAACAAAGTGAAAGTAAAAGCCTGTGTATGGTAGATATTATGTCTACTTGGTTCCTCCTTGGGATTCCAAACACAGTGTTCAATATTTGCTTAGGAAAAGCATGTTTGCAAAGATAAGCCCAATTTAAAAAGTACAAATCTTATATTAAAGATCAGTCTATAAAGATACCATTCCCTGGGGTAAGATATGGGACATATAGGGGGTTTGATCTCCAAGTATATTTTGAGGTCATTTATGGTAAAATAAACATCTCAGTTTTTGTTTTTATGTTTGACCTCTTCCCATAATGCTGAATATAAGTTCTCATACACAGAAAATACTGAGAAAATATTATTCACTGACTCACTGAAGGTAAACCTTATTGAGCACAAAACCATCCAGTTTCTTGGAGGGGCTGGAGTCAATAATTCATCTCCTTATAGACAGGAGTGAAAAGCAACTCAGCACAGCTGCCTGCTTCTGGTCTGTATGGTGATTGATAGGGGAAAAAGTAGGCAGGGAGTGCTCTAAGGATTTCTTGCAGCCAGGGCTCTTAACCTGAAGTTCATGGATAACTTGGGGCTACAGTCATAAACTTTATAGGATCTGCAAACCACTGCTAATAGTATGCAAATGTTCCTCCCAACTTCATATATACTCCCTAACTGAAACATATGAAAACTTAACCCCTCATAAATAATCCTCGGTGTGTACCACCAATGTGACTAACTCAAGAAATGAGATACCACGAATCACAAGAGAATTGTGTAGCCACTGCATCTTTTATAGAATCAGAGCAAATAGCCAGAAGGTTGAAGCAATGCTGTTGTAACTTCACTTTCCCAATCTTTGTGGACTATGAGTAGGAGAGAGTATTAGGCAATGTGATCCAGCCATAAATTTCAGTGGACGACATAAAGATGACCAAGATTATATTGCCTCTTCCTGGTAGGCGTCCAAAAATATCCCAATATATCACCAAAAGTGATACTCATGAAAAATGTGGAATGAATACCAAAATATAAGGAATGCTAAAGTTCTTGGAGGACTGAGAATTTTAGGATAAAATAAATTAGGTATGTTAGCAGCAGAATATGTCATCAGAAAATAGAATGGAGTGGATAATGGTAACATGGTCGTTATGGTAGCCATTTATTAAATGTTAGACTTCTTCATGTCCCAGAAGATATAGTTTTATTTCCAAAAGCCAACTCTACTTCTGTAGTATACTCTCTGGTAGGCTCGAAGTTTATTATCTTCCCCATCATATTTTCTTCTTTCATCACTGTTGGATTCTCTTTTCATTTTTGTGAACCTCTTACATTGTAAGTTCCACAAAATATATTTAGTTTACCATCTCCTGCATATATATATATATATAATTTTTCTATATAGAAACATCTGTGCTGAAAAGAGAATGAGAAGAGAAAAAGCAGCTTCTGGGCTAAATGTCACTAGATATCTCTTTTCTGCAGAGACTTGAAACCTACAAATCTCTTTTGTATTTTTTCATTGTCCCTATTAAATGCATGTGATTTTATAGTGAAATTTGTAGAGGTGAATCGACATCACAGAATACAGTGAACTGTAAATGCCATGGTTTTATTATAAGCAGGTTAAGTGATGTTTGCTATTTTGGCAAAATTTTCTTCATTTTTATTCTGGAAAGATAATAGTTCTCAGTTACTTGGAATGCATCTTCTTGTTAGTGGAGTCTACTTAAAATTTATATTGAATTTCTGAAGAGGAAAGATGCAGATTTCACTGGCTTGAGACTAAGAGTGTAGAGAAAGTACAGAAACGCCAACTCTTGATGATTGCCAATTCTGAGAGGCCATTGATTGTGCTTTCTCTAGATTTGGCATCATTTTTTTCTAAAGATGAGATTCTACAGGCTGTAGGGTTTACTGTAAAAGGAGTTTACTGTTTTACCTATAGATGCTAAAAGAAAGAGAATGATCTGAGCTATCAAGCTGAGAATAGTCCTTTAAACAACTATATTAGTTTATGCACACACTTCTTATTGCTGTAATTAGAGGTGACAAAAATCTCCTTAAAATTGAGCTTGTTCAACCCCATAATCACTAGTGTCCTTGAAAGATAAAAAGAAAATGCAGTAATACATGATCACAGTTGAGTTTTTTGGAATTTGTCATGTTTTGAAGTTAACTGTATGAGAATTAAAATTTACATAGGAGGTTAAAGTTCAACCTTAGTTGAAATATAAACATTTCTCTCTTTGACAGATTTAAAAATAAACAGGCAGGTTACACAGATAAAATAAAAATACCTTGTACATGTAATAGAGCACCTGAGCTATTATGGGTGATAAGACAAACTTTGTGGTTTTATTACATTTAATAAAAATAGCTGATTATAGTTTGATGCGTGTTTCTAAATTAGTGATGAAGGAATTCAATTAGTGCAAAGGTTTCAATCGTATGACTTTGAATTTCATGCTATTTCAAGTTTTAATTAGATTCAAGTTTGTTGATGTTTTTAAAATGACAGATCCCTTAGTTCAAATCTGTAGGGTTATAGAAATTCTAACATCAAATAAGTGAACTTCATCCTAGGCCTGACGAAAGAGAAATAACAATTTTTGAATTCCCAAATGATACTAAACTGGGTAATCTTACCTCTTTATTAAGTATACTAACATTTATGATAGGAAATGAATAGCTGACTGGGCCCTTGCTACACTGCAAAAGAAAAGGTCTTAGTTTGAATCTTTTAGGCCCAATGTATTGTGCTTTTTAAATGTATCACAAATTAAAATGTCTTCTATTTCTTCAAAACTGCTAGAGGCATTTCATCTTAATGTCCACATAGTTTCTAGTAAATTATGTTCATTTACTCAAAGTCTAGGAGAAGTGAATGTGTTTTGCCTGTTGCTTATTTTATACTCTTTTCTCAACAGATCTAATTTCTGTATTGAAATAGCACACATGCCTTGTCAAGATTTTAAGCCTCATTTTATATCTGATGTTCTCAGTCATTGTGCAGATTTCCTATACCTTTGTGTCCTCTTCATTCTCTCCCTTCTTCCTTCTTTCCTTCCTTTCTTTTCAGTTTAAATCAGAGGAAAACAGTGGATGCATGCTTTATTTCTATGGTTATTTGTAATATTAGGTCTGAGACTTGGTTTTTAGAGTCAAAATTTTTGTGAACATTTTTACAATGATAAAACTCTAAAATATTGACTCATTCTCATAGCCTTCTTAGCCAGGCCAACAATCTCTCAGAATAAGATACTGAGCTAGAAATGGGATGATTGTTGCAGATGACTTCTTTATTTCCCCTATTAGAAGCAGAACATATTTGATTCATTACTTTTTAATTTATATATTTATTTATTTTGGGACAGGGTCTCAATCTGTCACCCAGGCTGGAAGAGAGTGGTGTGATCATAGCTCACTGCAGCCTCGAACTCTTGATCCTCCCACCTCAAATGATCCTCTTACCTCAGCCTCTCATGTAGCTGGCACTACAGGCATGTGCCACCACATCCAGCTAATAGTTTTATTTTTTAAATTTTTATAGGGACGTCACTTTGCTGTGTTGCACAGGCTAGTCTCAAACTCCTGTCCTCAAGCGATCTTCCCTCCTTGGCCACCCAAAATGCTGGGATTGCAGGCATGAGTCACTGTGCCAACCTGATTCATTACCTTTTTTAATGATGCAGTCCTATACAAATTAATTTGTTAAATATGTTAAAAAAATTCGGGATAATCTAAACATTCAGTTGTAATATTTATTCACAAAAGATAGATGGGGGATTTTTGAAAAGCTGAAAGTTTTGCAGGTGACATAAACTTAAGCCCTAATGCAATGAGAGGTGGCTGTGGTTGGTGGACAGCAATCAAGCCTAATAATCAGCACTTTCACTTCCTCCAGGACCTGATGTTTCCATCCTTGCTTTTTAACCTTCAAGCATATGACTTCTTTGCTCTCCTCAATCTTTCCTTAAGATCTTCCTCAACAATTCCTTCTGCCTGGAATGTTCTTCCCAAGAATTTCCAGTACTAACTTCCTCCCCTTCTTCTGGCCTGTCCTTAACCACCTGCCCTGACCATCTGTTTAGCACTAAAACATGTATTTCCACACCAACCACAACTCCTGTTTTCCTTCACCCTGATTGACTTTTTCTTTGATCTATTGTGCTTATCATTTTAAACACTAGATGATATATTTACTATATTTATCACATATTTCTAAACTTCCATGCTGAAGTGTAACCCCTATAAGGACAGGGATATTTGTCTGTAGTATTCCCTGATATATTTTAATCAGCTAGGACAGTGCCCGGGACGCAGTAGGAGCTAAATAAATATTTGTTCAATAAATGAATCATTTTAGGTGACAAATTGGATCTTTTAGGTTTACTATAATTGCAAAGCCATGAAATACAAGGTACCAAAATATTCTTTATCTTTAAAAGGTAGGTTGTAAAGCACAGGCTTCAGCAAATGGGACAAAATAATTACTGAGAACTACAGAGTAGTAAACGCAAATATGATGTGACAGCTCGTTTTGCATTGTTAGCCCCAACTTACACCAAGATTCAGAATACTTGTTTCATCTTTTAGAAATAATACCCTTATAGAGTTGTATTTATTGAAATAAAAACATTCTAATATTTCAACCCCAGTACAATTGTAGATCACGGAAGATTTTCAGAGTAGAAGCAGGTATGCTGTGAAAGTTTTGTAATTATATACATCTGGAATACATGGTACACTGTGAGTCTTTAAAGAGTAATAGAAATGTTTCATCCAGAGTGAAAAATAACTTTTGTTTTCTGTATTGTGCTGTTTTTTCTAAATTATGAATGCTATTATAAAATAAAATTTAAAAATTTAATCTTATAGCTGTAAAACTATTTTTATCTGTTTTGTATTGTGTCCTAGTTTGTTTTTTAATTAATTAATTACCTATTTTTGATATCAATAGGTTTTTGGGGAACAGGTGGTGTTTGGTTACTGTCTCCTAGATTATATTCAAATGAAATCTGAAAAAAAAAATTGGTTAACTTTTACCCTGAAAAATAAAGTTTATAGAATGATATCTTTTGAGACATAGCCATTTTCACATAAACATACAATTAATAAATATTCACTCAATTAATGCATCTTTTCCAGGCACTACATTTGCTGATTGAGAAAAGGATACTAAATAGTTATTGACTGAGAAGAAATGTTCAATAGCAGTCTCAAATTTACCTTACGAAGGAAAGAAATTATTTTCTTTGAAGAGTAGTAGAAATTTAATTAAACATAAGAAAAAGGTTACTCTCTATTAAAATTTAAATGGTTAAAAATATAAGTATAAAGAAGTCCATGACACTATTTTTTTTTTCAAATTCACACTTCATTTGCATCATACAAAACAGATAAATCATGTACTCCCCCAAAGTGGATAACGGAAGTATGTGTATAATATAAAAGAACATCTGTTAGTACGTCTCTCCTGAAAAAATGGGAAGGGCAAAAGCTTACTTCTTTCAGAATTAATTTGATAATGAGAGTTCTCTCTGAAACCTCAGATGGCCCAACGCAGAAGAGTACAGAATGGCAAAGCGTAGAGGGAATTTCAATGTAAATTAATAGGTTGATGGTAATAAGAAGGTGCAGAACGAATTCCCCCTTCACTAATTGCTAATATAATCATAATGTAGTAAGGCAATCTGGGAACACATACAAACAAACAAAAGAAAAAGGACATGTTCATTTATTATTAGTTGTATCAGATATGAGATATAGTGGGAAACTGGAGGATGAGAGAAAGCTCAGTTGTTTTCTTTTCATCTTCCTTCCGCTGAGGGAATTGCTCTATTTCCAAAAACGAGTTCTTAAAAAAAGAAAACTACAGCATGTACTTTGAAATCAGGTGCAATTATACTATTAGCAATTGAAACCTTCTCCAAATTAGGAAAGGCTTAATTTAAACTTCTTAGGTCTAAGGGAATTGGATTGATTGTTTGCTGGTAACTAGACTGCATTTACTGAGATGGTCAATTCTTCATTCCTGTAAACCTAATCTCCAATTCAGCATCATCAGGGAACATCTGTAGGAAGTTTCTGGCTTAAAATTATTTTTGTGTCTAATTTAAATAAGGCCTAACGAGAATCTAAAAATTGCACTGAGTTCCCTAGTATGGTGATTAGAATTCAGGTAGTTCCATTGATAGAAATATTTTTTCTTAAATATTTTTATTGCCATATATAATTATCTCAAAATAGCTGACAAATGTCATTTCAGGATAATGGCAGGCAATAAGTAGAGGGAATGAAAACAGCGTATTTTTATATTGTGGGTTGTTATTTATTCATAAGTTATTCAATGTCCCACTTTTCAACTCATTATAAAGAAGAAATACCCATAAAAGTCACATTAAGACATCAGTGACTAATACTGTATTTAAAATTTTGTATTACGTTTTCCAAGTTTTTTTTTTTGCATAACTTCAAACAGGATGCCAGGCAGTGGATATATTTTTATTTAAACAAAGTGTCTCTAGATAGAAGAAGAAATAGGAACCACACTTGGATGAATGCTGTCTTTCAAATACTATCCCATAAAACAATATCTATTATGCCTATAAGGAGTGTCTTGCCTGAAGATTAAAATGAAACTTCTCAGTGGCTTCTGGCTCTGGATAACAGAGAGCAAGAGCTCTCCACCCTGTCTGTCCTATTGAAAGCAACTATAAAACTTGGAGAATAGGTGCTATGGTTTGAATGTTTGTCCTTTCCAAAACTCATGGTGAGATTGCTTGTCACTGTGGTGGGGAGAGAAGTTCGGACCTTTGGGAGGTGGTAGGTTGAGATGTGATTAATGCTATTGTGAAAGGGCAAATTTGGCCCACTTTTGCTCTTTGCCCTTTCACCCTTTGCCATGTGATGATGCTGTGAGAAGGCCCACACCAGATGCCAGCACCTTGATCTTAAAACTTACCAGCCTCCAGAACAGAGAAAAAATAAATTTCTGTTCATTATATATTACCCAATTTCAGGTATTCTGTTATAGCAGCACAAAATGGCCTAAGACAATGGGCTTGGACCAGCTGCTTGAGGACTCTAAAAAGTAAATATATGCACAATTGCCAACAGGTGGATGCAATCCAAATGTTAATTGATCATGAATGAATATATAAAATATGGTATATACATGCAATGAAATATTATTCCACTTTAAAAAAGAATCTAATTGAGACACAACTTACAACATGGATGAACCTTGAGGACATTATGCTAAGTGAAACCAACCAGTCACAAAAAGACTAACACCGAATAATTCCACTTATATGAGATACCTAAAAAATTGTGCCCCACAGAATTAAGGAAACCCATGACTAACAGAAATTGTCAAGTTTGCAGGACGGCAGATAAGAAGAAAAGAAACAACCTGCTGAAATGCTGAAAATCCCTTCACTTCTATGATAACAAAATTGGCTGAAATTTATTGGAACCCATATAGCCGACCAGAGTTTGCATAGAATAAACTTGCTGATATCACAGCCTGAATTTCCACTACATGTTTCATACCGACTCTCAAATTTTCACATGGGACCTATGTATGGCTAAGGACTTTCCAGACCTTCCCTTTCCTTCCATCAATCACCTGCTAATCCCAGAATCCACCACCTAAACTTTTTTCTAATAAATGGACTGCCTTAAAGTCAGCACAGGAACACTGACTTGGTCAGGATTCCTGTCTCCTTGTTGGTCAACCTGCAATAAAATGCTTTTCTTTCTTCAAAACCCAGTGCCATAGTGTCGGTTTCTAGCACATTGGGAAGTGAGCCTTTTTTCTTGGTAATGCCTAGAATAGTCATGCTTTTAGGGACAGAAAGTTAAAGGGTAGTTGCCAGGGGGTGGGGAGAAGGAAGAATGGCAAGT
This sequence comes from Colobus angolensis palliatus, assembly GCF_000951035.1. Lineage (NCBI taxonomy): Eukaryota > Metazoa > Chordata > Mammalia > Primates > Cercopithecidae > Colobus > Colobus angolensis. The sequence goes on from NW_012114711.1 coordinate 2,738,164, forward strand.
TTTTTAATGGGTATAGCACTTCAGTTTTGCAAGATGAAAAGAGTTCTGGAGATGGATGGTGGTGGTTTTTGCACAACAATGTTAATGTACTTAATACTACTGAATTTTTTACTTAAAATGTTTAAGATGGTATTATGGACTGAATTGTGTCCCCACCCCCAAGTTCATAGATTGAAGTTCTAACCCCTATTACCTTAGAATGTGACTGTATTTGGAGTTAAGAACTTTGAGGAGGTAATTAAGTTTAAATAAGATGATAACGGTGGAATTTATAAGAAGGAGGAAGAGACAGCAGGGATGTGCACACAGATAAAAGGCTATGTGAGGAAATAACAAAGAGATGTCTGTTTTCAACAAAGTAGGGAGGCCTCAGGAGAAACTAGACCCACCGCCACCTTGAGCTTTGACTTCCAGCCTTCAGAACTTGAGAAAACAAATTGCTGCTGTTGAAGCCAGGTGGTCTGAGAAATTTTTTGATGGCGGCTGTAGCAGGCAAACAGGAATGCTATATTGTATATTAAATTTATTTTACTACAATTAAAAAATGTAAATAGTACCAGGTGGATTGAGGAAGAAGACTTAGGATGTATGACAAGGTTACCAATTTTCCCCCTCTGGTTTTCTGTTTACCTCAACTCAGTGAAGTTCAACATAAAATTGACACTGATGTGGAGAGTGAGGTCCAGGAGAAGTTCCCACTACTCAGGTCCCAGACTGACTGCTTGGCGAGGCACACATGAGGAAGATTCAAATAGCACAGCAGAGTCTTGGAAAACATAAAGGCTCCTGAAACCACATTCTATAGAGGGCTTATTGGAACTTGCAGGATGAGGCCAGCCCAGTTGATTACCTACCAAAACAAAAATATACACATTTTTCCTCAGATTAACACGATATCCCCAGAGTTCCATGATATAATATTCAAAATGTCTAGAATGTAATTCAGTATTATGTGCCATATAAAGAACACAAACAAATTTAAATTCATTTGGAGACATTAAATAAATGTGTTAATCACAACAGAATACATTGTTGGAATTACCTGATGAAGACTTTAAAGCAGCTACTGTAAAAATGCTGTAACAAGTTAAGGATGAAGAGTTTTAAAACAAATGGAAAGAGAGAAAGTTTCAGCAAGGAAATATAAGATATAAATAAGAACCAAATTGAAATTTTAGAACTAAAAACATAATAACAACAAATTCACTAGACAGAGTCAATAGCAGAATATAAATGATGGAGGAAAAAGTCATTGAACCTTAAGATAGATCAGTAGAAATGATTCAACTTGAATAACAAAGAGAAAGACATATGATTTTTTTTTTGAACTGAGCCTCACTCATGGACCTATGGAACAATATCAAAGAGTCTAATGTACATGCCATTGCAGTTGCAGAAGGAGATTGGTGTGGGAAAAAATTGAAGTAATAAAAACTTCACAAATTTGGTGACATCAGTCTTTCAGAAGCTCAAGCAACCGTCAAACATGATAACCCTTCTAAGTCCTCTTTAAACACATCAAAATCAAACTATTTAAAACTATATATGTATATATATACACACAAATTATCAATATCAGAAAAAATCCCTACAGATATACAAATGATAATAAAATATATATACACATATGTGTGTGTGTGTATATATATATATATAAAATTGAGAGCAAAGAGAGATGAATGACATATTACAGCAGAACAAAAATTTAAATGACTGTCGAGTTATCATAAAAAAAACTCTGGAGGCATAATATTTTAATAGAAATAATAGAAATTTGTTTCTCACAGTTCTGGAGGCTTGGAACTTTAAGACCAAGGTGATAGCTGGTGCGAGCCCAGTGTCTCTGCTTCCAAAGTAGTGCCTGGCTGCAGCTTCTGGAGAAGATAAATGCTGAGGTACAGTATTTCTAAGATGATGAAAGGAAAGAACAGTCAAGCCAAATTTCTATATCCAGCAAAAATATCCTTCAGTAATGAAGTCGAAATACACAGATAACGCTCTGGACATACTGAAGGATGCAAAGATCCTTCAGTGATGAAGGTGAAATACAGATGAAGGAAAACTAAGACAACTTCTTGTCAGAAGATCTGCTCTAAAAAACCCACCAAAGGAAATGTGTTGACCAAAGTGAGGTGACACAAGATTGAAGAAAGAGCAACAGATATGCTATCTGGGAAAATATATAATTATTTTGTTATTTGGTGATTTTAAATGTATTTGATAATTTAAAGCAAAAATATAATATTTTCAGATATCATTAGTGTTTGTAGATAAAATACGTAACATGACTACACACCTGGAAGTGGTCAAATATTTTTTGCAAGGGGACTGTGAAAAGTTAAGCAACCACTGTACAGTCAAAAACTAAAATATGTAAATTAAGATGACATGCAAATATATGTTCAAATAATCCAAAAGATGGCAGGAAAGGGAAAATAAGGAAACAAAAACAGAGAGAAAAAACAAATAATAGTAGAGCTATATTCAAACATATCAATTATTACATAATATGTAAATGTTCTAAACACAATTAAGAGAGAAAGTCTCAAAATGTATATGAAGCATGATCTAGCTATATTTTGCCCACAATAAATTAATTTAAAGATAGTCATATAAGTTAATTAAAAGTAAAAGAATATGAAAAGATACACCATGCAAACAACCGTCAAAGAAAGCTTGAGTGACTAGGTAGAGTTTCTAAAAAGATCAGAGCAAGGAAAATTTGCAGGGATAATTATAAAGTTCAGTTCACCAAGGAGACATAATACCCTAAACGTGCACAAACCAAACAATGGAAAATTAAAATGTAAGGAAAAAACTGACAAAGCTGAAAGCAGAGACAGATAAACCATAGACATCTTTTAAAAATTCAACCTATCTTAATGATTAATAAAGCTAAGAGCAGAAGATCGCAAAGTTAAAGAACAACTGAAAAACACCATCAACCAATTGGATCTAACTGATATGTCTAATTGGTATCATCAGCAGAATACACATTATTTCCAATGTACACAGAACATTCATCAAGAGAGACCTAACTGTGAGTCATAATACACATCTTAAATCTAAAAGAATTGAAATCGTATAAAGTGTGTGTTTTGATCATAATACCATAGGAATAGTAATCATTCACAGAAAGAAAACAGGAAAATCTTGAAACATTTGGATACGAAACAATCCATTTTCAAATAATCTATCAGTAAAATGAAGTCTCCAGGGAATAGAAAACATTTTGATTTGAATGAAAATCAAAGTACAAGATACTAAGATTTGTGTGATGTAGTTACTACAGTTGTTAGAGGCAATTTATAGCATGAAATACTTATATTAAAAAGAAAGTGTCAACACTCTAAAATTCTACCATAATAAACTAGAAAAGTTTTTTGCTTGCTTTGCTTCATTTCAGAAGCAAAGCAAGCAAAATTAATGAAATTAAAAATATTGAAAAATAAAGAATGCTCAATGAGACCAAAATCTGAGTCTTTGGAAAGATCAGTAAAATTAATAAATCTCTGTCAAGATTTATAGGAGAAAAGACATAAATTATCAATATCAGGAAAAAGAAAATATCTGTACAGACATAAAAAAGTGATAATAAAGTGATTTACCAACAACTCTATGAGCATAAATTTGCCATCTTAGATAAAATGAACCAATTCCTCAAAAACTACAAACTACCAAAACTTACCCAAAATGAAATAGTTAATCTAAATACTCTCATATGTATTAAAGGAATTAAATTTGTTGCTAACAACCTTTAACAAAAGAAATTTTCAGGTGCAAACAGTTTCACTGATGAGATCTACCAAATGTTTCATGAAGAAATAACACGAATTCTACACAATCTCTTCCAGGAAACAGACGGTGCAGATTACATTCAATTTGTGTTCTAAGGCCAGCATTATCCTGATTCCAAAATCAGATAAAGGCAGTATGAATTAAGAAAACTATAGTACAATATTAATCATGAGCATTGATGCAAAAATCCCCAATAAATACTAGCAAATGGAATCTAGCAATCTATAAAAAGAATAATACACACAGTATTTTGTATAACATATACAATACACGGCCAAGTGAGAATTATCATAGAATTGTAAAACTTTAAAATATTAGAACATTAATCAATAAAATGCACCATATTTCAACAGTAGAAAGAGGAAAACTACATAATCAACCCAAATGACACAGAAAAAGCATTTGACAAAATTCAACATCCAGTCATAATAAAAACTCTTCACAAACTAGGAATAGAAGAAAAAATTTGTTGTATAAGGCCTGTCTTAGTCTGTTTTGTGTTGCTTATAACAATACCTGAAACTGGGCAATTTATAAATAAAAGGAATTTATTTGTTTTGTGATTGAGACTGAGAGGTCCCAGGTTGACAAGACACATATGGTGAAATCCTTCTTGCTGGTGGGGTCTCTCTGAGGTGTCCCAAGTTGGCACCAGGAATCAGAGGGCAAGAGAGCTAAGCATGCTAACATGCTAGATTTTCTTATAAAGTAACTGGTTTCCCTTCCAAATTAACCCATTAATCCATAAATGCATGAATGGATCAATTTATTCATAAGTGCAGAGGTCTCATGATCCAATCACCTCTTAAAGGCCTACCTCTCAGTGCCACATTAGGAATCAAATTTCAACATGTGTTTTTAAAGGAAATAACTATTCAAACTACAGCAAGGCCTAAAGTTAAGGCATAGTATTATGTGCTCCCTTATCATCCAGTGAGATTGGAAGGGCCTTGAATGTTATAACCACAAGCTTCTCTTTCTTTTTTGTCCCCAGAGACAAAGTCCTCTGGCCAGACAATGCTTCTTATCAAGGGGCTCAGCTGAAGTTCTTGCTTACCCTGGTTTCTGCCAGTCTGTCTGCTCTGTTGTCTTCACATTGATGTCATCCTAAGTCATTTACCCACGTGATCCCAAGATGTTTGTCACAGGTCTCATAAATTCAATTTTTGGTCAAAAACTCATATCGCATGAGTTAACCAATCTCAAGGTAAAATGAACCAGAAACTGTTTTTGACTCTGCACAAATACCTTCTCTGTGTTCCCTGATAATTAGAAAATGACAAGTCTTTAGTTAACTCTTAAATGCAAGGAAGAAATAGATAGCTGATTTGTATCAAGGTATTAAGCCTATTCTAAATCTAACTCCTTCCTCTGCACTTTTCAGTTGCATAAACCAAAAAATGCCCTTAATCGAAAAACCAATACACCAATATGAGTTGGTTTTCTATACTAAATAACAGTATCATGCCTGGTACAGAAGGAAAATTAAGTTGTTCTGCAGTCATCAGAATATGGCCACCCAAAGATATCCATGCCCTAATCTCTAGAACCTGTGTATAGGTTAGGTTACATGCAAGGGAAAATTAAGATTGCAGATGGAATTAAGGTTGCTAATCAGATGACCTTAAATTAGAGAGATTATCCTAGATTATTTGGGTGGGCCCAGAGTAACCACAAACATCCTTAAAATTGGAAGAGGGCAGAAGAAGCAGAATTAGTGCTAAATTTATACAATTTGAGAAAATTTTGATCCACCATTTCTAGCTTTAAAGATGAAAAACTGAGGCAAAGTGCTAAGAAATGTGGCAATCTCCAGGATCTGGAAAAGGCATGGAAGGGGTTCTTCCCTGAGGCCTCCAGAAGGACCACAGCCTTAGTGACATCTTCATTTTATCCCACTGAGACACATTTTCGACTTCTGGCCTCCAAAATTTAAGATAATAACTTTGAGTTGTTTTAAGCCACCGGGTTTGCAGTGAATTGTTACAGCAGCTGTAGGAAACCTAAAGACAAGCGAGTCTCTCAGTTGCTATGGAAAGCCTTTCATCATATTCAGAATCAGGTTACATGCTCTTCAGAAGTCCTCCCACTGCCCCTTGTCCACAGCATTTTTATAATCTCTAAAGATGTCACCATGTATTTCTTAAAAACAAGGAAATTTCTTACACCATCAAGGACACTTATAAAAATCTGATAATTAATATTGACACAATACTTAATCTATAGTCCTTCTTCAAATGTTATCGTCTCATTAGTGTCTTTGACATCATTTTTTTGTCCTGGTCAAGGAATCAATGCAGGATCACAAAGTGCATTTAGTTTTCATGTCTCTTTAGCCTTTTTCTGAAGTATTTCCTCAGTCCTTGGTCTTTCATGTTAATGACATATTCGAAGAGTACAGGCCAATTATTTTGCGGAAAGTGCATCAATATGTTTATCTGATTTTTTGATGATTAGATTCGGGTCATGCATTTTTGGCAGGAATATCACAAAAGTGTCTTCAGTGCATTGTATTAGTAGGTACACAATGCCAATTTCTCCTGTTACTGATGATATTAACTTTGGTCCCCTGTTTAGGATTTTCTCCACTAAAAGTTATTAATTCCCTCCTTATAATAAATAAACGTCTTGTAAAGAGATACTTTTAGACCTTTGCCCATTAGTTTTAGCATCTGTTTATGATCCTTGCCTTAAAAATTATTGCTATATCACATCTGTAATCCCAGCATTTTGGGAGGCTGAGGTGGGCGGATCTCCTGAGGTCAGCCTGGTCAACATGGTGAAACCCTGTCTCTACTAAAAATACAAAAATTAGTCAAGCAGGGTGGTGTGTGCCTGTAATCGCAGCTACTCAGGAGGCCGAGGTAGGAGCTGCTTGAACTGGGGAGGTGAAGATTGCAGTGAGCTGAGATTGTACCATTGTACTCCAGCCTGGGCAGCAGAGTGAGACTCTGTCTCAAAAAAAAAAAAAAAAAATGGAAAAAAAATTATTACTATAGTGATTGCCTACTATTGTTTTCTCATTCTACTATTACTTCTCTATTTATTATTAGAATTATCTTTTAAGAAAAAGCTTGTCTTTCTCCCCCATACATTTACTTAGTGCGTTATTATTTAAATCAATATAGACTTATGGATTTTTATTTTATTCTGTGGATTATAATTCATTACTAGGACCATGTATTTTGTTGCTCAATTTCCTCAGATTTGGTCCATGGTAGTCCTTTCAAACTGACTTCAGTGTTGTTCTGATATGTCCCCATGATTCACTGAACACTTTCCTACACCTGGTGCAAAATATTGTATGCTCATCTTATATTTTCCATGTCGTAGTTCTTCTTTTTTTTTTAAATTATACTTTAGGTTCTGGGATACACGTGCAGAACGTACAGGTTTGTTACATAGGTATACACGTGCCATGGTGGTTTGCTGCACCCATCAACCTGTCAGTCTTCTAATGCTATCCCTCCCCTAGCCCCCCACCGGCCGACAGGCCCTAGTGTGTGATGTTCCCCTCCTTGTGTCCGTGTGTTCTCATTGTTCATCACCCACTTATGAGTGAGAAAATGCAGTGTTTGGTTTTCTGTTCTTGTGTTAGTTTGTTGAGAATGATGGTTTCTGGCCTCATCCTTCTGAAATCAGCCATTTTATCAAGGACACCCACTACATTTTATTAGTGAGGATATTTAGAAACCAAGATATGAATGCTAGGTGTCCTTTTTCAATAGTTTCATTGCTTCCAGGTCTTTTCAGTAAACACACTGTATTAGTCTGTTCTCACACTGCTATAACAAAATACCTGAGACTGGGTCATTTATGAAGAAAAGAGATTTAACTGATTCACAGTTCTGCAGGCTTTACAAAAAGCATGACCGGAAGGCCTCAGGAAACTTACAATTATGGCAGAAGGCAAAAGGGAAGCAAGCATATCTTTACCATGGCAGAGCAGGAAAGAGAGAAAGAGAGACAGAGAGGGAGAAAGAGAGAGATAACAAGCGGGGAATTGTCACATACTTTTAAACCATCAGATTTTGTAAAAACTCATCCATTATCAGGAGAATAGCACGCAGGAAACTGCCCCCATGATCCAATCACCTCCAACCAGGTTCCTCCCTCAACACGTGGGGATTACAATTTGAGATAAGAAAATTAGGGTGGGGACACAGAACCAAATCATATCACAAATCTAGCAAGTAGAGAAGAGAGTTAAAGTCTTCAACTATAATTGTGAATTTGTCTACTTTTCCTTTTAATATTCAATCAATTTTTATTTTGTGTGTTTTGAAACTCTGCTGTTGGGTACGTACCGATTTAGGATCGTTATGTTTCTTTGGTAATTTGACATATTTCTCATCATAGAATGTCCATCCTTATCTCTGGTAATATTTTTGTGCTGAAGTCAACTTTGATATTAATATAGCCATTCTAGCTTTCTTTTTACTTTCTGTTTTAAAATTGCTTTATTGAGATGTGATTCACATATCATATAGCTCACTCAAAGTACATTTTTCTTATATTTAAAGGGTTGTGAAACCATCACCACTACCTACTTTTTGAACATTTTGTTCCCCCAGAAGAAACCGTTTACCTATTAGTAGTCAATTTCATTCCCTGCCCCAAGCATTACACAACATGAAACTATCTTTGTGTTTCTATAAACTTCCTTATTTTGGACATTTTATATAGTTGGAATAATGTAATACATGATCTTTTGTGACTGGTTTCTTTTACTTGACATAATGTGTTCAAGGTTCATCCATGCTCTAGTATGTATCGATATTCATTTTCATGGCTGAATAATATTTCATTACATGATATGTTTGCTTCCTATTGCTGCTTCAACAAGTTGCTACAAGTGGCTTGAAACAGCTTATTTTTTAGCTTACAGGTCTGTAGGTTACAAATCCAATACTGATTTCACTTGACTAAAATAAAGGTCTTGGCAGTTCATTAATGCCTCCAGAAAGAAATGAAGCCCTGCCCACACCTTGATTTTAGCCAACTGAAATCTGTATTAGACCTGTAACCTACAGAACTGTAAGCTAATAAATATATTATTTCAAGCCATCTGTAGGAACAACGTTCCTCGATTTTCCCCTCTCCTAGAGGCTGCCCATATTTCCTGGTTCACGGCTCTCTACCTCCATCAACAAAGCCAACCGAAACAGGTACTTCTTACATTGAATCAGTTTGCTGACTCTTCTACCTCTTTCTTCCAATTTTAAAAACCCTTTTCCTTTTCTTTTAGATTAGTGTTTGAATGGTAAAGGTATTTTCAACATTTTACCTTTAACTTAATATTTATATGAAAACAGTTACTCTTGTGCATAGTATAAGATGGCATCTTGTACTATCTATCTATATATATGTGTGTGTTTGTACATACATATTCACAGCCATTTTAATATTATCTTCTATCGTAATATATTTTCTTGAAAGCTAAGTTTCAGAAAGTGAGAATACTTCCTGAATTTCCATGTCGCCCTTGCTCAGGGGCCATGCAAATCTTCTCTGTATTGTTCCGATTTTAGTATACATACTGCCAAAGTGAGTGTTCTATAAAAATGTTTTGACTTGCTTATATCCTTACTAAATTAAGAGCCTTGTGAGGACAGGGAAAGTGTTAATTCATTTACAATTACCTTTCTTAACCTTGTAGACAATAAATATTTGTTGAATATTTAATGTATTAATTAATGTACTTGTGTATTAATGAAGTTTCATAGAATTTCACTGTATAAATTTCATTTGGTGAGCTTAATTCATAGTTGTTCATTAGTTCTCAAGTATTTTGTGCTGAGGCTCATCTGAGAGTATCTGTGACACATTTGAAGGGGATTGAACTGTACACACTATTTTTGCACAAGGTGCTTGTTAACCTTTTATTTTCATCTTTTCTTTGAGTACAACTATTTTCCAATTCTCTAATCACTGCCTTCTTTCTCCTAAGTCAAAGTTCTTTTCCGTCAGCCTTTTTCAGGGCTGGCCTGATATAATGTTCATGTGCTATTATACTATTTAACTCTACATGATATCCACATTTTGATCAACTAAACATTCCATTTAACAGATGTGTCAGTAAAAGACAGCTCTTCAGCTGTAGCAGAAGTGAATTTCTCACATGATGGATAATGTTGGCACACAAAGAAAGAGGCTGCAAGTTAATTGGTGTGCCATGGCATTATAAGGCAAGACATAAATGAATTTGTGGAAATAATACACTTAAACATTTTTAGGTATGACAATAACAGCATTTCACAAAGAGCATTTCATAAATGTTAAATCTCCTATATCTTTGCCACTTTGACATTTTAGTTTGCTCAGGATTTATCAGAAATAATTCACAGGCATAGGATCTGTTTTTCTATTACCATGGAAAAATACAAATTAGTTTTAAAAATAAAAATTATAGACAAAGTATAGACTCTTAATCCTGATTCATTTGAAAAGATTTAAATTCAAAGATGAATGGCTTTTAATCATAGGAGAATAGATATTGCAAGCTTTAGCAATAAAGCAAAATCGGTTTTAAATACTTTAGATTAAATGGAAAAGAAGATTAAAACAACTTCTAGATTTTTTTTCACATTTAAGAGAAATTACCTTGAATTGTTTTATAGTTCTTTTCTACTTGTCGCACACTTTCTCCGTGGTTCAAGTTAAAATTCATTGAGAGAAGAGATCATGACCTTTAATTGTTTGGTACTTCCCAACAGTAACCAAGGATAATTTGCATAGTAAGTGTTAATACATGTTATTTGAAAGTTTGCTGCCTCCCTGACATCCTGCCTGGAAGCCTCTTTCAACACTGTCACATGTGGCTGTATTGGTTCCTTCAGTCTTTGATCAAACATTACTTGTTATAGAGGACTTTTATCATCTCAGTTTTACTCTCCCTGCACAGGTTCCCCTAGTCCATTGTCCTGCTTTATTTTTCTTCACTTAAGAAATAAACTAGTATGTTTCTATAGACAGAAAAAAAATCAAGAAGTTCTAACACATTTAAAATTTAAGTTTGATTTTTATTATGACAGTAATATATGTTCTTTGTTAAAAACTAGAAACTGTATAAATAAAAGAAAAATATCTTTATTATGCAATGAAACATGTTTAAACATGTTTAATATCTAAGTTTAACATCAACCAGGGTTTTCTTTATAAATATTAACAATTTTGTTTTCTGCTTTTGTGTCTAAAGCTTGGAATACCAATACGACATTTATCATTACATTTTAAATGAAAATTACAATGCTATTATATACTATTAATTTTAACTACTTGTTAGATGGAAAATTTGGAAAGCTATGTGATATGAAGATATAATTAGAAGTGATTTATTGACATCAAGATCAATTCATCAGCTAGGCATGGTGGCTCACGCCTGTAATCCCAGCACTTCAGGAGGCCGAGCCGGGCAGATCACCTGAGGGCAGGAGTTCGATACCAGCCTGGCCAACATGGTGAAACCCTGTGTCTACCAAAAGTACAAAAAAAATTAGCTGGGTGCTGGGTGTGGTGAGGGGAACCTGTAGTCCCAGCTACTCGGGAGGCTGAGGCAGGAGAAACTCTTGAACCTGGGAGGTGGAGGTTGCAGTGAGCTGAGATCGCACCACTGGATGCCAGTCTGGGTGACAGAGTGAGAATCCATCTCAAAATAAGTAAATAAATAAATAAATAAATAAATAAATAAATAGTGTCTGTAAGAAAGTAAAAATAACATAAACTTTAATTTATCTATTTTAATTGACAAATAAAAATTATATATATTTATCACATGTGTGTTGTATTGAAGTCTGTATGCATTGTGGAATGACTAAATTGAGCTAATTAATATATGCATTACCTGACATACCACTTTTTTTGTGGTAAGTATGCTTAAATCAAAATTTTCAACAAAGTATCATTGTTTAGAGAATTGGAGATTTTAATTGTTATTTAATTGATATTGATGTATGAATATGTGTTTTTCAATTTTCTTTTTAGTTGACTAAGTAAAAAATAACAAAACATTTCAAACAAAATTGAGTTTTGCCATAGGTTGCTTCTCTTGTGAGTTATGGATCACATAATTTTAGTTTTAAAAAATTCAGAGTGAATTAACCTGCACAAATAAGATATCCTTAATATAAAGTTAACAGAGATACAAAGGCCACAAGATTCTCTGAGATGTTGAATTAATAAAGTTGGACACAGCAACATTCTAATCAAAAGATTATTTCTATGTTGGGTATTGGTTTTAGAAGTTTCAACTTATGCCAAGAGGGGAGTAAACATGTGAGACAGTGTTTTAATGATGGTTTTAATATATGGTGCCAATGGTTGCTCTGAGATTTCCGTAATTGTACCCCCTTTCTGTGTAATCGTAGTTCCAGTATCCGATATTGATGCCAACAGTTACCTTGCAGAATTCTTATGACCAGAATTACCTACCAGTAAAAAATTAAGCACAAAACATGTGGCAGAGAATTCAGAACATAGGGATTTATTCTCTTATGCATGTATTTGAAAGTAACTTTTATTGTTTGTTCATGTACTAAGCTGAATTTGACTTTTTTTCCTAAATATGTCTCACTATGGCAGGATCTCAGCAATAAGTCATTATGCTGGCTATTATGTCTAAGTTTTCTAGCAAGCTAGGTGACATAGATTATTCCTCGTCTGTTCTCCCAACCTGTGAAACAGAGGTAATACTGTTTACTTGTATAAACATAGGGATGTGGGAGACAGAAGACGGTACTTGCGAATAGCTTATACATACATAAAATGTATAAAACAGTCTTTTCCTTTTGCACGTTTTATAGGAGGTTGTGAATAGGAGGCCCTTGGATCAGCTGGAGCCTGAGACTTTTTTTTTTTTGGCATATCTACGTGTAATGTGTACCCATATATGTAATTTCCATTAGAGCAAGCCTGTGTTCTGCAGCTCACCATATTCTTTACCACTCTTATTCCTTTATAATTGGCCAATTTTCTTAATTTACATTTACATTTTCTGTGGGTATTTGAATTGCTACCACAGCTTTTAAGAATCTTCCTTCTGAAAAATGAAACCTTATATTGTAGAAACATTGAAAAATTCTAGCTGCTTCTCTGTTAAAACAAGCTTGAGTTAGATTAGATCCCAAGCTTCTTTTAGCATTATCAGTCTATGTCATATTGATACTCTAAACCAGGAGTTCTTATCAAGTGGTTCCTGATAGAACTCAGGGAGTTTGTCAACTTAAGTGTTAAAATATACAAAGTTTGCAGTTTTATTTTCAGTAAGTCCTTTAATTATGCATGTATGCAACAAACCACAGCAGTATTAGCAGTCTATGACTCCATCACTAATAGAAATCACAGACATTTTTTTTGTATCACATTATAAGTGTTGAAAACATCTTAAAATATTACTCATCTTTACTTAAAAATTATGGTGGTTGTTAGAACCACTGTTAAATCTTGCTTTTTAATATGCTATTAAAGGGGTGCATGTATTTTGCTATATCACATAAATGTTCTATTTGTAGCTTAATAATTGTATTTGAAAAATCATTTGTTGCCTTGGTATTCCTGTGTGCTTTAGTTCACACACTTAACAACATTATTCTGAGAAGTATCTTGACAAGAGAAAAAGAAAACAAATTAAAAAAAACCTTTTGCTCTAAAGGAATGTTCCTTTATACACAGAAAGTAGTTTGTAGTTCAAAACAATGTACATGTCATTTCTGTGCTGTCATATAATCTTTTGTCTTTAGGGAAGTAAAGAAATTGGAAATATTTACCTCCCAATTGCAAAATTATTCCTTTAGTCAATGTTTCTTTACTTGAAAACACTCTTCTCGCAAACACAATTATATGTACATTTTATCTTTTAACACATTTAGCTAAAAGGAGCACAAAATGGTTTCACATTATGTATTGAGTGTATTGCACCCACCACTATATGAACAGAGACTTGAAAATAGCAAACTAGCACTGTATAAATCACATGCGAGATGAATGTTGAAAACCCGGATAAAACATTTAAATGTTAAATTTTAAATAGCAGTTGTTCTCCTTTGCTTCAGTAACTTTGAGTGTCTTTTACTTCAACAAGACGCCATTGTCATCTGCTATAGCTAGGTGATTTTACGTTTTCTACATGGTGGAGTTCCAAGCAGCATCTTAATCTTAATGTCAGCTGTGGATTTCTGCAGAAATGCAATCACTGCAGATATACCAGGTGCTGGAATGTGTCTTTAGAACTACCAATGTGATGACATTACCCACTAATGTAGCTTTCATCAGAGCAGAGTATGAATAAGAAGGATTATGTGCTTGCTGAACAAATTATGATTTTTCTTATGTGCTTCTCTGAGAACTGATTATCACAATTCTGACTTTCAAGAGAACAGGATGGCATTAAAAAATATCCAAGATATTAAAAACAAGTCAAAATACAAGAGTATTTTATTTAATACTATTGTGACACCATCCTCTCCCAACCCCAAAAGAAAATCAGTAGGGAGAAATACATAAATATGTAATAATTCATATCCCCAGTCAGAGTTTCTAACTCCAGATCAAACGTAGTGTTTAACAGAATAGCAGTATTTTATTTATTATTAATGATATCTACCATTCATGCTAGATTTCTAACTCTCAAAAGTGATTATCATTTTTCTTTTGACCCATTATTTCAACCTGAGTTGAAATGCTGAGTTCTTGCAATGCAGTATGCTTTGGAATGCTTTATTGGGGATGTGATCCTAATGACGTTGTAGGGACATGGAGGAGTGAGACATGGAAGGAAAGAAAGCCAATGAACAAGATGCACTGTGGATCAAATCCTTTGGAAAACTCTGTAAGAGAGTATAGGAAGCACCTTAGAATCGGGTTAAGTTATTCCCCAGCTCTCATACATCATTGGCTGAGGGTTGCTCTGGAGTCATTAATGCCCCTGCACTTTTCAATTTTTGTGTATCCCATGCACAGGTCTACAGGACAAGAGAAAGTTCTCAAGTAGAGTGTCAGTCAAGGAGGCCTGCCAAACCTACAGGATTGGTAAACACAAAGAGATATGGTGGGGCAGGGGGAGCCTGACTATGCCTCCTACACAGTCATACCAGGACATGGTGAAGACGATTTCAGTATGATTCATAAGAAAGAAATTATATAAGGTTAGGAGAAAAACTTCATAGAAATTCTAAGCAAATTCATCTAAAAATAAAGAAAAATCACCTTCCAGTGCTTCTTAAACTTTTTTTTTTGCTGTTATTATAATCATTTGAATTTGTTCAATTGTAGCATGTATACTTTTTTATAAAACTTCTAGGGAGAATGTAGGTAGAAGGTATGGGTAAAGTACATGCAACAATGAAAGGAAAAGAATAAAGCTGCAGTTGTGACAGACAGCAAAATGTACCCAGTTTCCCATCGTATTGCAGCACAGAAGCCATGAAGCAAGAACCAAGGGCAGATATCTCATTGTCATGCAGAAATTTTACTGTGTAAAATCACAGTCATTTGCTTCATCAGAACTAAAATCATACACAATTTGCAGACAGACACTCTCACTTTTGAAATAGTTATGACATGGAGAGGGTGGGGTAAGCAAGAAATTATTCATTCCACAGCTTCCATTGGAAAATACCTCGATTAAGGATAGTTTCTCACAGTGAGGTAATCGTTTTCATTATTTTCCTCTGAACTGACTGAAAAATAAACTCGGTGAAAATAGGCATATATGTGTTTTTTTCTTCATCCACTAATATAACGTGTGGTACATAGTATTCCCTCCAAGGTAGTTGAAAGACTTTAATTGGATGCATTAAGTGAAGTCATTTGGTAATCTGGTGATTCTTTCTTTTTTTGAGTTGGGGTCTCACTCTGTTTCCCAGGCTGGAATGCAGTGGCACAGTCACATTTCACTGGAGTCTCAACTTTCCGGGCTCGAGTTGCTGGAACCATTACACCCAGCTAATTTGTGTGTTATTTATTTATTATTATTAGTAGTAGTAGTTTTTTTTTTTTTTTTGTAGAGAGAGGGATTTCTCCATGTTGCTCAGGCTGGTCTTGAATTCCTGAGCTCAGGCTGTCTGCCCATCCTTGGCCTTCCAATATGCTGGGATTACAGGTGTGAGCAACAGTGCCTGGTCAATTTAGTGGTTCTTAATGGGGGGATATTGGGGGTGATTTTTGCCTGCCTTCCTGTATATTTGACAATGTCTAGAGACATTTTTGGTTGTCACAACAGGAGGGAAAGAGCTACGGCATCTAGTGGGTAGAGGCCAGGAATGTTGGAAAGCATCTTACCATGTACAGAACAGTCTCCACTATAAACAATCATCTGTGTCAAAATGTCAGCATGCCAAGGTTGAGAAATCCTGCTATAATACCTAGCAACATTTTGTCATTCACACATTCTATTCATACTTTATAAAATGACATCTTAGTCAATAATTAGCAAGTTGCTTTTTCTTGTCCAATGTTAGTCAGTCTCACTTGACTAATCTCATATAAAGTTCTTCGATTCATTCTAGAATGAATATATCTGCTTAGCGTTTGGATTCCCCAGCAGTCAACCCAGAGACAAAATGTCTTGCAAAAGTAGTTTCTTCAGGAGGTTATCCCTAGAGATACCAGTAGGAAGTAAGGAAGAGGGTTAGAGAGCAAAAAGAAAGCCAAGCAATGGCGCAGCATTGTTCAGATATTTTACCACTTTGGCCAACTTGAGCTAAATCCTGCTGGAGAACCTGGATGTTAGGGTAGAGTTGTGACCAAAGCGATCCCAACTGAGGGCCAAGGAAGCTGGGGTATATATCCATCACCTCGCTTTCACCATTGGCTGAATGCTGCTCTTGGAGATTTAACTCTCAAGTACTTCTGGCTTGCCTTCCACACTGGCCAACTATAGTCCACAGGCAGACAAAGGTCAAAGACAGAGTCACATATGTTTATGTTAAGCAGTCTTTGGTGTGACAAGTGCCAAGATGACATGGCAGGCGGCAAAAACTACTGTAGCATAACGTGGCAGGTTTATAGCCAAATATGAGCTCACATAGGGATTCTATACTATAAATTGTTTATGGTGTGTTTTTACTAAACTTCTCTATTTTGAGACTCAGTAGTCTTTGATCGTGATTCTTATTACT
This sequence comes from Colobus angolensis palliatus, assembly GCF_000951035.1. Classification (NCBI taxonomy): domain Eukaryota; kingdom Metazoa; phylum Chordata; class Mammalia; order Primates; family Cercopithecidae; genus Colobus; species Colobus angolensis. The sequence goes on from NW_012114711.1 coordinate 2,755,077, forward strand.
CCTGTGATATTTTAGATTCATAAAATCATAGCTTCTTTTAGTGTGTCTAATTCGACCTCCTCTACAACGTAGACAAATAGATACTTCACTTTTGTTTCAACATTTTTTTGTCCTGCTACTGTCTAACTACTTGATTAATTAAATTGACACCAAGTAAGAAATAGTCTGTTTTTCTTTGGGTTATCACTTTTCATTATGGATTAATGCATGTCAGACTGTCCTTGACATCTAGATCTATTGCTGTTAGAAATACCTTGACATTATTACTTGATTTATTCTTCAGGAAAGATACTAAACTCAAAAGAATTGGCAAAATTCTATTCAGAAAATGCTGCTTGTTGGAGGCTCTCCATATTTTGTGCACATTTATAGTTTAAATATTAATGAAAGCTTACCATTAAATACTCATTCCAGAAAGGTGTGTGATACTAATTTATAAGGTAACACAAAATTAGTTTTATAGAAACTTCTAAAACTAGTATAAATCAACCCCCAATGCAATATTCATCTCTGTCCACGCATTATATTAAAGTGTGCTAAAATGTGTACATTTCACCCTGATATATAGGGGCTGAAGGCTGTTTTACATGATTTATGGGATCACTGGAGGATTTATTTCTCTTCCCCAGTTGTTTTTCTACTATCTTCTTGAGATTTATATTACCCAGTCAGGTAAGGACCACTTTCAACCCTATTTATTGAATAGCTGCTGATAGATCATAACTTTTCCAGAAAGGAATACCAGATACTCCAGTGATATTCTTAGATGGGACAAATCTTGAACAAGAAAAGTTTAGCTGCTGAGATTTTCAACATCAATCCACCCTTTGTGTTCTTACAGGTCTACTTTAAGTCCCCAAAAGCAAAAATGAATTTTCTACATGAACTTCTCAAATGCTGTTGCCAAAAAAGTTCAATTTATTTTTGATTTCGTTTCAGGAAAGAGTATCAGTACAGATTATTTTTATACCAATTAAAACAATTTACTGCCATGCCATTAATTAACTCTCTTCTGCTTAAGTATACATTTTCCTTCAAAATCTGGTTAGACACAATATAAGTTTTATACAGTCGCATTTATCACACATTTTATTTCCTGCTCTTATTTACAGCTTTCTTTGTAGAGAGTTAACAAAGGGCAGGAATGCTAGAAAAAGACTTTTTACACATTTTAGATGTCATTGAATAAATATTTTATAGAAGGCTGTTCTAAGATGAAAAGTTTGGTACTATGAAAAACATACAAATGTTATTTAAAACATTTGGATTGGGCCAATGGAACTATTTTTTAAATAGTTTTTGCTAGTTATGTTACCAAAGAGATTCTAACACTAGGAAAGATGCCAGTTTTAATGGCTGTTTACCGAAAGATATTTCTGAATAACTAATTTATATATTTAGACATTGAATCCTGTGTGAGTTTGTCCCGGTTCCATTTGTGATGTATGGATTCCAATTGGTATCTTTGACAAAGTGCTATAGCAATCAACCTGGTTTTAATTTAGCATTTGAAAGAACAATTAGCCAAATTCTAATCTCAGATGTGCGAAGTTATCACATATTTTATAAAATATGTGGCTTTGCAGTACTGAAAAAGCATTTGAGACATTTATGGCAAAGCAATGTACATGAAAGCCACATGAAGGTGGATGAACTCATTTTTGAGGAATGAACTTGGGGCTTTGCTTATGCCTTCAAGAGTTCGTACCTTTGATTTTTCTCCTCAGGTTCCAATCAGTTCAGGAAACTCCATTTCACAGTGGGAAGACTAGAAAGGCTAACTATTTCATGTGGGAAGAAGGCAGAGTTTTGAAACTTGGAAATCAACGAGGACACAAGAGCTACTCAGTGCACAAAATGGTTTGTTTTCCTTCAATGATCTCTAATTTGTAATAGTCATTGGTCATTTGCATTTTTCCACATAGATTTTCATAAACCACAGTTATGCTTACTTTTTCAGTGGGTTTATGCATGTTAAATATGACCTCTAATTTTAATATAGGCTTTCTTGATTTCATTCTTTCTTCTGACTTTCCATGCCTCACATATCCAGGATGAGTTATGGGAAATGTGTATAACTCTTTATGATGCCTTTATTTATGATTTTAAAAATCTGTCTTAATGGCAGGGCATGGTGGCTCACGCCTGTAATCCTAGCAATTTGGGAGGCCAAGGCAGGTGGATCACTTGAGGTCAGGAGTTCGAGACCAGCCTGAGCAACACGGTGAAACCCCGTCACTACTAAAAATGTAAGAATAGCTGGGCATGGTGGTGCATGCCCGTAGTTGCAGCTACTCAGGAGGCTGAGGCAGGAGAATCACTTAAACCAAGGAGGTGGAGGTTGTAGTGAGCTGAGATCATGCCATAGCACTCTAGCCTGGGTGACAAAGCAAGATGTCATCTCTAAACAAACAAACAAACAAATGAACCTGTTTTTATGTATTTCCCATTGTGCTGAGGTAACATGCTTTTAAAGTTTAATTTTCTCCCTTCTTCCTCCAAAAACCTCAAAGGCCTGTTTGCATGAGGTAAGGAAGAGTGGAATGCTCATTTAGGATACTTCATTTCACTTTAATCATTACTATAATAGGTGAAAATAATAACAATATTAGAAGGTGGTAAAGAACACTTAGTATTTCTACAATCCAACCAACCTTCTAAATCTCTGACTGTCCAATCTAAAATATTTCACTTTGGGACTTCTCCATTGAGCATCCAAATACAACTTCATTGTATCATTGAGAGAAATATTTATTACAGGAACTCATACTTTGAACAGTTTAGTTCATTTTGTAAACTGATCATCTATTGTATTGTATATTATTATGCCTTTGTATTATATATTATTATGTTTAGCTGATTGCTTTTCTAATATAATATCTGCTTGTCAATTTTTAGTTTCCCTTACTGGAGTTGGATGGCTCTTAAACATTATTATTTAATATGACTAATGACACATTTTGGGGGATGTAGGCTACATTCTGATAGAGACTTACCTATTTTGAAGGAGGCAGCTTTATTTTTAAATATGTAATTCAATTGAAATCAACATTATGCTGTTCAAAATGTATATTTATTGTTCTTGAACTTGGAAGAATTACAATCCTGGAATGCATTTCTTTCTGTTATTAATAATAACTACAGCTAAAGATTACGTCCCATAGGCAAACCATGTGCCAACTCTCATCACACTTTACCTGTTTTACGTGACTGACTTAAAACATACACAAGTGTATTTCCTTCCTTCCCTCCCTTCTTTCCTTCCTCCCTTCCTTCCTTCCTTCCTCCCTTCCTTCCTTTTTTCCTTCCTTCCTTCCTTCCCCTTTCTTTCT
>NW_012114711.1:2758603-2768501 GCF_000951035.1 Colobus angolensis palliatus
TCCTTCTCTTTCATCTTTCTATCTTTCTTCACCCTTAGATATCATTTGAATACCTCATCTACAAGACTGTCTCAAGCAGAAATATTTGGTGGGTTTTATTGTTACCAGCCCCCTTCACTCTGCAGTAAACATGCTATTTGCATCATATAATGAAGACTCTTTTTGCAAATCGAGATGGATGGTATGAGTGACAGGGATCAACATTACCTTCCAGGTGATTGTGAAGAAGACTGATATCCTTCAGGGATCAACATTACCTTCCAGGTGATTGTGAAGAAGACTGATATCCTTGTTTGTATCCTGAATCTCCTATTGACATAATATATGATAGGGAAAAATTATATACTTATTTCATCATTTTACAAAAGGGTCTTACTTTTGTAGGAGTAGAGTTATAATGTAATCATTTCTACATTCCCATGAATAATGTTATCCATAAACATTAAACTTTGAAAACTCCTAATGTACTGTGTTCTGTTAATGGAGTTCTACATGGGAGAGACTCTTACTTTAATTGATAAGAATAGGTAGCCGGCAGGGCATGATGGCTCATGCCTGTAATTCCAGCACTTTGGGAGGCCGAGGTGGACGGATCACCTGAGGTCAGGAATTTGAGACCAGCCTGGCCAACATGGTGAAACTCCATCTATACTGAAAAGATAAAATTAACCAGGCATGGTGGCACATGCCTGTAATCCCAGTTGCTCAGGAAGCTGAGGCAGGAGAATCACTTGAACCCAGAAGGCAGAGGTTGCAGTGAGCTGAGATCGTGCCACTGCACTCCAGCCTGAGTGACAGAGCAAGACTCTTGTCCAAAAAAAAAAAAAAAAAAAAAATGGAAAGAATAGACAGCCAAGGCTATGTGTTTTCATACACACCATACCGAATACATTCATGGAGCTGTTATTATTATTGCTTTTATATTAGTGATGTAGATGGGTTAATAATCTAACTACCACAGTTTCTTTTAAATAAAATTTGCATCCCTGCCTTTTGACAACATTCAAGGGAATCTCTGAATATGAAGATATCTTATGAAAAATCCAATGTGTGTAAAGTTAATCACTAGTAACGACTATTGAGTGATTCATTTACTGATATAAAACCTCAACAGAGTTTTTCAAAATTTAGTCTAGATAACTGATTTTTAATGAAACTACATATTTAGTATCTTGATCTCATTGATGAATTGTAGCTTCTCTAATCCAACTCTTAATTTGGTCAAATTTCTTTTAATTTTTATTTAGCTTAATATTTCAATAAACTTTGATAATTCCTAAAATGCTTAGAATGCTACAAATATTTATTGAGCCCCTACTCTATGCCTGACCCTCTGATAAGCACTAAGTGCCTACTCATAAAGACACCAGCATTCCTGACCTTACAATTTCATGGTTCATTCATACACAACTTAGGGTACGAGAAGAGTTATGGTAGAGATAAAAAGTAAATAAAATGACATAGAGTATAAGAAAGAGAAGCACTAATGTCACAGCCATGAATTCCAATGAAGAATTGATGATCAAAATTCTTTGTGATCTATTTTTTCAACAAATATTTAAAGACTTACGTTGCAAGCCCTATTGTAAACATTGGGGTACATCAGCGAACAAAAGAAAAAAAATCCTTGTACTGGTGGGGCTAACACACTAGTTGGGTGAGACAGAAACTAAATCATAACTACTGTAAATAAGAACATTTTAAGAAAAAAATGAAAAAAACAAAAGCAACAACCACAAAAAAGAAAATTATGAAATATGCAATTTTTGATTAACCATTTTTCCTCCTTCAAAGCAACTAAACTTTAATCCCAATAAAAGTAAATATTTAGTAATTTTTTAAATGATTTAATTTAAATTATCCATGTTGGATATTCAAGAGTGTCAGAAAAAATATAAAATAAGTTCCAGTTTGACTTTTCCAAATTTCATATATTTTGCTGTTCAGAAACACATTTTCCCATACTGGGTGGCACTGAAAACAGACCATTTCTATGAATCAGTAGGATGCAACAGTCATCTGCAGGGCAGCAGAGGCAACACGGGCTGTGTAGGCACAGACTGGTATTTAATTCATGGTGGCAGGAGGGGTAATCACTGCCCCTTACCCTTGCAGTTAAAGCATCATCTATGAAAGAATACAAATCCTGGTTGTGGACTGAAACCTTCCATTAGTCCCATGTGTATGGTCAAGAAAATACCAAATCTAAACTTGCGAGAAGCATGTCTTAGGGGAAAAACAACAAAACAACAACAACAACAACAAACCACTGCAGACATTAAGGCAGCAGTATCTTGAGAAGTACGTATCACCAATGTTGTTGACGATATTGTTCGGATGATATTGTATGGGAAAAAGATAGATACACACGGTTATGAGTAGAAAAGGCATTCAGGAAAACTGTACTCTGAGAGTAAAAATGTTTTGAGAATACTCTAACAATTTTTTTTTTGGTTTATATTTCCCTTTTAATGTATACACAAGTGTGATATGCTAAAGATGTTAGCTAAGTTTAAAAGCATTCTGCAATATTTAAGACAAAAACTCCAGACACTGTAGTAAGAATGGATAATCAGTCAAATCAGCAACTTTTTCTCATTTTCAGTAGAGCGTGAATTATTGGTTCTTCTTTTAATCATCAATTATAGATGTTTTAGGTTATATGAAATACAATAATTTTATAACCAATAGCTTTTTACTTTTATTCATGCAAATAGGTATTTTCAAATGGGGACAAAACTATCCTTCTATTTGAAAACCACTACCAAAAAAATCACCCTTTTGGATTTTTACACGTGAAGACTCACTGATCAGCAGGTACAAAAGCTAGAGAATCTGCTGCAATTAAACAAGGATGGTTTTATTCAAATTACTAAATAATACCTGTAAGCTATCAGCAGGAAAATAAAAATTCAATGCACTAGCTCATTTTGTCATTCAGAATAGTTGTCAGGTTTTTGAAAACCGTCATATCTTTTTCTTTAATGCATTCATTCTAGCATGATGTAAATTTTTTTTCATTTCTACCACTCTGAAAGCTTATTCAAGTTGCTTATAAAAATGATGCGGTTTTCTCTGTAAATTTAATTATGTTTTCGTAGCTGTTGCTGTGTTGTGCAGGTAGACTTGAAGTTTTCAACCACTGTGATTATGACAATTAAGTACAATTGATTGTCTAACAGCATGATTAAAGAGAAACAGCAGAGTGGTTAAGAATGAAAACATGCCTTAACTGCTTTTGATGACTATCACAGTTTCAGTTTCGCTTCCAGCTTCTCTGGTTCCTGGTCTTTAGTTGTAAAGACTAAAGACCTTCCTCCCGCTTCCTCCCCCATGCCAAACCATGCACAAGACATGTAAAAACTTAGCATTTTTCTTAAAAAAAAAAAAAAAAAGGACACAGACATTTTTCCGTACATTTTTGGTGCAATGAGGAAGGAAATAATTTTTCCTGATGCATCTCAAATTATGCTCAGTGGCTGCCATCTTTAGAGTTTTTTGATCAATTCAGCTATTGACAGATAAAATTAAGTCTTTTTAATTATCAAAAGAATCTGAATTTTCAATTATCAATATTTATTTAAGAATGTAATACTTGGCCAGGTGCGGTGGCTCACGCCTATAATCCCAACATTTTGGAAGGCCAAGGCGGGGGGATCATGAGATCAGGAGAGTTTGAGACCATCCTGGCCAACATGGTGAAACCCTGTCTATACTAAAAATACAAAAATTAGCTGGAGATGGTGGCAGGCACCTGTAATCCCAGCTACTCGGGAGGTTGAGGCAGGAGAATCGCTTGAACCCAAGAGGCAGAGGTTGCAGTGAGCTGAGATCATGCCATTGCACTCCAGCCTGGGCAACAAGAGCAAGACTCAGACTCAAAAAACAAACAAATAAACAAACAAAAAGTAATACTTTTCTACTTTTATGAGAAAATGTCATTTTTCTTTTTTGAGACGGAGTCTCGCTCTGTCGCCCAGGCTAGAGTGCAGTGGCACTATCTCGGCTCACTGCAAGCTCCGCCTCCCGAGTTCACGCCATTCTCCTGCCTCAGCCTCCCGAGTAGCTGTGAGTTAGCCAGGATGATCTCTGTCTCCTGACCTCGTAATCCGCCCGTCTCGGCCTCCCAAAGTGCTGGGATTACAGGCTTGAGCCACCGCGCCTGGCCGCAAATGTCATTTTAAAAAGTATATAAGGGATTGTATTATTTATGCACTGTATTTTGTGTGTTAAATGTCAGTAATAAAATAAATGTTCTCCATATCATATGGTAAAACTACCATTAACATTTCCTCAAAAATTCATTTCTAATTTTATTGCTAGAAGTTTCTCTTTGTAAATTACATAATTTCCTTTTATAGTTTCAGATATGGTGAAATTACAGAAAGTCTAAATAATACACATGAAGCCATTTCTGAGCAATTGTGATATATTTATTATATAGCAAGCCAAGTATACCAGGAAATGCAGAACCGTGAGACTTTTAGGTAACAGACAAATTTCTCTTTAATTGGCATAACTTTATTCCACTTGGATGAAATTTCTTTCTGCAAATGTATTGTTTTCTGTTCTGTCTTGAACAGATCATACTCAACTTTATTTCACAGGACCCCCAAATCAGGATCATCTTTACAAACATCAATTTCTCAATGGCAATTATAAAAATGTAAAACAAAACAAAACCCCTCTCACAAATGTTTTGTGAGAGCTTTTATGTGCCAGTTAATTATGTTATGAACATGCTTTTATGGCTGTATTTGTTTTGTTTAAAGCCATCTCTTTCACCTACTTTTTATTCAAAGTGTTTTTTTAGTCTCTCCACACCTCCAAGGGACAAGACTACTAGCTATCTTTTTTACGTTTTACATTTACACTGTTTTCTTTCCAATTTTATCCACTCTTTACTTTCCTTCTATTTTCTTTTCATGATAGCTTTTTACTTTATCTTCCAGATTCTTTCATCTTCTCGTGCTTAAGACTTGGCTGATAGTTATCATTAGACAGTAAGAGCAAGTCCTTGTTTGGATTAACATTCTTTCTTCAGTACTTCTTGGCTAGGTTCATTGGTGGGGTTTTCTATTCCCTCTCTATTAGGACCAATTCACAACATCAGCCATGCCTGTTATCCAAGTTCTGAATATACACAGTGTTCCTGTTATAAAAATGAGAGCCTTTGGGTACCAATTTTATTAGCTTACCAAAATGTGAATTCTCTATGCCAATTTTATATAACTTGGCATTTAGATGCATAACAATATTTAAGAGGGACACTGTGTGTTGTTGCCAGAGTTTGTTTCTGATGTTCTAATGTCTGTGATTCATGTGCCAACAATATGGCTAATGAGTAGATTAAAAAAGCCAAATCTGACAATTACCTGAAAAGAAGTATGTGGTTATTATAGGGTTTAATTTACATGATTCAGTGAGATAAGAAGTTAGTGCCAAAAGCTGTTTCTTAAAAATTTGAAGTTTATCTTCTACATGATTGATACATCTCTGTAACATCTCAGTCTGCTTGGATAAAGTTACCAGGTTGATCACAAAGCTTATAAATTAGAGTTTTTACCACTAGTCTCTAATTTAACAAGGACCCAAGTTTCACGAGGAGGTATACACTGGCCAAAACATGTAACAAGGCCCATGTATCTTTTATTTTAAAAATATGTGGTCTTTTCTATTGTGAAACTCTAGCATGTGCCTTTGTTTCTAATTATACATATATTTTTCTCAGCCAAAACATATAATCTTTAGAATTTATTCCCATTTTCTACATGTGAAAACATGAAAGAATTTTATAGATCAAACCTATGCCCCTATTTTGCAGTGGTTTCAGTAGGGAGGAAAAAAAAATCTTTTCCACAACCCATCTTAGGCACTCTGTAAATTAGACTAACAAGAGATAGATTAATAAGAGAAAAACAAACAGAAGCTTATTACCGTGTGAATTGTGCATTCTTGTGTAGACAAATGGACACTCAGAAATGAGTAATTTAAGGGGGTAGTTAGAACTTGGGGCTTATATACCAGCTTAACAAAAGAACAATAAATATTTCAAGAAGTGACAAGGTAAAGGAACATAACTTTCACTTTCTTGGGGCAGCAAATTGTGGGAAGGCAAATATATGGAAAACTAGATGTAGGTAAGGGCTACTTTTAGTCAGATTTGTTATGTAGATTCCTTGGTGCTGTCTCTAGCTGATTGACAAGAGAGTTGTCTCAGGTGATTAACTTTTGTCCTTCCTGGTTATTGGGGAGGTGGGGAATATGACAATTATATGTCCTGCTTTTAAGCAAATAGGGAGGGCAGAGAGCTAATCCTGTATCTTTTCAATTGCTTTCAGATCAAAAATAATCTTTACGCAAAAGTGGCATATTTTGCTACTCTTTGCTTTGTAACTCCTGCTCAGTTCCAAAGAAGTTATATTTTCAAAGCAAGAAAATATATGATGAAATACACAAGGTTTTTCAAATGAAGAGTTTAATGTAGAGGCGAAGAGGCTGGCTATAGAGTCACACTTGGTTCAAGACCTGATTTCATTACTTTTAATTGAGAAATATTGAGCAAGCCAAACTTTCAATTCCTGGGCTTCACTTTTCTCCTCTGTAAAATAGGAAGGGTTAGAGGATATTAAGGATACTTACAGGACTGTGAAGAGGATTGAGTGAGAAAACACATTTAAAGCACTTACATATGCCTGGCCTATATAGGGAACATTCAATAAATGTTAGATCTGTTGACAAAAAGAATCAAACTCTGTAAAATATTTGAAGAGATTTATACTGAGCCAAATATGAGTGACAAATGACTCATGACATAGACCTCAGGAGATCCTGAGAACCTGTGGTCAAGGTGGTTGGGGCATAGCCTAGTTGCATACATTTTAGAAGACATGAGACATCAATAAAATACATATTAATATGTATATTGGTTCAGTCCAGAAAGGCAAGATAACTTGAGTCGGGGCTTCTGGGTTATAGGTAAATTAAAAAGTTTTCTAACTGGCAATTGGTTGAAAGAGTTAAGTTGTTATCTAAAAAGCTGGAATCGATAGAAAGGAATTTCTGGGTTATGATGATAAGGGGTTGTGGAAACCAAAGTTTTATCATGCAGATGAAGCCTCCAGTAGCAGGCTTCAGAGAGAATAGATAGTAAATGTTGTTCATCAGATTTAGGGTCTGTGTTGATGTTAATGCTGGTCAGCTTTTCCTGAAATCCAAAAAGGAAGAGAGTATAATGAAGCATGTCCCTCCCTTCCCATCATGGTCTGAAACAGTTTTTCAGGTAAATTTTGGAATGCCCTGGCTGAGAGGAGGGGTCTATTCAGGTGTTTTGGGAGGCTTAGAATATTATTATTGGTTTACAAATCATGTAAATATATTTTGAGGGTAACTGTGTTACGTTCAAAGATGAAACATGAGATGAAACAAGCATTTACAAATGTATTTATTGGGGAAGTCATGATTACCTGTGAGTTACAAGTAGAGGACAGAGTGATCTTTCCTTATATATATTTCATTGAATAATTCATTTTCCACAGTATACAATCTAACTCAGCTCCATGTGGAAAATCTTCATTATGTAGCCAGGAGGCTCAGGTTTTGCTTTCTAAATATTGTCACTGTGTTGGAAAGAAAACAGGGAATTATATTGAGTGAATTTGATGTTTTACTGTCTTGAAATTTACTGTCTAAAATGAGTTTGTATAAATAGTAGATGATCTTTTCTAAATTGTAACATGTAGAACATGCTTCAGTTAGAAACATGGTAGTCCCCTTTACTTCTAATGACTACAAGTAACCTATTTCAATTTTGACATGATATTTTTAGACTAAAAATAAAATCCTAAGTTCCCGCAAGCTGAATGAACTTTCTTTTGGCCAACAGGACCCCAGAGAAATGTTAAAAATCAGGTTCCTGGTTATGATGGAAAGGGAGATCCAACAGTCCTCATTATACCCTCTCCCTTTTGAGTTTAGACACAAATAACTCACATTCATGTTAAAATAGAGGTCATAAGATGGCCAAAACAGATTCCTTGTGGCAAAGAAGTACCAAATTATAAATAAGAACTAAGGCCATGCAAAAAAAGGTTAGCTCATGCCTGTAGACCATCAATCTTCCTTAACAGGTCATTGTATTGTGGCTGACTCTGACGTAGCATTATTACCTTAAATTAAACATTCCTCCCAAAGTACTGGGATTGCAGGCATAAGGGACCTCACCTGGCTAACAATGATTATTTTAATTTTCTATTTGGAAGCCTTTGTGGGGTAATACTATACTTCTCATACCCTATGTAAAGTCTACATAAAACTGTTATTTTGTCAAATCAAACATTAAGCACTGTAAAACTTGGTAGCTCCCGTAAAATAAAATGGAGAACAGGCAGTTATTAGCAGATCATTTTTATTATAAAATGCTGAGGATATGCACAAGGCTTCAATGTGTGGTAGTGTAGGTTGCGCACTGTGCAAGTTTAGAGGACACCATTGGCATTATCACATATAGAGAACACCCCTGTAGTTGTGCACGGGACACTTTCACTACCACATGCCATAGCCCTGTATGTATTAGTAACCTTCCTGTATTTAATCCTGGGAAGATTTTCAATTTTTAAACAAATATTTGATAAAAAGAATGAGTCCAAAGACCAAACTGAAGATTCATTACAAAGTAGATGGGCAGGATTTTCAAAATAGGAATGACTAAGTCAGTACAACTGGTGGTAATGATGTAATTGTGCTATCAGTGGCTTATGTATCCCTTAAGGATCCATATGGCAAGATTCTGACACAGACTTTCCTGAAGGGATAGGAAAAATATTTTATTTCAGTTTCTGTTGTTTGTCTAGATTCTGTATCAGTTGCTTTTGAGAAATGAATTGGTGAAATGAACCTTCTGTTTTTGTATGTCTGAATTGTTGTAGGATCTTCAGTGGAGTGGCAAGCAAATCTCTCTGCACAAAATGTGGCCATTACATATTAGCTTAACTCTTCTGTCTCTTTCTGGGTCTTTCCCAAACCACCCTCAAACTAATGCAGCAAGATTAAGATATTTTAAGTGACTGGAGACAAAAAAGCTTATTTTATTTGTACCTTCTGCGTCAATGCATATAAGTTATAGTATAATATATTTGGATGCAATATCATAGACTGAAGAACTGTGAACAGAAAAAAGAGTATTTAAGTGTACTAACATATGCTATGTTCAGATTCAGCTGCCATCATTTTCCTTTGCCACACTCCGGCGCAGAGGAGGAACACATAGATAGAACTACTGTCATGGAAAGGTGAAATAGAGGGAAGAATTTTCTGGATTATATACTTCTTACCTCTTATCAATTGAAATGATTTTTGCTTAGTTATAATGGAGATAAGAAATGCCTAATATTTTATGGACTTTACAAACTTAGCTCCCTGATCTACAGCGATGAAAAGAAGAATGGTCGAATAGGGATGGGTATTGGGTAGGTCATTGATTGGGAAACACCACAGGGGCATTCTGAGGCAATGGATAGGTTATATCTTGAATGTGGTGATAATTACATGGGTATATCCATTTGCCAGAACTCACTAACAATGTAAATATAATGGATGCATTTTATTGTATGTAATTTTATATTTCATTAAAGGTAATTTTGAAAAAATGGCTACCTATATCAAAAAAAAAATTCCTATAGAAAAATATATATTTTTCTGTGTTCTGAAGGAACAGTACTGTATTCTGTATATTGAAAAACACATGAATAATTCTTTTTGGGAATTAACTCATGAAGAGCTGAAAATTTAAAAACAAAAAAGTGACAAATTATTTAAAAATTTTCAAATCATTATCTCTGTGATTGTGTGTATGCATGAAAAAATAATTATCCCATAGTTAAATAAGCTAAAAAATGTA
>NW_012114711.1:2768741-2770711 GCF_000951035.1 Colobus angolensis palliatus
TAACTGGGAGTTCACATTTGTCTTTGGTGTGTATCATTTCATATTTTATTCATTCATTTGATGAAGATTTTTGGTACAAATGAATAAATTTATAAAGTAGGGATGTGCACACTCACATACATACACACATTCTGCAACTCATTCTTCACTTGTTTTAAAAATATTTCAAAAGTTACTAAGTAAAACTATGTCCAGATCCAAATTCATTTGGTCAATTTAAAACATATATCACCTCTGTATTAGTCCATTTTCACGCTGCTGATAAAGACATATCTGAGACTGGGCAATTTACAAAGGAAAGAGGTTTAATGGACTTACAGTTCCACATGGCTGGGGAGGCCTCACAATCATGGCAGAGGGCAAGGAGGAGCGAGTCACACCTTACATGCATGGTGGCAGGCCAAAAGATAGCTTGTGCAGGGAAACTCCCCTTTTGAAAACCATCAAATCTCGTGAGATCCACTCGCTATCATGAGAACAGTATGGGGGAAACTGCCTCCATGGTTCAATTATCTCCCACCGGCTCCCTCTCATAATACATGGGGATTATGGGTGCAAAGGGTGAGATTTGGGTGGGGACACAGAGCCAAACCATGTCAACCTCCAAAGTGTATCCCAAAGGTATTTTGGTAAGTCAACATTTTAAACTTGCTAATTTCAAAGGGATATTAGAACACGTCTTAAAACTTCTAAATTATGAAATATATATGTCAAATTCAGTGAGTCTTGACAAATGCATACACATGCAATCCACAACCCTGTCAAGACATAGAACTTTCCCATCGTCGCAGCAACTTCTCTCTTGACCTTTTTCATCAATATCTTCTGTCCCTCTCCATGCCACAGATACATCAGTATTTTTACTCCTTTCTCCATAGACTAGTTTTGTTTGTTCTAGGACTTCATATAAATAGAAACTGTACTCTGTGTCTAGCCTCTTTAGTTTATCACATGTTTTTGAGCTTCATATACATATCAGTAATACATATTTTTTACTGCTGAATAATATTCAATTGTAGGAATATGTCAACATTTGTTTATCCATTCTTCTGTTGATGGATATTTAGGTTGCTTCTAACTTGGGGTTATTATGATTAAGAGTATGAACATTTTTACACAAGTTATTTTTGTGCATGCATGCTTTATTTATTTGGGGTAAATACTTAAAAACAGAATTGCTGGGTCATATAGTTAGAGTATGGGTTAATTTTTGAGACTCTCCTAAACCACTTCTAAAGTGGTTGCATTGCTTTACACTTCCATCAGCAGTGCATGTGAGTTCGCGTTAATTTTAACAACTAATGTTTTAAAGTTATTAACTTCAAAGAGAATTTGGTACCCAGTATTTTTCAAGAACCGTGAGTCTAATTGTCATCAAGCATAAGTGTCAATGAATTGGTCACTGTCATCACAGCTTGATAAAACATAAAAATTAAAATAAGAGTGAGCTACTTTTAGCTGTAAGGGGTCATTTTGTAGGGCAAGAGTTTAATGTCAGAAACCAAAGAACAATTTGAGCTTCTGCTAATTGTCAGGTGGATTTATAAAAAGGATTTGACTTTACAGCTGTCCTTGGCAGATTTTACAACTACCACATATGCTTCAATATCAGATATATTTTGAAATATTACATAAAGTTTTAGTTGCTCAAAACAGGACTCCGATAACTTCCTACGCTTTTCTTCTGCAAAACCTGCACAAGCCATCATTTCTCACTGACTTAATTGTAAAGTGCATTACCCAGCCAGAAATAAACACCTGCCCTCAATTTTGTCCCAAATCTTTAGAGTCTTTGCCAGTTTTGACATTTCCTTATACCTCTCAAGTCTTCCAATAGAGGTTTTGGGGTCAGACAGATCTCAGATTCTTAACTCTACCCCATACTAGCTGTTAGAAACTTGGCAAATTATTTAACAGAGAAGGAGACAAACAGGAGCAGTAAAAACCACATGAAGTAACGCAAATAAAGC
>NW_012114711.1:2775716-2786037 GCF_000951035.1 Colobus angolensis palliatus
TTTTATAAATGGAATTGCATAATGTGTGACCTTTTGTGTTTCGCTTTATTCATTTGGCACTATGTATTCAAGATTTATCCATGTTGTAGTATTTATTAGTACTTCATCTATTTTTGTGTCTAAGTAATATTCTGTCATCTAGATATACTCTAATTTACTTACTCATTCATGAGTTCCCATAAGTTTTGGTACATTGTGTTTCCATTCCTGTAAATTCTTTAGTCATTTTTGTCATTTTCCTTCTGATTTCTTTGACTCAGTGGTTATTCAGGAGTGTGTCAATTTCCACATATTTGATAATTTTTACAACTTTTTCCTGTTATTAATTTGTAATCTCATTCAATTGTGGGTGGAGAACATGCTCTGAGTGACTTCAACCTTTTCAAAAACATCTTTTTTTTTTCTTGGAGACAGGATCTCACCCTGCCACCCAGGCTGGAATGCAGTGGCACAATCACAGTTTACTGCAGCCTCAACTTTCTGGGCTTAGGTGATCCTCTCACCCCAGCTTCCTGGGCAGCTGAGACTACAGGCACATGAAACCATACCCAGCTAATCTTTTGTATTTCTTGTAGAGAATGAGTTTTGCCATGTGATCTAGGCTGGTCTCAAAATCCCAGATTCAAGTGATCTGATAGCCTTGGCCTTCCAAGTGCCTCTTGTAAGTGTGAACCACCACACCTAGCTTGTATGACTTCAGTCTTTGAAAATGTATCAGGACTTGTTTTGTGGCCTAACCTATGGTCTATTATGAATAATTTTCATGCCTATTTGAGAAAAATATATATTTACTCTTGTTGGGTGGAGTGCTATATAAATGTCTGCTAAGTCTACTTGATTTATAGCCCTTTATTTCTTTTTTCAAATAAGAAAGGGCTTTTTATTCAAGCCCTTTATTTCTTTATTATGTTCTGTTTTGCTGTTCTGTCCTTTATTAAAAGTGGAATACTGAAATCTTCAACTATTAAACTATTTCTATTATTTATTTCTTCCTTCAGCTCTATCAGTTTTTTTGTTTCCTTCACTGTAGAGCTCTGTTTTAGGTGCATATGTGTTTAACATTGTTATCCCTTCTTGATGGAATGATTCTTTAATAATTATATTATGTCAAACTTTGCCTCTAGTAATAATTTGTGTTTTAAAGGCTAATAGCCACTTCAACTTTTTTTGTTTACTGTTTGTATGGAAAATCTTTTCCCATCCATGTACTTTCAACGTATTTGTGGTTTGAATCTACAGTGAGTCTTTCTAGGCAGCATATATTTGGATCTTGATTTTATATCCATTCTTCTAATCTCTGCTTTTAATTGTGAGTTTAATCTATTTAATTTAATATATAATAATTACTGATAAGAAAGGGCTTACTTTTTATGTCTTGCTATTTGTTCATATTCCCTACCCCTTTTGTGATATTATTATTATTACTATTATTTTATTTTATTTTTTTGTAGGCAGAAACTTTATTGGAAATTGCTCTCAGTAATAACACTTGTGAGGACAGAAAAAAACATGATTACACAGAGGAAGAAATAGAATGGTGAAGGAGTTGCAGTGGATGCTTCAGTCCATAGCTCAGGGAATGCTGCAATTGAGACAATTGCCCTTCTTTGAGGCAAGCATGCGAGGGCAGGTGCTGACTTTTAAGCACTGGATTCGACCACCTGTAGGCTATTGGTTTCCATCAGGGAGAGGCTACAAGCTTGTGTGAGTCAACATTCTTCAGCTGAGGGCCATCAGCTACCAGCACTTTCAGCAGCTGGGGGAAATTAGTGCTTCAATTCTTAAAGGGGATCTGGCTGGTGCTTCAGAGCATCCACTCTCATCCACCCTTGGTGCCACTTGGATGTCCTTGCATTTTACGGTAAGTTCTGGGAATAGCTCCTCTATAAGGCTGGTTGGTCTCCTTTCCTGTAAAAACTTTTTAAAAAAAAAACAAAACAAAAGTGACGTTATTTAATATGAACAGTTCTGCGTGTAAGGAATTAACAAGTATGGAGGTTTCATTTTATCAGGTACCAGCTAATACATAGTTTGCCAGGAATTTCTGAAGTTGAGGTTTGGCTCTGTGTCCTGTAAAAAGTTTTAAGATGACAGTTAGTGAATCTTCACTGTGGTCTTTATTTCTGCAGCTGTTCTTGAGGCCACAAAGGACACTTATCAGCACCTTCCTCTACTACCCACTCTAGAGTTTACTCACCCTTCGGTATCCCTAGGAGGTTGGTAAACAAAATGTGGCATAGCCATGCAATGTAATACTATATTTATATGACGGAAAATGGCTCAGCAATAAAAATGTGTTAAATGCATACACAGGCAACAACATGAATGGATCTCAATAACATTACGTTGTGTAATTATTGTGTGTCAACTCAGCTATGCTGTTAAGCATTTTTTGTAAATTTTTTCTTTCTTCTGTCATCTCAGCTATGCTGTTAAGCATTTTTTGTAAATTTTTTCATCTCAGTTAGTGTACTCTTCATATGTAGAGTTGTTATTTGGTGCCCCATTTGTAATTTCTATCTTCTTGGTGATATTCTCTGCTTGGTAAAGTATAATTCTCATGCTTTCATTTCTTTTGATGGAGTTACCTTAGCCTTGGAAATATTTAAATTGGCTGACTTAAGTGCTTTGTCTTGTTAGGACAATGTCTGGATTTTCTCAAAAACAGGCTCTCTTGACTGCTTTTTTCCTGTATACAGAATATCCTTTCTTGGTTTTTTTCGTGCCTCTTAATTTTTTGTTGAACGCTGAAGGTTTTTAATACCAGAATGTGGCATCTCTGGAAATTATGTTAATCTCCCTTAGGATTTGTTGTGGTTGTTTGTTTAGTAACGTTTTTGAATAATTTTTAAAAATCTGTATTTTTTGCTGTTTGTGGCGATTGAGATCTCTTATCTGTCAGCTAGTGACTAGACAAATATTTCCTTAAATTGCTTAAACAAAAAATTTCCTAGTCTTTGCAGACGGGCTCCATGTGTATACGGGTATATTTTGAGCACCTCAGCGAGGCAATTTCCAACCCTACCTTAGCTTTCAGTTTCTGCTTGTGCAGATCCTCAAAGTGAGCTAGACATAAGACCTCCCTTAGGGACTTCTCATATCTTCTCTAAGCGTGCACCCAGTTCTGAATATGAATTTAGCCTTCTATATTCCCAATGATATCTCTGAAGTTTACCTAGCCCTTAGTCTCCAAAGCATCTCATTTCTGAGCTTTTCCTCCTGTGCTATTTAGATAGTCTATTTTTTGCTTCCCACCCTCCCCCAATTATCCCCTGCCTTAGTCAGCAAAGACTAAAAAGCTTTTCTGTACATGTTTTCCACAAATACCCTCTGGATGACTTTGGCACTGGGCCAGTTCTGAGTTAGGCAAGCCTTTTTTGCAAGTGTTCTGTAATCACCAGAAAGATCAACTAAAGACAAATCTTTGCAAGTGAGGTCAGCTATGCTTTCATGGAAACTGGAGCCTAGAATGCAAGCTGTTATTTTCAAGGCTGCTGAGCTAAGGAGTGAAGTAGAATGAAGAAACATGGGGGTTGAGAGAAGAGGATAAGTAAGACTATCACAAAGCTCACTGTTCTCACTGAGATTCTGTAAGTTGAATAAACACTCCCTGAATTGCTGCAAGCTTTTGGTTCATTTCCAGAGTTCTGAAAAAGTTGATTCTCACAGTCTTTGCCCATTTTTTTGGTTGCTTTTATGGCTTTTGTGTAGGGGCAAATTTGGGGGACTTCTTACTCCATTTTTTTCTGACATAATCTTGCAGTCTTGTTTGTCTTTTTTTGCATGTTGTTCATTTTTTTCATTAGAATCTTTCACATATTAATCATCGTAGTTTTAAATTTCTTGCCAGAGAATTTTGACAACTGTATTACACCAGTGTCTAATTCTGTTGTTTGTTTTGTCTCTTAAAACTGTGTTTTTCTTGCCCTTAAGCATGCCTATAATTTTTTTTAAGCATTCATGGATATGTTCTATCATCTAATAGGAACTAAAGGAAACATGCTTTTAATGTGAGGATATATGTTAATCTGGCTAGGAATTGTGTTTGATATTTGCTGTAGCTATAGGTACCAGAGGGTTCACATCTCCATTTTATTTACTTTGTTGTCTTTTTTGGTCTTACTTGTCAACTTAGGTTTTCCCTTAATTCTTTTCTTCAACTACTGTGTTTTGCCACTTTTTCAACTATAAGGCACTGCTATTGTGTGGAGCTCTTAGTGTGGTGGTAAGGCATAGGAGAGGGGAAGCATTGTATAATCTTATGATTAAAGCTCAGTCTTTTACTGGGCCTGTGTTTCTGGGCCAGGCTTTGCCTTTTGCAAGTGTTTTTCTAGTGGTTATTTTTTCCCCGTGCTAACTGGAGATGGGAAGACTGGAAGGGTCCAGAGTAGGAGGAATGACCCTCCCTTACCTGGGAGAAGGCTCTGGTAAGGACTTTACTCTTGAAGAATATACTTTTGTTATGGAGGATGTTCTGAGAATATGTCACAATGATTACTCTTTCCTTCTCCTTTCTAGTGTTATGAGAGGATCTTTCTCTGATCTTTCCCAAGAAAATCCAGGGAGGTTTTCGGCGGTAAAGTCCACTAAAGTGTCAGGTATAAGAATGAGACCACAGGAGCTTTTCCCTTTTGTGCTAGTCCACACTCAGCCTCCAGCAATTCTTTAAAATTACCATTAAAGTGCTTCTACCAGTTTATATCTTCCGCTCCAAGTAAAGTAGATCTTTGCTTTGTTTCCCTTTATTTTCCTTTTTCTCCAGATTTAGGAGTGCTAGTTAATCCTGAAAATTCAGTTCACCAATGGGTCCTAAGAAAGTTGTTGAGTTTCAGTTTGTTTACCTTTATTATTATTATTATAAGGGCAGATTTCAAGTTCTTTTCACGTCAGAACTGAAAACAGATATCTGTGCATTGATTTTTCAGTTTTCATTTGGTCTGTGCCTCTGTTTGGGTAATTTCTGTTGTTTTAACTTCAAGCCCACTGAGCTTTCCTTCTTCAGTATCTCAGGGGATGTTAATTTAAATACATAATATTGTGTATTGCTCCAGAATTTCTATTTGCTTTTTTTATATATTTCATAAATCTCCTCATAATATTAATGTTTTTATCTAAATCCTTGAGTGTACGTCCTTCTCTGTTGTATCCCCCATTTCTATCTTTTCTTTGCTTTTTTTATTTTATAAACTGACTGATTTTCCTCAAGATTGTAGGATACAACAGGGGTCCCCAACCCCTGTGCAGCAGACCAGTACCTGTCCGTGGCCTGTTAGTAATGAGGCAGCAGGAGGCAAGTGGCAGGTGTGTGAGCATTACTGCCTGAGTTCTGCCCCCAGTCAGATCAGCCACAGCATTAGACTGTCATAGGAGTGCAAACACTGCTGTGAACTGTGCATACGAGGGATCTAGGTTGCACATTCCTTATGAGAATCTAATGCCGGATGATCTGAGATGTAACCATTTCACCCCCAAACCATCACCCCTCACCATTCGTGGAAAAATTGTCTTCCAGGAAACTGGTCCTTGGTGCCAAAAAGGTTGGGGACATTGGGTTACAATATTGTGTGCTGCTCTTTTGCATATCCATTGAAGCAGTTTCTTTGGTCAGGCAGTTAAGTTATTTGTTGATTATCTGTTTTATTCCTTTTGTTTCTTAAGATTCTGCTTTTTAAGCTTTGGTAGAACAGGTTTAGAATAACCTTTATGCTAAGGCTAGTTAGTCTGAATATTAATAGGTGACTCTGCTGTCTCTGCTGATTGCCTCAATGCTCAACAAAATCTTGTTGCTCTATGTGAGTTGGGAGATTCTGTTTATAGATCTCCTGCTATTTTTTTGTTTTATTTTGTTTTGCATCAAATATTTTGATGAAATATTTCTGTTGAAAGTAATGATTAGTATTTAGCTGAAGGCTAAACAAACCTATGCAGGTTATTGGAGCCCTTTTTTTCTATAACGCCTTCACAACCAGTGCTCTGTCTCATGGATCACAACTGATTTAGCTTCCCCAAATTCCAAATAGCATCTCCTCACCTCCTCAACTTGGCAGTATCTCCATTTATTGCTTGAGTTCCTCATAACCATGGCATGATCCTGATATTGGCTCCAGGTGGAAGCTGTGGCAATTGTAAGACACCTCATTTCTTACTTTTCTCTTAGCGATCACAGTTCTGCACTGCTTCTTCTCCAAATGTGTGAAAGCACTTTTTCTCCCTATATTTGGTCAGGTTTTCTAATTATTTAAGGTAGGAGGGCAAGTTTCATACTAGTAACTCTTTCATAAGAAGAAAATTTATCTCAATTATATTTCATGTCACGGAATTTCTATGATATAAACTGCCATAAGTTAATGGGATACTAAATTATGTATGCAACCACAAAATAACCTTAATTTTATGAAGATTTATTTTTTAAGTTCTAAGGAACTTTGGTTTTCTTATTTGTAGCTAATTCTCTTCTTAAAATTTATTTCTTAATTTTCTGTTTTGCATTCTGTGCACATCCACATATTAATACTGTTTTTCAGATACTCAATTACTTGACAATTGATAGATCTGTTTCCAGAGTTTCTCAGTACATGATCAAGATTCACAAAAATATATTTAAATTAACTAGAATAAATAATAACATTAACTAATATTTATCAAGACCTAATTATGTGCCAATCACTGAGCTAGATATTTACATAGTTTATTGCACTGAAACCCTACACTGTCTTTAAGGGTAATTACTATTATTTTACTGACATTACAAATGAGAAGACAGATAAAGTAGCAACTATTTTTTACATACATTTTATACAAAAAAAAGTAAATGCTTAGAAAAATTACATGCTCACTAGGTCATGAACTTAGGTTCACTTTAGAAAAGTACAAGTAGATGTTAGTTTCTCTTTAGAAAAAAATGTGAATTTATTAGGTATGATTTAGTATTTTTCTGAAAAAGTAATTTTAAAACCTAAAGCTAGAGGTCTTTTGGGAGAATATGAAGAACATTTCTCTGTTAAAATTATTTTCAGTATCCATTAGACATTCAAAGCCTCAGAAACATCATGTAGTTTATCTCAGCCTTTTATTTATTTTCATTTTATAGTTATTGGTATCATTATTTACAAATATATTCCCAATTTCTAATTCTTTTATATATAAATATTTATTTATAGTTAAGCTCACCACCATTTGCATTTCTCCAAAGATCTCCTTACCATGACAATCTGTTCTGTTTTACCCTAGACATAGATTTATTTCTATTCCAGCACCTCCCAATGCACTTTGCACATACTCTAATAGTATTCATTATGCATTTGTTGAATAAATGAGTAAATGCAATAAGAAAGTAATGAAAGCCTGAAGTCTCATGTCCAAGTTCCCTATGCCAATTACTTACTCTTTTTAATCATCACAGAATTCACCATCTCTACATCACATAGAGTAGGAACACATTATTATTCTTCCATAGACAGCCCACATTCTAACATTTTATTCACTATTTCCTCCCTTCACCTCTTTAACTAGACCCCTCTCAATTACAGATGTGCACAACAGACACACATACACACACACTCACACTCTTTCACTCATGGAAAACTCCTTGCAGACAGGAGCCATAACTTTTTCTCCTTCCAACATTTTACACCTCAGTTGCAATGAATGGAATCAATGTGTTCATCAAAGACTTCCCACTCTCAAGAAAAGTTCTATGTAGTATGATGTTTTGGTTGCTTAGCAGAGCAACATACATCACCAAATTAGTTCATATTTAAGGATTTTTGTTGCATGTGACAGTTTATTATATACTCATTTTATTTTACAAAAAAAAAAACAGACACAATTCTCATTTCTAGAACTACATTGTAATAGAAAAAGGATCTCAAAAAGTTTAACCCAGGAATGACAATATAATAGAGAATATCTAAGATAATATTCCTTTAATACATAGCAAAGTGACTGAAATTAACTGATATTGGAACAATTCATAGGTTACTGTGTTAATACTACATATATGGTTGGAGGGGAGAGGGAAGTATGATATTGGAAATGTGTAAGAAGGGTTAACATAACATTAAGGGCATGGATTTGGGTATTGGCTCTGAGTTTAAGTGTTAGCTCTGCACATGTGAACCATAGGATCTTGGGGAAGTTAAATATAAATTCTCTGATCTTCAATACCTGTTTTATGTTACTGTTTTGATGATTTAATAATAAAAAGGAATCTCTCCAAAATATTACTTTTCCATTTATACTTTCATAATTGTTTCCATATTTGTATATTACCTGTTATTTACTTAATATTTCTAAAGGTACTACATGTTGGCCTTTGTATTTAAAAGAAAAATATAAATGGAAGCTGTATTTCTTCTAATTCATATGAAAATGATTACATAAATACCAATATGAGAAATGTGTGTGTCTCCTAAGTGGTACGCATAGCATGACTACTGTCCTTGAGTTAACCGTGTGATAATTCTAAATTAAAATGACTTAGAATGGAATGTAGCATAATACATAATTGCTGCCCAGTAAATTATGACTGTAATTATTATTCACAATTCAAAAAGTACAGTCAGGCACTGCAAAATGACGTTTCAGTCAATGATGGACTGCATATACAATAATGGTTCCATAAGATTATAATACTGTGTTTTTACTGGGTGATCATAATTCAACAAAGGTTTTTAACTGCCCTGTGAAATAAAGATCATACTTTCAGGCCTGTCATTCAAAAGCCTGGAAGATTGTGTTTCAAGCTGTGCTTCCAGTCTTGTATCCTAATACTTGTTTTCAGTGAAATTCAACTATGGTCATGTGTCACATAAGATTTTGATCAACAACAGACTGCATATATGACAGTAGTCACAAGATTGTGAGACCATACTTTTCTGTAACTTTATTATGTTTAGAAACACAAATACTAATCTTTGTGTTATGATTCAGTATTCAATACAGTATTCAGTACAGTCACATACTGTACAGATTTGTAGCCTAAAAGCAATAAGTTACACCATATAGCCTAGGTGTGTAGTAGGCTGTCTCATCTAGGTTTGTCTGAGTTATACTCTGTGATGTTTGCACAATGACAGATTTGCCTAACAATGTATTAATCAGAACATTTCCCCATTGTTAAGGGATGCGTAACTGTATAATAATAATAATACATAAATGATGTATTATTCAAAGTAGTTTTTAGGGAAAAGGTGAAATTTTACTGCAGTGGCTAATTACATTTGGTAAAGGAGTGCCTAAGTTTCAGGAAGTATCCTGATTTCTTTTATGCAAAATCTATTATGAAACCATGTCACAATTTTTGTTTTTAAATACTTAAGAAGGGAAATAATTTTGGTGCACAAGGTCTAGTGAGGTGAAAAGAGACTGCATTTCTAATACGTTTCCACATGCTGACACTGCTGTTTCATGGACCACACTTTATGAACCACTGCTATAAGTTATTTGGTCCATCTTTCTTTCTTGTTCATTTGTTTATTGCAATCCATCATGTGGGAATAAATCCATACCTAGAGGGAATAAATCCACATGAAATAATGAAAGACTATTTTAAGGTAAGGAGTGCCTCCAAATTATTTGCAATAAGTTAGTTCTTTTTATCTTGACTTTGACAACCTAATTCACTGACCTGAGCTCACTAACCCTAATGATTCTGAATCTTAAGATAAATCTCCTACCGGATCTATTTCTGCTTATAGTAGTTTAGGACCACAAAACTCTTGTTATCTGGAAAGACCAAATGACATCAATTTTATGAATAGATGAAATGTTCCTGTGCTCTGAATTGTTCAGGCTTTTAAAAAGGTTCAGTCACTAAATACTTTGCCCATCGACATAAAAAGGTCTGAATCACCTCCCACTTCCACCCATCCCCAGTCACAACCATGGAAAAAGGTCTTCGCATTTTGATGTATTCTTAACCTTTCAAGGGCCTTAAGAAGATTTAACTGGGAAGAAGAAGACACCCTGGGAAGAATGACTTTTACCCCTAGCTTGAGTTCTATACTTAACTCTACCCCATGTTCTACCTTTCTGATTATCCCTACTGGTCTTACACACAAAAATGATCCTACTTGAAATTCATGTTTACTACAGATTCATCAGTATCTGCTATGGACTTGCAAAGTATGTAAACATCGATTTCTCCTTTAGCTGTTCCCTTGATTTTTGGTCCTTATGATGCTTTTGCCTTACAAACCCTGTGAATGGTTCTTCTGGCTTTTCTTTATCTGATCTTTTTCTAATGTTTATGTCTTATAATATCAATTATCACTTCTTTAGCTAGCTGTCATTATTATTATTATTATTATTATTATTATTA